>NC_066368.1:37457184-37785993 GCF_013377495.2 Cygnus atratus
CTTGAACATGAACTGTTCTGTTTCCTAAAGGATGTTTTAGGCAAGGTATGGAGATTGCTGGTGGAAGTTGTGTGGTTGGTGAGAAGCAGGAGCTGAGCTTATTGCCCCAGGCAGGGGATCCTGTGGTGGCTTGGGGTGTGCCACTGCACTCACCAGCCACACACCGGGCTTCTGCCTTCACTCCACAGGTGCCTTGCAGAAATCATCTTGGTGTTTTGGGGAGAGGGAGGAGAAACTATTAGCTTTGATCAGGCAGGGATCTGAACCTTGGTCTTCTCCTCATCCTTCTCCTGATGCAGTCAAGGAGAGCTGTGGTTGTGAGCCACTGCAGAACATGTCCTCAAGCCCAACCTTCGGCCCTACTGGACTGGCAATCTTTTTTTTTTTTTTTTTTTCCTGTTTCCTATTGTGAATAACTGCTGTCAGAGCAGAGAGAGAGAAGAAAAACTTCAATTCCCTGCTTATTGCTCAAGTATTTAGATACCGGGTTGTTTGCCCCAAGCACTGACTTGACTCTGCCACTGATGCCCGGAACGGGAGCGCAATGCCCATGCTGTGCCAAAGGCTCACCAGGTGATGCAGGGACTCTCCTGGGGGCATGGGGGCTGTTTCGCAGGTCATGCGCTGGGGTGTGATGCAGTGTTGCCTGGGAGGGGTGATCCTGCAAATCAGGCAAGAAGCCCAGCCCAGGCTGACCTTTTGCTGCAGGGCTGGCGCTGCCATGCTGGTGCTGCCGGGCTGGCGCAGCCGCGCGCTGAGGAGCGTGCTTTCTCTCTGTGAGCTGTGCTTGAATTGGCCTGTTTTGTTGCCCTGGAGACAGAACAGTGTGGTATGCTTTCCCCCGACCAGAAATAGTTTCCTGTACCTTGTGACCGGAGTGCTGTACTCCTCTTCTGGTCTGTGGCCAGGCCGTGCGGTGCTGGAGGGCCAGGGAGCGGGGTGCTGACCTCCTGTCACAAGTTGTGCTGCGCCTGCTGCCCATGATCGCTAGCCGCCCTGCCCGCTCCCCTCCCTCTGCAAGAGGGTGTAGGGTTGCAGGGGAGCAATTGCTCTTGATTTACATCTCCCGTGGCATTTTGATGGTTTTGTCATTTTGTTTGAGCCTCGCTCCCATCAGCTGTCTGTCCTGGCTGTCAGGACTCGGTGGCTGAGGAGCACGTGATAAGGTCTTACCTCTCCTTCCCCTTTTGCTCAGCTGTTTTTGCTGTCTGCTTCCCTGTGTCCTTGTGCTTGGGAACAGATTGCCAGCGAGTGTAACTGTGCACGAGGGCAACGTGATCTGGGTGGGCGAAGAATCCCCTCCTGTAGGGGTTCCAAGTAGAGCTGGGAGGGTAAGCGGGGAATTTGCAAGAGCCAGGCGTGCGCGCAGGTTACGAATAGCTCTTCTGAAACCGGGGTCCTGCTGCGAGAGCGTGGCCTGGGTGCAGAGCGCGCAGCGCAGCCTGCTACCTTGCAACTGTTTTGCAAAACTTGGTTTGTAAGATGCTGCTAAAAGGGGAGCCAAGGCCCTCCTGGCAATGCAGGCGAGGAAGCGCTGGCTCCCCAGGCCCTGGTGCACTGTGTGGATCCTCTCCAGGCTCTCCTGCCGCCTGCTACTTTGCTGGAGTGGTTCTGGCATGGAGCTGTAAAATATATGCAACAACAACAACAATTTCCAGAACTGAGAAGGAGAGATGAAAGGAGTAATTTACCTTCCCTCCCTGAACAGCAGCAGATGAGGATGTAAGCACATCTCAGCCCATATAAAATATTAATTGGGACACTTTCTACAATTCAGCAGTGGGAAAGAAGACAGAAATCCTGCAGTGCCCTGGGCTGCTATTCCCAGTTCGGGAGAGGTGTTCTGAGCTGCGATCTGCCTTGGTTTCTCTCTTCTGCTCAGGGGGAAGAGAACAGTTATTCAAAGCTTTTCTGTGCAGAGGGAAGGAAAGACCACACAGAGACCATGGAGCTGTGCAGGCTGTTCTCAGGCAGGGCAGTGCAGTGGGGCCTTGCTGATGTGGGTCTCCAGTGGGGATCCTGTAATTCAGAGGATGCTGCGCTTCTACCAGGGATCTGCTGAGCAGCCCAAGCAGCCAAGGCCCTGCTTCCTCCTGAGGAAAAACTTGGGTGGCCCAGGGGATGCAGAGAAGGTGTGTTTTCAACCCTATGTGCTGAAGATCTGCTGGAGGAGAAATATCAAGATCAGGCAGCTTACTTTGTTGTTCTCTTTATTTGGTTGGGCTAGGAGGGCGGGCAGTCCTCTTTTCTTGCCTCTTTCTACACGTCTGCATCCCCAAAGGTTAAGAGTTCAGCAGTTTCTGGGGCTGCCCCAAATATTTCCCTCCCTCAGCTCCTTTCAGCAAAACTGTGCTTTAATGGAGTAAAAATCTCCTGTCTGAGCCTCAGCAGCTAACCAGCCTCTGTTCTTTGGCTGGGATGGGCAGAGTTGTCCTAGCTCCCTCTCTTTTCCTTGCCGTCATGCATATTACATTTCTTAGGAGGAGAAACTATTTTCTGCTCTCCTTGATGTGTTTGTCTTTAATCCAGATGACTGTCCTGCTTAAAATGATACTGCCTGTGGGCTGGAATAGGCACATTTAGCATTTGGGCAGGACTTCTCGCCTGGAGATCTGGAAGTGCTGGGTCAGCATTTCCCCAGTGATGCAGGCCATGGGTGCTACAGCATGGTTACCTTTATGGCTCGTTGGAGCTGGCAGCAGTCCCTGCTTCGTGTGGCAGCCGTGTCTGAGCAGTAGCTGTGTATTTCTCCCTCCTGCTCTGCCTTTCTTCCCCACTGTTTCTCTGAGTTGGCAGCAGGTCCTTTTCCATTTCATGTTGGTTAGCTCTTCAGAGACTGTTCTCCTCCAGCTTTGGAGAAGGGGGTAAATCTCAGAAGAGATTTCACTGGGAGCGGCTTTGTGTGTTGGTGTGCCTGATGAAAGAGTGGCATCTTTGTGCTGCTGCTCACTTTGAATCCATGCAGGGATTATCAGTGTAGCACTAACTCTGTAGCAGGAGCAGAGGTCCTCTGCAGCCTCGAATGCAGGTGCCTGCACTGCCGTCGTCTGCAAGAGGTGTGAGGTTTTGGGAGACGGTTCCAGGAATTCCCAGTCTCACCCAGGCCTCCAGATGTCTGCTGGGTCACGGTGTTCCTTTCTTTGTTGAATATGAACAAGAATCGAGTTCAGAGTTGTGGAGCTGAATACCTTGTTTTTTATTCTTTCAGATCACCAGAAACTTGAACGTGAAGCTCGAATCTGCCGACTTCTGAAGCATCCAAATATTGGTAAACTTCTCTGGGTTCAGAGGGTCAGGGGTGAGACAGGAGTAGAGTGTCTCATGGAGCATGCAGTAAGAGAGCAGATAGATTCCAAATGTTCACCAGAGCTTGTCAAACGTGCCTGTTGGCATCACCTCAGTTTCTCTTTGACAAATTCTACATATGACCCTGTCCTGTTCCCTTAGCATTCAGTCCCAGCAGCACACCCAAGTGTGCTCTGTGTGTCCACTTCCCATGCAGAGCTGCTCCTTCTCTATAGGTGATGCATGATGTGGATAAAAAAAAAAAATAAAAAAAATCAAGGGAATAGTTTTATCTTGAAATACAAGAAGGAAAAAATAAGGACACATCTTCGAGCCAAGAATACAGTTTTTACTGAACTATTGAGAGAGGGCATGGATTTAATCTTGTTCCAAAGCACTACAGAATATTTTGCCTAAAGTTTTCTTTTAGTGACATTTTACGTTGCTGGAAGTTACCTTGAGCAAGATATTTGCACCATTTATCGTCCCTTTTTTAGGCTCTGTAAGTAAAACCTGTAGGAGTCTAGCAAAGGTCTAATTTAACTTATTTTTTGGGGGGAAAACATTCAGATATACCAAGTTGCCACCTTCAACCAAACCACTGTTAAATGTTCCTGTGTGGGAAACCTGTAGTGCAGTTGGATGGTCTTCCTTTTGCTTATTTCTGTCACCATAGATAACTTCTTCAGGGCATCTGTGTGGTCTCCTCACTTCCAGCTTCCTAATCATATGCTCCTGTCCTCTAACGACATGGGTGAGGAAAGGTGCTTACAGCATACCACACGGACAAGTATCTTTAGGCTGTTCCATATGTGATGAAGAAGCAATTTCAACTAGGGTAGGACTTCCCAAAGTGCAAATCACCTTAGCGGCAGCTTTTCAGCAGAAAGCTTGTTGGATCTGAGTGCCAGACCTCCACAATTGCATGAGGAGAGGAGCAGTGAGCACCTTCTACAGTAATTTGCAGTGATGAATATACCAGCCAGTACACTTATTGCTTGACAGTGTTTAGAATTACTAAAACTCATGCTACTAGCTAGCTATTGAGCTTCATTTGCCCCATAAGGCTCATTGCCCTTAGTTTAGTAGGTGATGTCACTTTTTATTTTGGCCTGGACTTAACTTTCATCATCTTTCCTTCTATTAGTTCTTACATCTTTTGTTGTCAGGCCTCTCACAGATTAAATGTTGTACCCAAGAGAATAACCATTTTTATGAGTAAACCCAACTGGAAACAGGAAACATGTCACGTTCCTAGTTAATTCTACAGCTGGTTCTTCATCTGCAATGAGTAGTAATGCTTGTCTCCTGCTGTACTGTGGTTTGGAAGAGAGTTTGGGGGAATGTCAGTGGTTCTTGCATTTTCTGCAGAGCATTTTTTGTCTTCCTAGAAAGAACAGTTTTTATTTTAAGAGAAAAGAGACGAGTCATTCTAAACTCAATGGGTGGTTGCAAATAACAATAACGGAATTGTGTTTTATGCCTACAACAGAGAGTTGAAGTGTGTTGAAAAAGACCTCAGGAAGTTGTATGGTCCATTCAGCAGTTCTGTGAAAAAAATTTATACCTAGTTCATTGAGGCATGTTTGCTCTTAAAACCATATAATAATAACACAACCTCTAGCGGCAATCTCTCAAATGTGTAATTCTTCTATCAGACGTTAGAAAAAACATACTTTGCTGCTGTCTTAGCTTGTTGTTTCTATTTCTATCCAGTGTATATGTAGAAAGTAGTTTTTCTTTAGCGTAACTATCTTTTACATATTTGAAGACTGTTATCATGTCTCTCTTTTAGCCTTTTTTCTTCAGACTAAACAAACCCAGTTCTTCCACTCTGCTCTCATACGTCATGTTTTTAGACCTCCAGTTCTGGTCTTTTTTTTTTCCCTCTCTCCTTTGGACTCTGTCCAGAGACTTCATATCTATCTTGAAATGGGATGCCCAAAACTGTACGTGGAAGTCTAAGGCCATGTTAGCAATAGCTATAGGGGAAAAATTGCTTCACCTGTCAGACCAAAGTTATTCTTGTTTTGGCAAGTTTCACAGGTGATGGATGTTTAAGCATATTGTTGATGCACATTTTTCTGACACATTATTGTCTCTGACTGCTTTCTGCAGAACTTCTGGCAAGCAAATCATTTTTCCATTTTGTACTTCTATAGATGAGGATTCCTATCAAAGTGGGTATTACATTTGTCCTTATTATAATATGAAAATAAAAGAAGTGTTTAAAAAAAACAAAACGCTGTGTGGGTTCTCCCCACATTTGTCAAGACCATTTTGACTTACTTTCTGATACTAAAATACGCTTGCAACTCCCACAGTAAAATAACTTTTAATAACAATGCTGTATATTGCATCATGTAGATGGTTAATGAAGCTGTTGAATACTGTTGGACTCTGGACAAACTTTTCAAGGTCTCACTTGATATGTTGTTCCAGTTTGACAGTAACAATTTTGAGTATGTCTTCTCAGTGACTTGTATCCAGAGCTAGCTTAGAATCACATATACACATTTTTTTCAAAATCACTTGTGGAAATAGCATGTAAGATGCTGTCAGAAGCCTTGTTGAAGTTCAGATAGTACATGCATTGTTGCTTCCATGTTCCTTGGACTTGTTATGCTGTCATAGAAGGAAATTGTGTTGTTCTGATATAGAGGTAGGTTTTTTCTGTGACTCGTATTGGCAGTTAGTAATCACCTAGTTACTGCAGTTCCCCATTGTAACATCTTCTGGATGAGTACTTGCTGTGTTGCCTTGGTGTGAGCTGTGTCAGCAACACTGCACCAATGCTGAAGAATTATGCAGATTTTGCACTCACTTTAATGGGGAAATAAAGTTTTGTTGTTACCGTTTTTGTTGGAAACTGCATTGCAGCACGTCCTACTGTTCTGCAGTGACCCGAGCCTGTAGTGGGTCCAGGGCAGAGGACTGCAAGTTATAGCCCTGCGAGGTGAGATGCCTTTCCCCCTCATTCTGCCCGCACATGGGATATAAAGCAAACCTGTTGAATTTGTTTCTCACCCATCTGCTCCAAGACAGTTGATTCTGGTGTGGTGATTCCAGGCTGCAACACACTGACTGTAGCACCCCTACTCTGATAAAATAAAGGTTTATTTGGGCAAAAGTAATAGTGGTATTTCCATTTGTTGTTGCTCTTTGTGAAATGACTGCTCTCTGAGTTATCCTCGCATGCCTTCATCAAACCTCAGCCCTAATTATAGGCTCTTGCTCTGTAATCGGGTGTTTTGCTTGTCTTTAGATGCACATTATGGTGAAGGTAATCACAGTGGAGTAATCCTTCAAAGAGCTTAGTGTTGCAGCATGGTTATTCCTTGATCCAGCGAGTGTTTCTGTTTCTGGACAGAAGAAAGTTGACCCGAGACCATTCTCTGACTTCCAAAGATGTTTGGGATCCATACCGTGTTCTCACTGGGAGCCATCTATCTGAAAGTGCCATTAGGAGTGGTCACATCAGACTTGGTTTCAGTAGAGGAAGGACTTCCCTAACTTTCAAAAACACTTGTGTTTTCAATACGCCTGACAGCTTCCTAGAGTATTTAGAGTTCAGGTTCAAAGAAACCATTTGCCAGACATGCTCACCAAATACAGCAGAATTGGACAGATCAGCGATCTGTTTTAAAGGGAAGATGAATGCACCAGTTACCAAGAATACAGGAGCCTCAGAACGAGGCAGAAAGCAGCACTGAAACCTCTGTGTCCATAAGCAGACAAAATGCTTGTGGAAGTCAGCAGCAAGAGTCGTGGCTCCACAGGGAATTCCGCTTCACCATGAGCAACTTGGTGTTTTAGTGGTTCATGTACCTGTACATCTTGCAGGCATTTGACATGGATGTAATTGGGAACATACAGAATTGAAGGGAATGATATGGCACTTTCTGCCCTTGGTCCCCACTTTGCAGGAAAGAAGCAGGTTTCTGTAAGCAGGCTCATAGCTCGGCCCCTTCATTTGCAGGTGTTTTCCCAGTTATGCCACTGCAGCTTGTGCAATAGCCAAGATAAAATAAACTTCACCATTGCTTTCTTCTTGTTGTAGAGCTAAGCTTGCAGTGTTTTGAATATCATCTCTTGCTTACTTTTGGTCTTCTGCTTAGTTGTAAACTTTATTTCAATCAGCCTATGTGTTAGATTTAAGTCGTGTAATGCAGCCACTACCTAGGGATTCTCTGGTGGAGAATTCAGTTTTTTCCCTTGTTACCCATCAAATACCAGAGCAGCGGCAGAGCTGGGAACCCCAGTATCTTCCTGCCCAGATGTGAAGCGTGCAGTGCTCTCCTGTTCTAGGACTCTCAAAGCAATGACAATGCAAAATTTGATAATAATTCTTATTCATAGTTCTGAAAACTCTTCTCTAGCATTCCTGTGTTTGTCCACTGTGTTTTTAGGTGTTCCCCTTCTCCTCTTAAAATCTCTTCATTATGCTAGTCTAAATATATTCCTCCTCTTTGGACCTGTCACCAGATGATCTGTCCTCTTTCTTGGATATTTTTAACCCAGTTGCACAGAAGTAGCTCTTGAACATCTTTTGTTCATAGCTCAAACTGAGCACTTCATTATTTTTACCTTCTTCAAGTCAGTTATTGTGTCCCAGCTTATTGCAGCCTTTGCTGTGAGAAACTGCATGCACTTAAGTCTAGAATAACAAAAACATATTCTAAGAGGGGCTGATAGTAGCCAAGTGACAGAGCCAAATTCTGTTTCTGATTTTTGCCTCCATATCCTTTTCTGAATTGCTTTAGAGTTAATTTCTTTGAGGGAATTTATAGCAGTAGTGAAACGCTGTTTCAGCATCTATCAGAATTATTGCTTTTTCAGGTTTTTCCTACTTCGGAGCTTTTCTCTAAAATACACTTGCAGTTGAATTCTTGTAATTTTAACTTCTATCTTCTGGCTTCTTAAATAATGAACTGTGATTTTGGATAATTCCTTATTTAACGTAGGGAGAAAATGGCACAGAAATCTCGTGTGGATTAGCAGACTCTATTTTGACCCAGTTCAGTTTTATTTCCTTTAACAAGTGGTCCATCCTCCTAGTACCTGTGTCTTGTGGGAGTGATTTTAATGGATATTTATTCAAAAAAAAAAAAAAGCTTCCAGTTTTACAGTCCCTGTGTGCTTAAGTGATGGCTATGATCAAGGTGTAAGTTTCTGTAAGGACCAGGAAAGATTTGGTGCTTCTGTCTGCAGCTCCTTGGAGAATCCCCCAACACTCAGAACTAACCTGGGTAGGAAATGGGGTGCATGGCATGCCGAGCCAGCGCCAGCCTTGGTTTTGCTGGCCTAGTGGTGTCAGCCACCACCAAGGTTCCCTCATTCCTCAGTTGCTCATCATGAGAAACTCCTCTTGCTGAGCAGGCCCTCACTTTTCCCCACCTCTTGGTGTTTTCCTATCACCTTTTTTTTAACAAGAGATTTGAATTGCTTCCTAAGTGAGCAAGAAAAAAAAATGTAGTCTGTGGTTTGCTGTAAACAGCAGATTTCCTTGTTTTCATTTGGCTGCAGACATCCAGGCTGCCTTTGCAAGTGGTACAGAAAGGATGCCATGCCCAAAGAGTAGCTGAAATGCCGGGCATTCCCCAATGGTTTGGCTGCACTTGCTCCCTTGTGGCAGCTCGGTGGTTTCCAGGTGGGATGCCCCCAGACCTGGCCAGATGTGTCAAACTGCTGCCTGTGATCTCTGTTGCTGGGGGCTGCTTTTCTCAGGTGAAACCTGTGTGGAGAGTGGGAATGGTGGAGGGGAAGAGGCCTTGTGGCAGGAGTTACGGTTTGTGACTTTCTTAGCTGTTGAGCTAAGGAGCATAGGTCAAGCCAAGGTGTTCTTGGCTTGGCACCTTTATGTTGCTCTCCTTCTGTGAGCTGCAGGTTGCCATTTACTACCCACCTGGCTGCGAGGAGGCTCTGCAAAACTCCAGGCAGTCCAGCTTCTTATTTTTCCTCCTTCCTTCTATTTCTTTCACTAGCTATTGCTTATTTACCCTTTTTCTCCTTTCTGTATTCTCTGCTTGTAGTTTTTCCTGTAGTTTGTAAGAAGCGTTTCTCCATAATCCTGCGCAGTTTGGGGCTGGAGTGACACTTGTGTTTTCTTCCTTGCCGGGAAAGTGTTTATTCTGTATGTCTGTGTGGTCTGTGCTAGTGAGATGTTTGGGTTGCATTATTCATCTCTCTAGCTGGGAGATTTAGCTGTACTCGAGCAATTCCTTAAAAAAAAAAAAAAAATCAAGTGGGATGACAGCCAGACTCATTGGGCTTAAACTCAACAATACTGCAGAAGGCAGAGGAGGAGGATTCCCCTACTGTTTTTTCCCCTGGCTGAAATAGCACCGAGGCAAGGGAAGGACCCTCCCTTGGGGCTGCCCCTGCTCGAGCACCAAACAGGTGCTCCCCACAGGCTGGTCCGTCCTGATGATGGAAATGTGAGTAGCAGAGCTGCAGAGCCTTGTGATGGACCTAAAATTTGTCGTGGTTTGTTTTTTAAAACATCTTATTTATTCTAATGAAGTGGATGTTCTCTGTGTATTTTCTTTGAGATACCACTGAAGTTGGCTTGTTGTTGTTACTCGATTTTATTTTAGAAAATGCTCCAGTACAGTATTTGTGGTTATCAAAATGCTTTGCTTATCTGGTAGGTGGATAATCGGAAATTAATAACAACAGCTCTGGATGGCCATGATTGCCCTGTTATCAGGAGAGTACGAAATAGTCCTGCTAACACACTCCTTTGGCTCATGTGATTTTTGAGTAGGGCATAGTGAATGTTATGGATCATGTACTGAACTTCAGCCTCTCAGTACAGGCATTGCAAAATGAAAAAAAAATAACGTTTAGTTGGCAGTGAAATGTTTAAAGGTGCTTTGAATGTGTTTTGTTTTTCTACTTTTACTTTTTATCTCTGCAGAAGGATGGGCTTCTCAGCAGGAAAGATACTTTTCTCCCTACAGCTTCTGTCCATGCTGTGGATTGCTGTGCACCCCCAGGAAGGGCACTGTCTCGACCTTATTATTTAGGATCAGAGCGTTAAAAAGGTTTCAGCGAGAACAGTGTGAAAGAAAAAAAAAATAGTGCGTGTGGCATTTCATGTTCCCACAGGACTGTTCCTTGTCTTTCCTCGCAGAGTCTTCAGCAGCCTGGTTCTGCCTGAACGGAGCAGCGTTAACAAGCCTTTCTTCTCTTCCATTTCCCAAAGCTTTAAAACTGCAATTGGGGTGAAATGCTGTGGGCCTGGGGAGTTAGCAGCAAGCTGGTATATATCCAGCATCCTCTAACTGCTCTGTGGCAGATTCGGAGGGAGGAAGAAGGAATCTGTGATCCTGAGGGAGTGGTTAACAGCAGCACGCTCTGTCCTGTTAGCTAACTGTCCTGCTGCTGTTAGTTACTGCTGCAACAAAGCTGGTCATTAGCTGCTGGAACAGATGATTTCTAGAGGATTATTTGCATTACACAATCTAATGCTCTTTAATAGCAAATTTTTAATTAAAAGGAGAGTCCTTTTGGAAGCAGCCTGAGCAGCTGCAGCTGAATTCCATGTGTTTAATGTAATTAGAGCAACAGCTGGGGTGGGAGCTGAGCACCCAGCTCCCAGGCAGCCGCAGGTTGGTGGTCACTCCTCATGGGATGGCTGTCTGGAGTGATGCGAGCCGTGCGGGAAGCGAACGAGCGCGTGGCCAGGCTCGGGGGTGGTGGGGCAGTTCCCAGCCCGGCTCACCGACTGGTGAGCAGCTGGGGCACTGGGGTGTGGGCGGCAGCCATCTGCGGCAGCTCGCTCATCACTTATGTTGCCACAGACGGTGGCACTCCGTTTGCAGCCTGCCGGGTCGTGTGGATTTGTATCTGTAGTTGCAGCATCTCCTGGCACAAGGGAGAAGATCTTTGAAAGAGGGCATCAGGCAGCTTTTAGCCTCCAATTTTTGCTACTGCCATGCTCTGTCTTTTTGAAATATGCCCCTTGTGGTATCTTTCTTCCTCCCTTTCTCTGTGATACAGGCAAATGTCTGGCTGGAAACTGCTGCGAAGTGAAGCTGCAGCTGTTTCTAATGAGTGGCTGACCTAATAGCATCCTTCAGTCCAGAAGATCCCAGAGCACTTTCAAGTTTGCACTGCTAAGGCCATGTGAAAGAGTTAGAGCATTGCAATTACCATGGCCCAGGAGACAACCAGAAATCTCTGTTGCCTTGTATTAGCTCTGCTGCAGGTACTGCAACAAAGGCAACTTAATTTGAGAGCCCCTTAGTTTGCGAGCTGTTAAATAATAACAGCACAGTCTTTGGTGGTGCAGAGGTGGTTGGCCAATAGTGTGCTGTATTTTCTGATAACATCCAAATGCTTTACACTCTAGGATCACTAGTGAACCTAGATTTAGCTTCCAAAGTCAAGGTATCCTATCCAGGAGTGTTGTCCTTAAGAACAGGCAAAGACCGTTGGTATATAGGAGCAAGCGTGTTTCAGCCCACATTGCCTTTTCCTAAGCAGAGATGAACAATTGTGAGGAAAACAGGAATCACCCTGTGAAACTATTTTTCTCCTTGTATTTTTGCCTTGTGCTGCAACTTGGGTAACTGCTTTGCTTGCAGAGTTTACTTGCAGCAGGTTGCCAGAAACCACGGTGCCCAAGGAAAGCCAGCCTGCCCCTGTGGCAGGCCGAGCCTCTGGCAACCCCATTGCATCCCTTGCTGGGGTCTGAACGTGGCTTATGGGGGAGCGCTCGTCCTGGGGGCTGGGGAGGCAGGCCTGAGCTGGCCTGCTGTTCTGGAGAGGAGAGTAAATGGTGATCATATTCAGCACACCAGGCAGAGCAAAGGGAAGATCTGGGTCACATGAAGGCTAGCCATAATCTGATTGTGACCCTGATGTGAACTGGCCTTTGAAAGGTGACCCTTTAAAAATAAGATGCCAGTTGCCTTTCAATGTATTCTTATATTCCTGTTGTTTAGGTGAACCTCTATAAAAACTGAAAGCTGTCTTCTGATTTCTTCATGATTTGCTTTAACTTTTGCATTTGCTGTCTTGCTTTGCGTGACTCAGCAGCGAATTGCGCTGGCTGTTAGGCTGGCACAGTTTGTTTTCAGGGAGCCTTTCCTCCTATCATCAGGTGCTTTGCATCATGCTGGGGCTTCAGGGAGCTGCGGCTGCCTGTACAGGGTCACTTAATTCAGGAAGGGATTGCAAAACATGGTATGACTGTTTCTCACTAAAATGCTTTGTTTTCTGTAGCTAATAGTATTGCTTATTGATGTGTTGTTTTTTTTAAGTGTATGTGCATGAGGCTATTGAAGTACTTTAAAAATCAGCTTGAAGTTTTGTTCTCAAGGCAAGATTTCCAGGGAGACCCTGAAGATGGGTCAGAGAAAAAGTAATATTCACAGCATGTGCTCTTAGAAAGTGCTTGAACTCCTGGTGCCCAGCTGCTGGGAGGGAGGTTCAGTGAGCATAGCTTGTCTCCCTGAGCCACTCACTGTGGTATCAGGCTCTTTGAAATGCTCTGGGTTACATTAGGGCGTCAGACCCACACACAAGGCAGAGAAAATGATTTGCATAGCTTATATTGGGCAGGGTTGAAGATGTGGGTTTCTGAGAAAGGGGATGGCTTGGTTTCCCAGTTTTTCTGTTGTTAGTTACTTTTTCCAAGAAGCCAGCTTTGTGGGTGATACTTTCTGTACTGGTAGTACCAGTTCACGTAGGATGAGAGCTGTATAGTTTGCTTGTGTTGAGTCTGGAGAGGAGACAGAAAATGAAGCTCAAACCAGTCAGCTGGGCGTGCAGTGATGCGTGGCAGCTCTTCAGCAGTGCAGCTACAGGTGTGCGTTTAAAGGAGGGGCAGTTTTAGGCAGCATTCTATCGTTACACAGGTGGAGTACCACTCTGGTACCAGCCTCAGGACTGTATCTGAAGAAAGTTTTGTGTCCTGCTAAAAAACCTTGAGTTGTCAAGATACCGTACTGAAATCTCTGCTTACTCAGAATGTATGTGCTTCTTGGAGATACCATCCAAGTGGTGATTGCTGCTTTCTACTGACTGACAGGCCCTTAGTCCCTGCTGGGATGGTTGCAGAAGATGTTTCTACCTAAGTCTGTAACTGATTCTGCTCCTTTGCTTAGCAGCTGTCCTGGCATTGCTTTCTAGTACTGTGGTTTTTATTTATCATTTCTGAAGTTATGTGTAAGACTTGAGTCTTACAGAGTTAATAATGTGCTTGGGGACTGTACAAGCCCTCTGTGCTTGGTGCAGATAGGGCTTATTTCTGTGCTCTAACTAAAACCTTGGGCAAAGTCTTTCACCATATCCTGTAACTGATTTAGAGCCTCGTTGTCTGACTTGCTTCTGTTTTCTTTCTTACCTTCTGCTTGTTTGTGCCTGCTAACCTGCATAGTAAGTGCTCTTTCTTCCACCAGAGACCTTTGACATGGGAACAGTCATAAGGTGACCCCGAGTGTGTGTGGTGTTGGCAGGGGCTGATCTTCTACATCTGTAAGAATTCCTGTGGTAACAATGTTAGGCTGGGAAGGAAGCATGGTTTGAGTTGCTGCTTCTGGGCAACAGAATCAGCTAATAGAAATAATCTGCCTCATCCTCTGGTGAATAGGGTGAGGTCAGGTTCCTTTGGCAAGTACCGGGCTCCTTTGTAGTTTGGTTGCCTCTTGGGAGCCCCCGTGTTTCTGTTGTGCAACTTCCCTGTTGCTGGGACTCAAGGCTTTATGCGGAGTGTGTGTTTGTCAGGCCTGCTGTGCTAGGCATAGACATCCCTGCTCCCTGACGAGAGTGAGAGAAGGGGTCTGGGATATTTCTGAGGAAAAGGATAGCTGGGTTAGGTTTTGTTTATTTTTGGTTAATCATTTTTTCTTATGGATAGTTGGTTTTCATGGCTAGTGTGGAAAGGCACCATGTGCTCTTGCTGTGCCCCCACCAGGTATTGCTTTTGTCTCTTCCCATCAGCACTGGTGTGTAGCAGGTGTGGGCTGTGAGTGAAAGTCACAAGAGTTTTAGTATGTTCAGGCTTGTCTTAATCTTTCTCTACTCCCCTCATTGCCACCCCCTTCCACTCTTAAAGCCTGGTGTTTTGAGCTGCTGTTAATTATTCCTCTGCAGGGTGGTGGTGCCCGCTGCCATCTTTCCTATTGCTCTTCTTGTTTCCATTACTCCCCAAGCTTTGTTACCTCAGCACATTAAATCCTGGCAGATTTTGTTCAGCACTGCTCTGGGCGGTGGCGAGGAAGCAGCTCCCTTGTTAAGTTAATGGCCGCCTCCTGCCCCCAAGGCCTGTGCTCTTCTTCTGCGGTGCGGCCTTAGGGTGATGTACAGCCTTGGTAGTGAGGAGCCAATAAATACAATTCTCCGTCCTCCTATCATGGTTCCAAACCTAACTACACAAACAGCGTCTGACTGACCTTGAAGGCTCTTTCTGCTGCCTCTGCCAGTCTTTGCCAGCTGAGTTGCTACTTCCTTTTTCAGAATGTGTCTGACAAAATCAGTTTCTTCAGGACAAAGAAGTAGCGCCAATCAGCTCGTTTGTGTTTTATTTTCTGATGTAACTTGCTGTCTGCGTCTGTGTCAAAGCTGATAGCTCACTATTTCTCCCTCCTACCTGCAGACGTGCTTGCTGCTCCTCGTTCCTGGCCCCTGCTCTCAGCCTGCTGGCGGCTGCCCTCCTCCTCTGTCAGGGTTTTGTCTGTGCTGCCTCCCGCCAGACTCAGCGTTTCTGGCAGCACTTTGCTGACCTTTCAGGTGCCAGAGGGAGGAAAACACTTTCTTGCATGCCAAGCATCACCTGAGGTGACCTTATTAGCACATTCAGCTTTCCTTGAAGTTTCACTATCTGTTCCATACTCCCTTTTCATAGTGTTCCTTCACAGACTTTTGACCGTGTCCTGGGCCTTAGCTCTTGCTTATGTGGCTGTCTCATGCATACATATCAAATAGCCTTGTGCATTGCAGTGAAAACCTCATGGCATTGGGGTGAAAACCTACCCTGCGCTGGAAATCCAAGTGCTTGTTTCAGCCACATTCCGTCTTGTTCCCTGTCTTGAATGGCCATCTTTTCTCCTAGGAAGGATCCTTCTACTCTGTAGCTTTGTAATGCCGCCTCTGCCAGATTCTGCCAAGTGCTCAGGAGGCGAGTTTGTGTGCAAACACAAAGCTCAGTTGCGAAGAAGTTATTACAAAGTAGACTAAAACTGCTTATATGGTAGAGATGTTTATTTTAGTTATCTGTTTTGCTGAGAATTATTTAAGGAACTTAATTCTTAAAGGTACTGTCTCTGTTTTCATGCTGTGGGAGCAGTTGTACCTGAAACACCTGCTGTACTGTTCTCTAACTGTACGTGCTTGTTCGCAGCGTTATGCCCCGTGGAATACTCCTCCCAAACCCCTACGCTTAGATGAAAAAGAAATGCTGAGAAGAGGAACTTGGTCAAGGGACCAGTAGAGAGTTTGCAGATTAAGGCTGGGAAAAACAGGAGCATACAGAAAAGGAGAATAAGGAAAGCAGGACCTTCTTTTAGGGAAGGTACTGGAAGTGGTCTCTGCACTCCCGTGCTATGCTCAGTTCATGTGTGTTTGTGTGCATGTGGAAGGATGCCCTTGCAAAGGAGAGTTGCAAAGAGGATTAAAGGAGAGTGCTGAGAACATTTGCAAAAGCTTTTCCTTATGAGATAGGAGCCTTTGCCAAGTGCTGGTTTGAAATGGTCCCAAGATGGTGCTGGTAGCAGACGTCACAGGCCGTAAGAGGTGCAGGCTGACCTCTTGATGCTGGCAGAGAGATAATCATCGTGTTGGGGAAAGCCAGGACAGGTCTCCTGTGTTTTATGTGGGAAAGAAGGGAAGACAAGGAAGGGATGCAAGGTACCATCAAAGCAACAGAGCACGATACCCATCTTTTTCTTGTACAGATGAGAACAGCGATATGCTTCTGTCAATAGTCAATTACAGGGTGTTGCAGGGGCTGAGACCCAGCCTAGGCTCAGCTAGTTGTGTGAATCGATAGGGAAATCCTGTAGATGGAGTCACGTAAGTAACTCCTGTCCTAGACGGGGAGTTGTGCTTTAGGGATAGAGTCAAATAGGATTGCTTGCTTGGAAGTCTGATGGGCAGGGCAAACAGTGATGTTTTCCAGCAGGGGAGAAAAAAAAAAGGAGGGGGGGTTAGCAATATGAAATTAAGAGCTCAGTTTTTCCTCTTGGGTTGGAATTAGTACCTGGAATTAGGCTAGAATAAGTCTAAACACATCAAAGAAAGTGAGGTTTTGATTCAGACAGGAGGAAATAACACTGGAGGAGAAATGCGTCTCTGCTGGCTGCATAGATGCAATTATTATTGTTATTGCCTGCTTGTAACATGATGGAAGGAGGATAGAGCCCAAGAGCCCTCACAGTACCCAGGGACAGCAGCCCATCACAGGGGCAGCTCCTTCCTGGTGGTGAAGGGGGCAAGCAAGGGGAAAAGATAGAGGTTAATTTAGGGAATGGGAGCCAGAACTAGGAAGGGACGGGTAAGGAACCTGAGGGGGGTTGACATTTTAAGAAGGGGATTGTGATCAGATACGTCCGTGGTAACAAATGCATCGAAAAAAACAGAAGGAAGAGGGTCTGAATTTTGGGTAAGGGTTTGGAGTGTAAGTCAGAATAAAGTCAGGAAAAGGAAGTAAAGGGAAGGTGCTGGATTCATTGAGCTTTGCGGATGAAAGGCAGAAGGGAGATGGACAGCACTGACATGCAGCTAGGGTTGGAAACGTATTTTGGTTCTGCTGGTATCTCTTTCTTTTTGGATTTTTTCTGTTTGGAGATTCTGAAAAGGAGCTGGGGAAATAAGAATGGGTGGGGAGAGACTGCAAAATATGTGCATGGAGGAAAGAGTGGGTAGATGTGAAAGGAAGGATCTGAAGCGTTCAAATGCCTTTGACCATTCGCTCTTCTGAGTTTGTTTTGACGCTGGGAAGGGGTGGGTGTATGTGAAGGACACCCATCTGTTCCTTTGAGATAACAGAAGGAAATAGGTCACTAAGTGAGCACACAAAGTGAAGGACAGGGAGGATTAATAGACTGATTGGGTTGAGGGAGAACTTAGTTCTGTGGCTAGGTTTGATTTGTGAAGTGTCATATTCGCTACATGCTCAGTACATCTCCATTTCTTGGTTGTGTTTTTGCAGTTCGGCTCCATGACAGTATTTCAGAAGAAGGTTTCCATTACCTCGTCTTTGATCTGTAAGTGTCTTTCTTTGGCTTTGATGCTTCATCAACGACACAGACATGCAGATGGTTGACTAAGAGTGGAATAAAAAGCACCTGAATTAATATAATTCTCCTTTTCTCCTCCACGACCTTCATGTAACTAGTCCACTTGACAAAAATCCATTTCCTGTGTGGCAGAGGGAAAAAAAAAAAAGCTCCTGGCAGCAGGTGCAAGTGTGGGATGGCAAGGGGCAGCTATCCTGTGCAGAGTGGCTACTTGTGACCCTGAGGCAGTCTGCAGGGATCAGAGGAGGAGGACTCTGCCCCAGCTTGGTGTTAAGAGCCCTGTAGAAGGGCATGGGCAATTTGGGTGCAGTGCATCCTCAGTGCCCTGTACACTGCTGGTGCAATGATGGCCCAGGGGTCACATGGATGTGCCACTGCTGGCTGTGGAGCTCTGCTCTGGTTCCCCAGTGCCACGGGTTGCTGCAGAGGCTGCTCGGGGCTGGCTGCAGCAGGGCTCCTGGGGAAAGGGCACGGGCAGGGAGGCAGCGTACATCCCATGCAGCCTCCTAGCCAGCCACAGCCAGGCTCTGTAACGTCCCTTCTTTTACACTGCAGGGTTACTGGTGGGGAGCTCTTTGAAGATATCGTTGCCAGAGAATACTACAGTGAAGCAGATGCCAGGTAAGACTGTTTCCAGACCCTTCTGTGCGTGTGCCATGTGTGCTGGCAAGCGGGATGAATTTCCTGACTGCTGTTGTGCATTACTTTGTTCTGAAACTCTTGCTCCCTGTCTGGAAAAAGCAATTCCTCTTTCTGCCGTTAGCATAAACTATTGTCACCGGTCAGCCTGACTCACTGCAGCCCTCACCCTTGCTGCCTGCAGATGCTGCTGTCTCGGTGTGTTCTTTGCTGGGAGACCTGTTGCTAGTGGCTTTGTCTGCCTCTGACCTTTCTGGTCCTGGTGACGGTGTGTCCTTAGCGAGCAAATGCAGGGCAGAGCTGTCCTCTGGCTGTGTGAGAGCAGTGGCTGCTTGGCCTCTGCCTTCCCATGGCAAAGCTTCCAGTGATGTGCCACTGCTTTTGGGCAGAGCCGTTTAATTTGTCTGCGTCTAGGTAATGGTTTGTGGGGTGGGAGGGGAAAGAAGGCTTTGAAGGCTACGGTTCTGTGAGAGCCCTCTGATGGTAAGCTGATTGTTGCAGTGAAAAAAGGCATAATACATGCCTTTCTTTTTCAATATTAAAAAGATTTTAAGCTGTGCCCTTCTTTTTCTGAGTGTTCCCCCTCTTTTCCATGTGTGAGCTTCCTGAAATGGACTGTGCTTGTCCATGTGCTATTAATTCAGTGAGAGACTTGTGCAGCACAGCTGAGGGTGCCCCTGACCCATCTGTCGGAGCACCTGGAAACAGATCGGGGGTTAGGCAGCTCCTGTTCTGCTCTAGCGGGGCCTGGGAGTGGCCTGCTGCTGCTGTTTCACATCTGCTTATTCTGTAGCCATGATCTCATCCCCTGCTAACCCTTGCTGTAGTGGGAGTTAAGGGAGCCATGGGAGGAGAGGGGTAAGAAGGGGGTAGTGGGTGTTGCTGCAGGGTGAGTTGGGCAGACAGTACCGTGAAGAAGCTCGCCCTGAAGTGGTTAGCCTGGTAGGTCAGGTAGGAGCCATGCTGCAGGGAACGCAGCACGCCTTTCCTGACTGCAGGGCAGGAGAGAGTATGGCCTGACGTGTTCGTGTGGGTGCTCCTGTGCAGTGTGGGGGTGCTTATTTGCTTTCCCTATGGCTGCTTATGGCCTCTTTCTTCTGGGCGTTGCACAACGCTTTCAAATGAGGGGTTGTGCTGCACACTCTGCTGTGTGAGCTGTCTGCTGACGGTGAAGGCCCCTGTGCTTGGCTCCAGTGGAGCTTCTGGGAGAGAGGTCTGAAAGCCCTGTAGACATCTTCATTGGGGTGTAGGGATGTTGTAGGCACAGCATCTGGAACAGATAGACAACCATTCAACCCGTACCACCTTGAAGATGGGAAGTTCTGAGGTTATCATCATCAGCCTTCCCCCTTGCCCCTCTTGTCAGTGCCTGTTCCCTAAAATGGTGAAGAGCTGGCAGAGACTGACTCTTCTCAGGAAAAATTTGGCCAGGCTAGGGGAAAAGGAAGACTGTCTGTAGCTCTAAGAGCCTTCCTGGGGGTGCTCAGCCCTCTGACTTCCAGCTGGCCAGGTCCCGCAGTGCCCATGAGATGACGGAGTGAAACTCCTCCATTTTTCTCCCCATGCTGAGCTGAATTCCAGAGCAGGCTGGGAGAGTGAGGGAAGCGAGCTCTGTGCCAATCCGCCGCGCTTGGCTCGCCTGGGACACCTCACACTTCTGCCATTTTTGGCCAGAAAATCTCTCTCGCTCAGACTCGGCTGTTCTAATTATACATTTTTGTTTTGGGAGCAGGGAGATATTCATGGATTCCCGACCCTGAGGGTTGTACTGCCAGCTCTGGAGGGGCGGGGGTAGCAAATACACAGTGCTGCACCTCCTCTCCTCTTTCTCCCCTCACCCTCCTCCCATCTTTTCCAGTAGCCAGTTTCCCTTCCCTGAAATATTACCAATTTGTTCCCCTGATTGGAGCAGAATTTGTTGAGGGACTGGTCCTGCAGTGTGGACGCGAACCCGGGACAGAACCGTCTGAGTTGCCCATGTCTGGGTGCTTACTGCCTAGCCGTGCAAGGTGCCCCAACCCCTGCTCCTTTCCACGTTCACCTAGGAGCTGGGTAAATTTTTAGCAGAATGGATGGTTTCACCCAGAAAGCTCTTCCAGGGGCGCGTTGTACTTTTCCAACGCAACAGGTGTAAATTAGCAGGTTGCTTTTGTCCCTGCGGTTACAGCAAAGAGCAGCGGAGACGTGAGTTTGCTGTGAGCCAGGGGAGCACTGTGCACTGCACTCAACAGGGGCTGAGTCTGCTTTTCAGATCACTAACCCCTTAAGTGGGATCTGTACTTAAAAGGCACCCAGCAAGCGGGTGCGTGCACACATTGTGTATGTAAAGTGCTTGAGATGCTGCTCTGAAAGCTTTGCAAGCTGGCAAGCACCCAGGAGCCTTCATCCTGAACTTGCTGGAGAAGGCTGCTGCTCTCCAAAGTTTACTCTGCTTGGCCTGGCCCCACTGGATGCTCCCTGCAGTGCTTGCCTGGTCTCAGCTGCTGTTTGCAGATATGCGGGTGCCTCACTGCTCCTCTGTGGGGTGGGCATTAGTGGCTGAAGAAAGAAGCAAGATGCTTACTGTGGTGGGGAGGAAAGAAAAGAGATGACGGGAGGTAGGAGAGAGGCTTGGAGAGGCTCAGTGGTCCTGCTGCAGCTAGGATATTTAGCATACTGTTGCTGAGTGGAGCAAGGGGTGTCCAGCAGTGACAGTACTGAGCTGTAGCAGCCAGTGGGCGTGATGAAGGGGTTCAGCCTGGGGTCTTGAACTCTCCCTGGTACGAATATAAAAGTTAAGGAAATGGTCTGGGATGAGATGCCAAGTTTGTCTGTGCATGTGTAACTCTGTGTCTCTTCCTTTATTTTGCAGCCACTGTATTCATCAGATACTGGAGAGTGTGAATCACATTCACCAGCATGATATCGTGCACAGGGACTTGAAGGTAATACTTCCTCCGTGCCACAGAGGCTGAGGAGAGCAGCCAGGGGATCATTGGAAGAGGCAAGACAGGAATAGTGTGTTGCCAACTGGCAGGGCCTTGTCTCTTCTTTTTTTTTTTTTTAATCCCCCCCTCCACTAGAACTGGGCTCAGAAGTTCCTCAAGTACAATTTTCATTCCTTCAGATCTTTCTAGAGGGTGTACTGAATTCCCAAAGAAGTTTTCTGTCTTCATGAACTTCGCCAGCTCTCAGCCTTTCCGAGGCATCTGCAGGATGGGGTAGTTGTCATCTCTGGGGAGCAATAGGCTTTCAGAGAAATTTGGGTAGGATTCATTATAATGAAGGACACTTCCTAGTCGGCTGTTGAAGAGATCTCTAGAGACCTGGGGTACTCTCAGTTCAATCTGCCAGGATGAGTTTGTCTGCACAGAGCATGTATATTTTTATTCTGCACTGTTGCCAAACACATGCCATTGGGCTAGGACAGAGATGCACAACAAGAATTTTTCATGTCATCTCTTTCTTCTCTCATCAGTAAAAGCTTTTAATCTAAAACCCAAACTGCTGGCCAGTTAAACGCTGTGTGAGTCGGCCACTTGCCACATTCTGACACATTTATAGACCCACAGTCCCCACAGTGGAGTTGCTTAAACTCCCTTCCCACACGGTGCCAGCTGTACTGGGAGCTGGGCAGGCTCCAGAACGAGAGCTTTGTGCGGGAAGGTCTGCCTGCCCTGCAGCCCTCTCTGTCCAAAGTGGGAATGGTGATGACCACCAGCGGCCCAGTGAAATTAATGCAGGATGACACCTGCTAGTTGTGTTGGTTTGGGATTGTTACACAGTGTATAACAGAAAGGTATAAAAATACTTGGCCCAGAACAAGGTGAAAACATGCTGTGAGCTCAGTGGTAGTGTTCTCCCACAGCCTGGTCTGGTGAAAGGTGTCGCTGTCCATGGCAGGAGGGTTGGAACGAGGTGATCTTTAAGGTCCCTTCCAACCCAAACCATTCCATGGATCTCCCAGCGTTTTGATCTAGTAGACAGCTGTAAACCTGTAGCGGTTCTGGCAAACTCCCATGCAACACTGTTGGCTTTTTGATTTGGAGCACTGTGAAAAGGTGAAAGTGATCTACTGTGAAATGGCTGCTGTGAATTATAGCTGACACCTGCTTTTGAGAAAGGCAACCTCCAAGAGGCATTACTGCCCCAAGTTAGGGCCTCTGTGAAAATAGGTAGTGTTTTCATTATGGACTGGTAAAAGATTTCCTTTGCATCCTGCATTGATATACTATCTGTTTTGCTTCCCAGGTTTTGTTTGTGTGAAAGTTGTGAACCTGTTTAAACTTAACAGTTGCTAGACACTCCCCACCGTACTTAACGTGTTCTTTCTGTTGCTTGCTCCAGTTCACAGAAGCTATCCAGGCCCGAGGAGTAGCCATTTCTTTTAGCAATAAATGATCCCTTGCTCTTTATTTAATATTCTAGTTCTTTGCCAAAAGCTTGGCCTTTGGGATCAGCATGTAATAACTGCAGAGCTTGCTTCATGTGAAGTTGTCTCTTGCACCTCCCTCTCGTAAGCTAGTCTTTTGGCTGTCATGCTCTTAAAGAACTTCAGATATTGAGCTGCCCATGGGGACCGTAAAAAATTGGGGAATGCATTCACATCCTTACCAAAAAGTGTGTGAAACCTGAGACGATCCATATGTTGGCAAATGTGCATGTATAAGCACCCTTAGCCTAAGGTGTTTGTAGCTGTATTTTAGAAGCAAATAGTGCTTAGCTAGCATAAGCCTGACCTAAATTGCAGTGTTTCAGGCCAAGCCCAGGTGGGATCTTAAGTTGGAAGGGATTTTCAGAATACTTCATTGGCCTTGTGCTTTAGGGACTTGTTTTCGCTGGCAAGTTTTCATCAACATAGTTTGCTTAACCCAATCTCTTCCACTTTCCATATGGTGAAAAGCAAGTGGCATCAAAATCTACTGAGACCCAGTTCCCTTTCCTTCCATGCTGCTTATGGCGAGGACTGTGGTGGGCAAGGCTGTCCTTTCCTTCAGAGCAGAAGCAGTGCACATGCCCAGGACTTTAGGGCAGGTAAATGAGTATAGCCTCTTGTTCCTGTCAGGCAGAACAGGGTGGGAGGGTTGCAGAGAGATGACAATAGCGAGCAGCCTGCGCAAAGAAAGACCTTCACCAAATTTGTAAAACTGACATGGAGTTCTGTTTCTGGATTTCTGGGCTTCCATCTGGCTAGGTTAAAAACTCAAGTTGATAGGAATTGCACAAATGATCGGAAGGGAACAGCATCAGAAATCCCATTTGTCCTTTGTCTCTGTCTACAAGCTGGGTTTCCTGTTGAGCTGTGAGAGCCACCACCTTAAAAGCTTTGGGGTTTCAAAGGGTCTGTTTTAACTAGCTGCTCTGGTGCTTCAGGGCAAGCTGCTGACTGTCGCAGTACAATTTTTGGATATGTGGTGAGCCTTCTGCTGGAGTCTTCCACTGGAACTCCACAATTATGATTCAAGTTGGATCCATGGCAGGGGGATCCATGTCTGTTTCCCATTCCTGGCATATGAGAGAAGTGTCAGGCCGCCTATAGTATAGGTGGCAGTGGCAAGATAGCATATTTAACACTGCTGTAAATAACGACATGTAGCATGAAAAAAACAGCTTACAAGAATACTCTGCTGTTTTCCTTTTGCCGATTTGAGGCTGAGTGTTTTTCTGTAAGGGATGAAAGCTACCGCCTAGCTAGATGATGCCTTCCTACATTACAGCTCTGTATTTGGCTTATTAGCATCATATTTACTTTTCCAGTGCCTTGGGGATTGTGTAATATTCATGGGGAGAAACATCACTGTAGATTGTATCTGCTGCATCCCGTTCTCTCCTCTCCCTCCTCCCCTCAAATTACTTTCTGCAAGGATGATAACAACAAATTTTGGGTCCTGTGTTGCAGGAACTGTACTGTCAGTGCCCTCTGGTGTCAGCATGTAATGTATGGGCTGGGCTGGGAGAGGCTCTGGCTCCTATAGAGGTTTTTTGTTAGACTTGAGTATTTTCTGCAACTCTAGGTCAAGGCCATTTGTTGCTGTTGTTCTGCCTTCATCTGAACAGCTTTAGTATGTGCCTTCTATCAGCAGATTGATTTTAATGATGTGAATACAGAGGTAGGAGGCTTTAATGAGGATATCAATCTTTCGTTCTTACCCCTTTTTTTTTCTTTCTTCTCCCCAGCCTGAGAATTTGCTACTGGCAAGTAAATGTAAAGGTGCTGCTGTCAAACTGGCTGACTTCGGACTGGCTATAGAAGTGCAGGGAGAGCAGCAGGCCTGGTTTGGTAAGAACATTTGAGGTTTCCCACTTCTGCTCACCCCCTTCCTGGAGGCTGGTTGAATCGCACCCTCCCTAAGTGTTTTCTTTTAGCTCTTCCAACACGCTTGCATGTATTTGGCATTGCTACTTTTCCCAGCATCCCAGCCTCTAGGTCCTTGGGCATGAACTTCGGTACAATACAGGAAAGAATATGATAAAGACAGAAAAAAATGGTCTGTGTATTCCTCCATTTTTCTTGTCAGTGTTCAGTAGATATTAGTGTCAGAGGTGAATGCAGTTGCTAAGTTTAGACACTGATCCAAACTTTCCTGCTACTTAGGAGCGTAGAGATCTGGAATTTTGTTTGGTCATTTTACAGAAATGCACTTGAACTGGCTTTCTCAGGCATGTTTGGATCCGGCTGTATCCATGTTTAGGTAAAACACAATTAGAAACAAGACCACCTCAGGCTTAACGTTAGCTCTGAGACTCTGCAGTGCTATAGAGATTCTGGAGAGATGGTGGCTACTCTTGGTCTGCCTGCACCATGGAACGGGATGGGTTCCATCAGTGTTGTAGCGCTTTCACACTCCAAGCCATTAAATGTAACAATGATACGAAGCATGAGAGAGGTATAGCATATAGGTTTGTGCCCAGCTGGCTGACATGGTCCCTCCTTGTTTTCCATTCTTCCTGCAATACATAGACACTCACCCTCATCTATTTTTCTTTACATTTTTTCCCCTTTTTTGTCCCTTTCTGTTGGTCTACCTAGATGTAGCTTTAGGAAATGTGGGTTAGGGATGGTGGGTTTTAAAATTCGTTGGTTACCATTAGTGGATTTTGTGATATGTCAGGATACCTCTTCTGCTTGAGGACTGTACTTCATGTCATCCCTTTCCTGGCAGGGTTTGCTGGCACTCCAGGCTACCTCTCCCCTGAAGTCTTAAGAAAAGATCCGTATGGAAAACCAGTGGATATATGGGCATGTGGTAAGATTCTGTCAAAACGTTTTACGCTTAATTGACACCTTTTCATGTAGAGGAGCAACTCCTTACAGCCTATTGCTGGGAGGGTGTGCAGTGCTGCTTCTTGTTGGGTGGAGAGATGAAGATGCTTGAGAATAAGCACCTTGTGTAGGTGGAGTTAATACTGGAGCCTGCACTCATTTGATTCTGGCTCCTAATTCTTTCTTCAGGCCATCCATCAGCTGTGTGAGACTCAAGAGATAGCACTGTTCTGTGCTTTGCAGAGTCAGTTGTTTAGGCCACTGCAGCAATTTCCTATTACACTAACTGTGTAGAAAATGAAATACTGAAAAGAGCTGTAAACGTATCTGAGACTGATAAGTTTAGAGAGATGTGATATCAGTGTTGCCTGACATGGAGTAAATGGTTCTCTGCAGGCTGGGAGTGTTAGTTTTGTCAATGACATTTGTCCCAAGACCATGCACAGCAAGTGTCTAAAAACTGATTCCTTCCTAAAAAGTCCCTTGCTGCACAGCAACCCCAGGGGATGTGCCTTCATTTATCCTGAGAGCAGCTGGGAGCTTTGGCTCACCAGCCGTGGTAGAGGGGGAGGAGGGTAGAAGTACACGATGTACCTTGTTCTAGCTCCTGGCAGCTGGGGTTAAGAGCTAAACATGTAGTGCCGGGATGAGGTTCAGCAGAGGAGAGCTTTGTACTGTCTTTTAGTACCTCGGAAAATTAAATATGATGGCAAAAGATGCTACAGAGCAGTGATTGCCTTGGGGACTGTCAAGAGGGAAGGTAGATGGGCTGAAGGAGTAATTGGCATATTAGCCTAACCATAGTGTATCTGTGTCTCTCCCTCCCAGGAGTGATTCTGTACATATTACTAGTGGGGTACCCTCCCTTTTGGGATGAAGATCAGCACAAACTCTATCAGCAGATCAAAGCCGGAGCCTATGACGTAAGGGCACTTTCTTGCTGAGTACCTGCATGGGTGTAGAAGCCATCCAAAACATGGCCTTGTCTTGGCGTCCAGCAGCAGGCCCCAAGCCGCTGTGCAAAATGATGTTTGGCATGTTCACACACCTTGTCTTCACTGCCTGGAATATGGTCCCGTTTGGGACTACTGAAAGGATCCGTGGACAGCATCGCAGTGGGCACTGAGACGTTGTTCGTTAGGGAAATGCAGAGCTGGAAATGCAGATGGTGGGCAATGGTGTCTTCTACTGTGTTTAGCACAAAGCAGTGAAAGCATAGCCAATGCTAACACTTCAAGGGAAACAGAGGGAAGGTGGAACAAAAAATGCTCTTTATCAAGGTCTGATTAAAATTGTAAGGAACTGTTCTGAAGAACTTACTCCAGGAGTGGAAAGTGTGGAGCCCAGTGAGGCGGCTTTGCATGGTGGGAGCCTTTGGGAGGGATGGCTGTGGTGGGGTCAGTGTGGTGGGTTGGAGGCTCTGGTCAAAAGCCAAGTATTTCCTGAAACAACTTCCTGAAACAGTTCTCAGAGAATGGCAAGACTGAGGTGACTGAATGAGGGCAGTAGCAAGGAGATGGGTACTAGGGAGCAAAGATTATGCGGAATATGGTCTAGGTACAACAGTTTGAAAGTCTGCCATGAGTTCTTCTGAGTGAAGAGAGGCTTGGGAGGGAAAAAGGAATTCCTGGAAATCTTAGCTCGCAGCCTGTAGATGTGAGTGTTAAGTGGAAGTTGGGAAGTTCATTTTGTGGGCTGCCTTGGGGTTTGTGGGGGGAAGGGGTTGAGGTTCTGCTGGATCTTGACTACCTCCCAGCTTCTTTGCCTGAGACCATGAGAATGGCTGTACTGGTGAGAACAAAGGTCTGCCTGACCCCATGTCCTGGCTCAGTGGCTTCCTGAGTGAAAGGAAAGTGATGTCTTCATATTTGACAGCCTTAAATAAACTTGTGTTCTTCTCTTGCCTTCCTGCCCCTCTCGTTCCTGTGTTCTTTCTGTGTTGCTTGTTCTTGTTTGAAGTGTTTTTGCACTAATGATATTGATGGGGATTTTCAAAGCACTTCAGGGGTTAAATAGCCATTATTTTTTTCTGTAAGTCATGAGGAGTGAAGTGCTGGATCCCTGTGCTTCCAATAGTTCACCTACTTTTTGGATTCTTGCCTATAATGAATAAATTACAGTAGGTTCTTCCCCTGTTTGCGTGTCAGAAAACATCTCAAGTTTTACTGGTGCCCGTGCCCCTGGTGTCCTTACCCCAGCACTGGACTCTTCTGTTGTTGTCTCTTGCCCATAGAGGAAGTGACAATTGTATATTGGACCTTGTGCTGTAGGATAGGGATTTTTCAAGGCATTGCTATGAATATTTCCAAGTTAGTGTGTGTGTGGGAAAGTAGTGTGGTTGAAAGCTCATTATTGTCATTTCTCAGTAGCCCCCTTCAGTGTTTGCAGAACAAATTGTATAATGCTTTGCTGCTGTCTGAGAACGCAGGAGATGACTGAACATGATGGCTGTATTTTCATGACCCAATGGAATGAAGTATAAAATACAGGAGAAAGATGGGATAAACTTTTTCTAAATGTTGTAATACTATAAGAAAGCACTCTCAAGATAGATCAGTCTTCTCCCCTCGTAAAGACAGGGGACTATTAACCCAACAGCAGATTTTTCTTTGTGGTCTTAAGTTCACCTGCGATTGTGCAGTTGGTTCATAGCAGCAAGACACGCTACATTTAGTATTGGCATGCTGTCATCTGTACCACATGCAAGCATCTGGAGGATGGCATAAGTATCTCATCATTACTGGAATTACAGGAGAGAGCAGTTACCCCCTCGTGGATGATGAGCAGCTGAAATACTTGAGATTCTTTTCTTCGTTTCCATGCTTCTGTGCTCTCCTCCCCCATTGCATCTCTCTTGCTCCCCAAGTAATGTTTTCTGGTATAGTAGATGCTTGCAAACAATTTGCTGGTGCATTGCTGCACCTAGGTGACTGGTATTGTTCCAGTATGTTGTGTTTTGTGGCAGGGAAGGCATATCTGATGGGAGTCCTGTGTCAGTGGTTATTGCTTTCACAAGGTTTTGCTGTAGTGTTTGTGATTTTGCATATGCTGTTATAGCTTCTGAGCACGATGGAGGAAAAGCAAGGTGGGGTATAAAAGGTAGTACTTGTGTTTATGTCAGAACTCTGTTTAAAAGGTTTATGAATTTACCTTGACTGCTGAGTATGAAAGAAGTTCAAAGGTGTGAGTGATTCCTAAAAGGCTTTTTAAGCTGTTAATTTTCCTGCCTGTCTCTGGTGAATGGTACAGGTGTGTCCTGCTGTCTAGTACCATTCATTTGCTGGATTCTGTATAATTTTATTCAACATGGGTTTTCCCAAAAATGTATAGTTTTCTGCAAAGATGTTAGCTCTGATATTAAAAGGGCAAAAGCTGGAGTTCAGCTTTGTAGGAGGGAGAATTTCTTTTGCCTGTAGGAGAAGATACTTTTAGTTCATCATGTCTTTCTTCTTACTCTTTCAGTTCCCATCACCTGAGTGGGACACTGTGACTCCTGAAGCAAAGAATTTGATCAACCAGATGCTGACGATAAACCCAGCAAAGCGCATCACAGCTGACCAGGCTCTCAAACATCCATGGGTCTGTGTAAGTGTTTTTCTCTATTACAGATTGATTTGTGGTTTACTCTGAACTGACATGCCAAGAAGAGTTAGCTGCAGAGGAGCCCAGAATATTTTAAATCTTTCAGATTGTGATTTTCAGAGGCTGACCTTCAGCAAGCCAACTTTGTCATGCTGTGGTGCTTTTATTGCCACTGTAGGGGAGAAAAAATGCCATCTCCTTTGAAAAGTTTGGTGAATGTCCACAGTTTCTGTTTTTCTCCACGTCTCCTGTTCCAATACATATCACCCTAAAACATCAGATGGAGTTTGGCATCAGACAGAATATTTTAGGAGTATTTTCTTCATCTCTACTTCAGCTTATTGCATTGCATCTTTGCAGTGTTGGAACGTTTCCACCATGATGCAGCTTAACTGGCTGTAAACCTGAAAGCAGCAAAACCTCTTTTGCTGTTCTTCCCATGTAGACTTTGCATTGCCAGACCCCATGCAGGGGTATTTTTCTCTTTTTGTGAAGTTGGCAAGGAAATCCCAGAATGCAGCAGAGAGCAGGTGTAGGGAAGGGCAGCAGCGGCACTCTTTTATCTCTGCAGGAGGAAATAGTTCCACCTAAGTCTAACCAGATGCTCTTGTAATACCATAGCATACTTCTGCTTTCTAGGATGCGTCTATGTTGCTTAACTCATTTGTTCTTGAGAAATTGTGGCATTTTTTTCCTTTCACCACAAAACACATTAGCAATTTAACCTTATTTATGTGAACATCCATGTAACAGTAGTGTATTGTGAGCTGTCAAGTGGCAAGTTACTTGGAAGTCAAAACCTTACGCTGAGACTTTGTGCATCTCTGAGGTTTTTTCCCTGCTGTGCACGCTTTTAATTAATAGTGGTTCCTTTATATTTAACTTTTGTCCCAATGCCTGTAACCAAATCTGTATGTATTATAACTCACTCCTGATTGCAACGTAATACATAATGGTTCAAGAGAGGCTTTCTTTCTGTTGAGTTATGGGGAGTTTGAATTCACTTCATAGCCATTCCAGTCTCTCACCCAAACTGCCTGTTGTTAAGTCTGCTGTTTCTGTGTGCCCCGCAGCTTCCATATACACCACGTAGATGTTCTTACTGGAGATGTATTGCTCCTCTGAAGTAAAGGAGGTGGCAAGTCTTAACATTTTATCTGAATCACCGAGTTTCTTGGTATCTCTGAACTTCTGAAGTGTGTGTCCTGACTCTCTTAAGGCAGAGTTGAACAACTGGGCACCTATGTAACTCCAAAGGAGGCTGGATGAACAGTGACCATTGAAGTTGTTAAAGAGGACAGTTTAGCTACCTTCTCCCCCCACACTAAGGTGTATGCTGCAGCAGGTGACTAGCTTCCAAGTCAGGATGGAAGAGATTTCCCATGGAACTAGCTAATCTGAGTGTTGTTTACAGTTCTTTTGGGTACTGCAGATTTTCTTCCAAGCAGGAGAAAGGTAACGGTTGGTTTGTACAGTCAGATCTGCCAAGTTAGTCATTCTTCCACTGTCCTTGCAAAGTGAACACAGGCTTACAGCTCTGTGCAAGAACAACAGCTCCTTTTGGCATTAGTATCTGGTTTTCTCATGTGTTCTAAATGGCTGTCAACACTTCTGGGAAGTTCTCTTTTTACAGCTGATGGGATTCCAGTCTACTGTGGGTGACAGGTGTGCATCACTGGCCAGAGGTTGTGCTCAGGTTTTTGCATTGGTGCAATAGATCCATGTTGTTATTCCTCTTACACACTGAAAATCTGTGTATGCTAATCTGATGCAAAGATGCTAAGGCCTCTGCTACTCAAGCACTTAAATTCAGGGAACTGTCAGGATGGCTGCCACTCACTAGTATTTACTTACTCCTTGGAATTTTCCCTTAAAGATTGTTACTAATACAATCTACATCTTTTTCTGTAGAGCCTCCACCTCAGCCCCTCCTAGGTATGCTGTTGGTTTGACTTGTCATATCAATATTTTGACCCGTTCTTGTGTCAGAGAGACAGGGAGTGCTGATACTCATCTGTACTTGTAATAACCATCCTGACTTTAACACTTCTTGCTCTTTTGTGGTATTCATAAGTTAAGAACTGGCTGCAGTGTTTTGCAGCCATGCAGTGGTAGGAGGATCAGCCGTGTCAGTTTGTGTGTTTTGGCTATGTGCAGGTGGAGAGAACTCCCCTGGCTGATTTGGTTAGAGTAAGCTGCTGATTTTCTTCTGTTCTTGTTTTTCAGCAACGATCCACTGTCGCTTCAATGATGCACAGGCAGGAGACTGTGGAATGCTTGAGGAAGTTCAATGCTAGAAGGAAGCTGAAGGTAAGAATGTTAGTTTATAGGTGTCTTTTGTTCTTAATTATTTGAATTTGAGCTAAATGCATTCCTAGCAACAATATTTTCTATGATTAACTCAATAGTGTTAGGGAAGTACCATTTGTGGTACTCCAGTACAGGGTATGAAAGAACTGTATTGAGGAGCTGTGTAGTTTCTTTCTCTGAGGTGGTAAGTTTACCCTGCCTCTTCTGCTGTATAATCACCTTTCTTGCTTTCTTGCAAGAGAATTGAAGGAGAACAACTTTTAAATTTGGGGGACTTTGAGTTCTGATCACTTACTCTCTTCCTCTTAGTATATCAGATGCATGTTGCTACAGGAGAGCCTCTGGATTGTGTATGGAGCAGCTATTTGTTATTTGAAAACTAGGAAGCAATGGTATTTCTAAACACCATTCCTGGTGACATTTTATATGTCTTATACTATATCCTGCCCAGCCTCTGGGCCTCTTGAAAGGCCGGACTCTGAGTGGTCCTATGACAGGTCTAACAGCCACAAGCTGGATATGCTAGGTCTTTCCAGGGCAGCATTGGGATGCCTCTGCTTTGTTACCTAATTCCCTCTGTTCTTCACAGATAGCCTAGCCTTTTCTGCAGTGAGTGGCACTGTTTGTTATCCCTGCTTTCTCTTCCTCACAGGGCGCAATCCTCACAACGATGCTTGTGTCTCGGAATTTTTCAGGTAAGATTTTACTGTTCCTATGCCCTCCCTGGTTTTGTTTTGTGTGAGTCGTGGGATGTTTTAACCTGTCTGGGATCAAGTAGGAGAGGAGTAAACATGCTCAAAACTCATTATGGAGTAATGGTGGTCACATTGTCTTGGCTGGTGATCAGTGTGAAAAAGGGAGTTTTATTTTTGAGGAGCACCACATGGAGCTGTAGTCTGGCACGAGAGAGAAGCAAAGTGACCTGTTATGATATTTTGTAATTTGGGGAAAATTCTAGCTGGCATTTGTTAGTTTTCCTGTCTGAAACCGGGAGTCAGGAACTCTGACTCGGTAGCAATGGTTTCTTTAGACCTGACGTGGGGAGACAGCGCAAGTAGAAATGTTGCTGGAGGGGGCAGGAGCTATTTGAGTATTGTATTACTTTGACTCGACAAAAATGGGTCTGAAGCATCCAACTATTAGAATTTTCCTTCTTGGAGTTTCAGAAGTGGTTTTCATCCTTTCAAGCTTAATAACTGGCAGTCTGGCTCCCACCCAACTGCGTTACGTAGTGCACTTACTGAAGACGCAAATCTCAACATGCAAATCAGTGCTTTTTGGAAGATGGTTGTCTTGGCTCAGCACATTTGTGGTGCACTCTTATGCATTCATTTCCATTTGGGTGGAAAACCTTTATTTGCAAGTGCTTTTGGTTTATGGGATTGTCTGCCTTCTTTGCCCTCACTGCCATTTTTTTCTCTTTTAAAAAGGATGATTGTTGAATCCATGAGTCAGATTTTTATTGCACCTGACTCCAGTTACTTTCAAGTGCAAGTCTGCTCTATGCATTTTAAGTGATGATGAATGAAAAGGAAGCATATTGATTTCATCTGCCTGTTTACTAGTGGTGGAAACCAATCCTTACATTGTGTGATGTTACAATAAATATCTGAGTGGAATGAAAACCTCTGTGAAATCGTCATTCCAGCATTCAAAGGGCACATTTATGCATGCAGTCTTTTGTGAAATCAAGGCAACATTTTTAACCTCTTATATGGATTCAGGTGATTTCAGTGGTGGTTTTCAAATAAAATTACAGAATGTGAAATCAAGCTACAATTAAGGAAGAGCCTTTAATAACTTCAGAGCTGTTTTTCCTTGCTTCTTGCTTGAAATTGAACCTGTGTGAAATTGAACCTACCTGACCAATATGTTAGGACACACTGTGCAAAAAGTAAATGTGACTACAGTCATTCATTTCCCCTTCACTGTATTTCTGATTGTTTCGATTGCAAGGACAGAATCACTTCCTCCATTCACTTGTCCCAGGACTACGTTATGACAGGACGTGAAAATTATACATTGTTTTCTGAGAAGGATTTTGAAAGACCAGCTGGAAATGCAGAACTGCAGGGCTTCAGCAGAAACTTATAAATCATTCTTTTGGGTTTTCTGCTGGTATGACCAATCTGATCTGTTCACACAGCTAGTTTTTACTTCACTTGATGATTCTGAAATAGTTTATTTTTTAAACAGCAGTTTTAGGTTCATTTTTAGTCTACAAATGTCACTTCTAATGAAACTGCAGGAGTGCTTGGGTAAGACAATCTCCTGCAGCCCAGATTTTGAGTACGTGAAATGCCTGAGAGAAGGGTTCTCCTTAATGGTGTGTGACCTATGCAGCCACTTATTCCCTGAGCTAGTATTAAGGAAGAAAAGGCTTGCTCTGCCTTGCTCATTCTTTTGTCTCAAGGGCTGAAGCTGTTGGATCCCCTTCAGTTAACAGCTGAAGAAAAGGAAATCCTAGGTGTTCTGTAGTGAGTTCTGCCGAGTTCTCTGTATGACAGAGTTCTGTTTTGAGTATAAGCTCTGATCCCAGGTAATGAGATGCTCTGAAAAACTGTCCAGAAAGAAATATGAATTCCGATGCAAAGCATTCACAGCATCTGTTGTGGGTAGTAGCTATTCTTAATATCTTGATGTCTTTTGGAAATGGAGAGATCAGCTTAATCTTGTTTTCTTTGCATGACTGTGTGTAACATGACCTTGATTATTATTGTTTTTTTCTTTATTTGCTTGGATTTCTTAATTGCTGCAGTTGAAATACATAAATCTGATGGAACTGAAGAGTAATGGCACTAACTCCAAGTCAAAAGTAGAACGTCCATGTGGGAGCTTGGGGTAGAGCTCAGACTTTTCCAATCATGACAGGTCATCTAACTGCACTTGAGAAGCCCTGAAGCAGTACTTAATTCTTTCCCTAAAGACCTTGAGGGGTTTTGATTTCTCTAATTGAGTGACATTGTTTTGTGGGCCTCCTAAAAGCTACATTCCCAGCAGGCAGGGACCTGGATCTGTGAAGAGAAGCTTTTTCCTGTCTGGGGATGAGATCTTCTAAAACTTCACAGATGTTTTGAGCCAAGAGGAAAATGAAGGCTCATGTGACCCTGGTATTGATTAATTAGGTGAGGTAGTACTAACTGCAGGAAATGGGAGAAATCCTCTTAAGTCCTGTCATCATTGCTATCTCCTCTGTCAAACATCTTGTGCCAAGGAGTTCATTCATTTGACAGTGTGGTTTTAACTTGTGCTTAAAGGGTCTGTAGCACTGCTTTTTTTTCTGTCAAAATATCTTTTGCAGAACAACAAAGTTTGTTTTGTGAGTAATCTGTTGCTTGCTAGATTCCTTTTGTTGGGTCAGCTCCTAAAGGGTAAAGGAATGTGATCTGGCTCCTTTCCCCAGTTACAGTATTTTCAACAATTAATATTGGCTGTTTGTGGTTCTTCTTAAAACATTGTCTCATATCAGCTGTAGGCTATTTATTAAAAGCAGATACAGTTGCATTACTTTCAGTGTAAGTCAGGAAGCTGAGGTTCTAATAAGGTTTGTAACTCCTGTCCACTCTGTGGTAGGTATTCACTCTGCTGAGAGAGCATTGCAGGATAAACTTCAATTACGGGATCTTTGGAGTCACATCAGGGTATGCACATGCTGATTTGGGTGATCACTTGTGACTTTTGATGTTCAGACGATCCAAGCAAGCATTGATGTGACCTGATCTGCATTTGCTTACAGAATACAAAAGTACAGTCGATAAATCAATTGATTAGATCATAGGCAAGTAACTCCTAAATCATCTTATGAGAAGTAAACAAATTTATTGCTAGGAGAAAACTGGCACGGTTTTCAGAGATCCCAGATAGCTGTAGTCTCTGGGGGAGCCTGGATTTATCTATGTAGATGAAATTCTGTAAGAGCCTACTCCAAACTTAGTTCAAGGTCGGAAAATTTTGGTTTTCATCTTAGAAACACATATCTTCACAAAGTGCTGAGAAATGGCTTTTCTCTGTAGGACTTAAAGCGGACTGCATGAAATTCTTAGCGCTATTTTCCAGACTCTGGATTGCAACTGTTAATTTAGAGAGGAGTTGTTCCACAAACTTTCAAGCTGCATGAAATTCATTTGTCTCAAGTGTTCCAGTGCGAGTCGTGTGCTACCCTATGTTCAAAATAAAACCTAAGGCAGACATTCAAGGTAATTAAGCCTTATGCCTGAAACCTCTGACTGATGCTGAGGTTTGTCTTATTTTTTTTTTTCTTCTGGGAATTGTCAATGCTCGCTGAAGACAATTTTGTGAGGCAGCTTGTGACAATAACTGGAATTCATTACATGTATCTGTAGATCCTTATTGACTTTTCAACATGAAGTTTTGGGTTTTTTACTAGTTGAATGAGGTTGAGAGAGGCTGGAGGCAGATGCAGGGAGCAGAGTGCTTTCTAGCTAAGGAAAGAAGGGCTGAAAATGCTTGTGCCTGATTGGCGTAACCAGTGCAGAGATGTTTCTGAGCTGACTAAAGAGCAAGAAGAAGGAAATAATACAATTAATGAAGTGGCACTGAAATATTTCACTATCTTGTTATACCAAAAGTGTTTGTAAGGCCAAGTTTTTGCTAGTGTGTGTACATACATATTTATATTCAGATTGAAGTTTGGTCTCTTTCCTTTAATCAAAGTATATTTAAAATTGTGCAGGTAGTATATTTGCAGTTTCTGCTGTGTTGTGTTAGTTATGTAAATATGCATTCAGGACCAGAAATTTATATTACCTGACTGGTGTAAACACTAACCTCTTGGTGTGAATTCTGAGGATGAAAAGATGGAGGAGCAGTTTATCAAGAAATTTCCAGAGACATTTGAATAAATGAGTACGAGAGCAGTGGGACCTACATTTCCCAAGCAGAAGATGAGGTCACATTTAATGAATAATTAAGTTGTCTTTAGTCACTTCTTTCTTTGTCTGTTAAATTGCTTAAGAAATAGTCAGGGATTTCAGAGAGTGATGCACAGCTACTGCAGCGTGGGCCTGCTGAAGTAATGTACTTCAGTAAGTAAACGTACGTTTTGCAACTTCCCAGAATCACATGGATTTTATGTTTCATTTAAGTGTTTATCACTATGGCCTGAGAGTGTACTACATCATCAGAAATGGATTTAAATGGTTCCCTTTACTTCCATTCTCCTCTCCCTGAGGTTCATAAGAATTCTGTGAATATCTTCTCTTGTTGTGTTTGCCCTTTACCTTTTCATTTCTTGGCTTGTGAGGAAAAGATTTTGTAATGCTGTGAGGGTGGTGCTCTTGTGGTTTTTATCAGCTCTTGAATTTGGAATGGACTGGAGCATTCAGTCTCCAGGGTCTAAAATGGATGTTCAGAGCATCTTGACCCTTTAAGTCTGTTATGTAAATGGCTGTACTTGAGGATAAAGTTTATCCTGTTGCAGAGATCTGGCAGATTTTTTTCGATTTTGCTCCTGTAACTGCTGATGCTCCTGGATGGGGTCACAGTTTGCGAGTAGAGCATTGAAACAGATGAGCTCTGAAGACTCATTTCAGAGTTGGTCTTTCTGAGATTCTGATAGTGGGAGCTTTTTTGCCTAATTAGATGCGCAATAGATGGGATGGGTGTCTCTCTGCTACCAGAATAGATTTCATGGTTGACTTGTGTGGTCTTCCAGCACTCTGTCTGTTAGAGAGGGATTAGCAGAATGCTAATTAGATTAGCTCCTGAAGTCTCGTGCAGTTTTGACGAAAGTGGGGAGAGAGAGAGGGAGAGAGAGAGAGAGAGAGAGAAGTCTTGAAAACAAAATCTGACCTCCTTCTGCTTCTCTCCACAGCTGCCAAAAGCCTTCTGAACAAGAAATCAGATGGAGTGAAGGTAAGTTCTTGCTTTCCCATTTCACTCTCCCTCCCACCACCTGAACAGAAGGCAGCCACTTCTCTGGTGCCCATCCCTTTACAGGGTAAAAGCACAGCCCTGTCTTGTGGCTTGGATCGCTATGACCAGTGTATGGTTATGGAGCCCCAGGTGGTATCTTAATGTTCCTTACATGCACCATATATGTAACACAACCAGCTAGGTAAAGATTTTCTTTGCCCCCTTTCTCTGAAGTATGGAGCCCTGGTTGATGCTATGGATTAGAAAGATCAAGGACTTGCTCAAGTGTGACACGTGCCTCTGACTAGTCTTGTTCTTTTCAGTGCAGAATGCTTCTGGGTATCAAAATTGCCAAGAGCAGTTGTCAGTGGCTGATGATACCCAGCTGACCCTATGGAAATCTTTGTCTCTCCCCTTTGACAGATACCAAAGGTTGGGGTGGGGAAGGAAGAGCTTTTAGATGTTCCTGTTTGGACAGAATGGAACCTGAACCTTGTGTTAGAGTTTAGCCAACATCCCTGAGGTCCAGGCACTCTCACATTCCCTTCTGAGGGGAATTAATTTTTCCCCACTTAAATTTCAGTTTGTGTGCGTGGTCATCCTCTTGTTCCTGGAGATCAGACAGGCTATTCCCAAGGCTGTGTGTTATTGTAGGCTGTGGCTTTTTACCATCTGTTACTGGACTAGACAGGGACTTGAGTACCATCTTCCCTTACCTGAAAGAATAACTGTCCTCCACATGGTAAGAGTGGGTTTGTTTTCCCTGCTTGCATTTCCATTTGAAGCCAAAACCTTTCTCCACAGCTATTAAATGGAACAGGTCATCTCCTGGTTTTGCACTGTCTTCCTTCTGCCCCTGCTGTGGGGGCTGACCAGCACACTTGTTCTCTCCTCTCTCAGCCTGTTTCCATTGTAATGAGACTATTTCCAAAGGACTCACAATTATAGGGAGGCTACTGGAAAAAATGAGATGGTTTCAGAAGACTGGTGTTTATTTTGGGGACTATTCTGGTAAAGCCTGCATTCCTGCAGTTCTGCTAAGTTCTACCCCAATATTGCCCAAGTCATGGGGATTTTTTGCCCAAAAAGCTATGTGAATTTTACCCTAGCATACTCATCTTTGGAAACGTGTCTCCAAGGGTGAGTTTTTGTGCCTTTTTGCACATGCCTGCATCTTCTGTACACGTGCTCATTGAACACATGCACGATAATGTAGGAAGTATGTTTCAGTTGTGACATCTGTCAATACGGAAAACATTACAGTAAAATCCCAGTGGAATAAAAATGGGTGATCCCAAATGATGTAAACCAAGAACCAACAGATAAGTGCTTCAAAATCCCAACATAACAGCCGAGATGCAACTGGAAAAGCAGCAGATAACACATCTACATAATTTTTGTCACCTAACTAGAAAAAAAGTCTTCTCAGAATTCTTGATTTCTAGCGTGCTCTCAGGGGGCGTTACTTGGGTAAAGATCTTCCAGAAACAGATAATATTCATGCTGGTGTTGAGGCACAGCTTCCTGGTCATGTAGTCACAAGGAGACCTGTATGATTGGAAGAGGCTTCCAGTTCATAAGAAGAGAGTGTGGTGTGAGATTTGGCTAGAACACAGCATCTTCCTCTGTGAAGGGAGTAAAACTGGATTTGCTTTTCCAGCTGACTTGAAGTATTCTTCAACTCTTCACAGTATGTGTTGTTCCTTATACATAAATGAACAGTTGTGATGAATTGGACACTGGATTAGAGAGCACAGCATTTTCTGTTCGCAGTGAAATGGGTTGTCCTCTGAGAACCTCCACTCTACTTCTGCATGGCAGTGGAGACCTGCAGTCAAGTGCTTGCAAGAAATTTCCTCCTATGTGTTAGAGCAGTCCTGCTTTATGAACCTGAGTGATGTCTGGGAAGGGCATCGCCTGGCACCACACATGGTCAGCTTGGGCTTCCCCTTTTCCCAAAATGACATCGATCTTCAGGTGGGGCTTTTGAGTCCTCATTTCAGTGAGCCTTATAACTCAAAAAGAAACTATATATTTCCTTCTAAAGCTCATGTTTTGAGTAACCCTGTTGCTTAAAAATGGAGACCTTTTAGAAGTACAGGTCCCTTTGCTGCAGTGCTCAGGCTGGATAGGACAGAGCATGTAGGGGCCTATGTGTGTAAGTACCTTGTGCACTTCTATTGAAGAACTTCTGTAACTACAAGTGTCTCCTTCCTCTGCCTTGCTGTCTCCTTGTAAGGTGGTGTATCCCAGTAGCCATACCATGGAAATACAGCCTTCTACCACTCTGTTTGCTAATCTGAGTGGCACTGCCACGCTTGACTGCTGTGAAGCAGTCCCTGTGCCAGTCTCTGGTTGGTGGCCTCACTGTTGTGACCAGCCTGCTTTTCAAGCATTGTTTCTCTTGCAGGAAACATGTTATCTTAACCACATTGATTTTGTCAGAACTAGCTAGGATGAGAAAAAACTTGTGCTAGTGATGGGTTCAGTTAAGATCATCTGATCTTGCATTGCTTGTAGTGAAGTATCTTTTTTTTTTTTCCTGTTGCAATAATGCAGAACCCAGCATGACTTAAGCACCAAATACACTTTCAGCTTTGTGGTATCCTTTTCCTTCCCACTTCCTATATAAATTATTTTACGTAGGATGCAGACTTAGAACAAGCATTGCCTGCTCTATTTCCAACTGTATTCTACTACTGACCATGTGCCATGTGGCTAGGCTGTTTCTCATGTTCCCACTAGACATGGAGACTTCTGCTTTTCTTTCTTTAAAAGTCTTAGAAATTAATTCATTGTGGAGATCTGTAAGAAAATGTTTCAGTTTCTCCATTGATTTTATCTGGTCAAGGGTGACTGTGCTCCACGAGTGTTGTTGGAGATATCCACACAGCAGATGGAATGGACAGAGTGTTTCTGCCATGAAGTGATGATTATACTAATGCAAAAATTAATGGCTTTCAGCCTATTGAGAAGAAAGCACAATTGGTTTGTCTTAATTTACTTTTTATTCAAGGTATTTTTTCCTGTCTTTAGCTGGTATTCAGAAGTATCTATGCTAGAGTCCTACATTATTTCACAAATACAGTAGGAATTCATGCTGCTTAGTATTAGCCAAGTTTGAGTGAGAGCTAGATATCTTTCTTGGGTATTATTCCCAAGAACTTCATGCAAATGTGTGTTAGTGAATATATGATGCAAGGTGCAGGAGGTTGTTGCTGGTTTAGCATAAATGAGAAGTGATACACCAGCCACATGGCGCTGATAAGAGCAGCGTGTTGATATGATGTTAGCTGTAAGAAACAAACACAGGTTTTACTTGTTTCTGTAGGAACTGACTTTAATCCTTTGCTTAAGCGAGTCTGAGATGCTGAAGCAATGGGGATGCATACATTTTACTTGCCTCAGACTGTTTTGGGAAGGGGTGAGGGGGAGGCTAAAATCAGAAGGTGAGGACAGGAAGGAAACATTTTATTCTGATATAAGTGTGCCCACAGTGGGATTATTTTGATGAATCTCTGTATGGATGACCTTCTCCTCTAGCTAATTCCTTGTGTGTCTATTTGAAACATTCCTGGTTTTCATTTTGCTCTGCCGCTTCTATTTAAAGTACTAATTCTGCTAATTGGTAGATATTTCATCAACTTGGCACTTGAGAACTTTTCCGTTATCTTAAATAATGAATGATTTAAACTGCCTTGAATCTTAAATTGTCCCTGCTCATCAAACCTCTGTTGGTAGTGCTGCACTCACTTTCTTCAGGCAGAATTTGGATCCAAGCTGATGGAGTAGAAACAAGAGGAAGGCCCAGGTTTTATACCCAAGGAACATGCTTTTCTGCTTTCAAATCCAGAAAGTGAGGCTAGAAGATACTGGGTGATGAATTGCAGAGCCACCTAACATACCACCTGTCATGTGGCCAGCACTGTAGGTCCCAGGTATATATAATTATATTTTTTAAAGATTCTAAATTTATGAGCAACATTGTGCAGCTGCCATTTTAAAAGTTACTTTACTTAGTTTCATATAAAATCTACTTGCTTCCTTGTTCCCTTTCTGTCTGTAATCTGGATTTGCCATTCCTTGTGAGGTGAGGGAGGGGTTAAGGGATGGGCTGTGGCAGACAACTGGATGAAGATTAAGGATGCTTCATGACCAATGTCCTTTCTCTGACCTTGTCAAGGTCTGGGCTCCCTGTAGTTGGTGTCACAGTCTTGCTGTTGATTTTGTCTCTGGGCAGCACTTCAAACAGTTGTTTTCCTTTTTCTTCTAAAGGGGAATTTCCCTTCCTGCTACTGTGAGAGGATGCATTTGTTTCTAGTTCTAGGAGGGCCTGTCAGTTCCATCTTTGTAATCAGAATATATTAATGCACAAAGTGCTATTTTTAGTTAAGTATATAATAGTAAGTATTTTAAAATTAGATCTTCTCTAAGCTCTTTGTCAGTTTCGTCTTCTTTTTGTGTTTTTTTTCCCTGAGCACTTTGGTTGGAGGATACAAAATGATACTAATCATGTTTTTCAGGCCCAGCGTAATACTCGATATAAATAGGATAAAAAATATTGTGTAGAATACTATGGGATGTAAAAAGGTTTAACATCATTCATTTGCAACGCTCTGCAAATTTTGTTGACTTCTTACCTTGTCTCTCTGCTGCATGCACACAGTTTTCTTGTCCAGTAAAAGCTGGCTAGCACAGCTGAAAGGAGAATGAAGCTGAAAGATTAAAAATTCCAATTTTGGTGTGAGAAAGTTAATGTTGTAATGTTGTAAAACCTTCCCTTCATCTCGTTTAACTTCAAAGAGGCACCAAGTACCATTTGTTCTGCTGTTGTAAGGAATACTGCTGTAAACATACATCTTATGCCTGGTGGGTACTAGCCTGCCTACCATTTGCCCAATAAAAAGCACGTGTGGAAGGCTGGAATGCTCCATAAGCTGGCATTGCTGCCATGAAAGCATGCTTTAGACAGAAGGCACAGTAGCATGGTGAACAAACAGGGAATCCTCAGAAAATTACCTGTGTTGAAATCTGTAAAGGGGTCAAGTAACATCCGTGCAGTGATCAACACAAGTTAATGCTTTGATTTCTGTCTGTGGGCATCTCGTGATCTTTAAGCCACGCTGTTTAAAGGTGGTTATGCTGAAGTGAAATGAGGAGAACCCAGTTGACCTGAACGCCACGTTTTTTGCTGAGTTGTGTTACGCAAGATGCTCAGGGAGCCCTTTAGATCTGTTTAAGTGCTGACATCCAGTAACATATTCTACCCACCTTTGATGCATTCACTCTTTTCACTGTATTGTTGTGATGCCTGGAAACTCCAGCTGAGATCAAGGGTCCGGTGTGCTTAGCACTGTAGCAGTGCCTAAGCAGAAAATCCCTGCCTCTTAGCTTGCAATTTAAATAGGCAAGCTGACAAAGGGCAAGAGAAAAGGAGGATTCAGAAACATGAAATGATTTGCTCAGCATCACACAAAAGGACTAAAGCAGAAGTGGAAATAGGACCCCAAATCTGCTAGTTCAGGCTGCCTCTCACTGGTCTGCTTTACGTTCAACTTTTATTTTTCCTACCTTAAGTCCTGAAATGACTTTGTATAGATAGGAATGATAGTTGCAGCAAGTACAGTATTTTAACTTGCTTACGCTCTGCTTCAAACTGAAGAACTGTATGCAGACAAATGAAATGCAAAAAGCTTTTACAAAAAGATATCCATGTGAAGTGCCTAGAACTGTGACTGGGATGTTGACTGGAATCATTCTACTTCCTATAGCCTCTTCTAGTACACATTGCATTTTCTGTAGGTGCTCAGAGTAGTTTACACTTGTTCTTTCTAGTACTGCAGCTATGCTGAGGAGACAGTGATTCTTCAAGGCATGTTCTGTCATCTGGTGACTTCTGATTATTGTTACCTAAAGTAGATTCTTCTGCAAGCTTAGTTGCAGAGAATCTGCTCTTCTTTATGAAGTGACCACCTGACTTTCACACATCAGGGGATTGAGAGACTGGCTTGCTGTTAGTAATTTCCATGTGTATGTTTTGACTTACTGTGTTTTGATGCTTTAACATTTACTGTGTTCCCGTCCTTTTTGCATTGCCTAGCTAGTTGTTCTTTTCCTTTTGTTATACTAGCCAGTAATGATGTGCTTTCCGAGGTTTCCAGTCTCTCATGTCATGTTAATACACCAACAGTGTTTCAAATTTAAGTTGTACTCTAATTAAATTCTGGTCTGCAGAGGGTTCTCTTTCCACTTGTAACATTATTGTCAGTGTTAATTGGGCCTTTAGTTTCTAAGGAGAAAAATAGGAGGGTGATTTTTTTTTTTCTGTATGGATTGGTTGACTCTCCCTTTTCTCTCGAACTTTCGGTTCTCTCAACGTTTTCTACTCCTCTTCTTGTTTTTTTTATAACTCATCAAAACTTCAAATGATGCTGTCTTCCTTAGAGAGGAGTCTTCCTACAGTATCTGTATAGTCTCCTTCTGCTACAACTTAAAGGATACATTAAAAATAACTCAAGTTTTGGAGCAGTTTCTCAGCTGATGTGGATTTCCTCTATTCCCAGTCAAGGATTCCTCTGAGTTGTTGGTGGTCTGAGCTTTGTATTCATGCGCTGGTGGTTCATCTCGTTTTAGCCCTAACCTAAGGAAAAGCATGTGGAAAAGCTAAATTGTCTTAAAAGAAGATGAAAGGAATCAGAAGATTGTAAAGCAGATAATGGCAAGCCCTATTTTGCCTCTATGAAAAGAAAGATTGGATGAACAGATCAGTGGGCTTCAGAGCCTAGATAGCACCAAAGGAGAAGAGCAGGTGGTAAAAGTACGCAGAGATGATGGGCGGAGGGGTGTGTGTGTGCAGAAGTACCGTTGTCATGCTGAAAACCTTCTGGGTGCAGCATGGACAGGGTGAGACACTGAGAGTGCAGTGAAAGAACAGAGGCATGCATGCCGAGCCTGGTTTACTGGAGAGTAAAGTTTGGTGCAAAGGTGTCCTTGAAGATGACTGAAGGTGTCTTTGAGCAAGAACAAACTCCTGGAAAGATGGGTAGTGCTTGAACATTGCTCCCTTTTTGTTCTTCTCCCAGTATCTGAGAGCGCAAGGTGTTCTGGCTGTGGAGTGCCTTTTTGCCTTCCTTGCCTTTCCTTGGTGTCTGAGCATGGGTGAATCTTGCCTCTTCAGTCAGCCCTAATTTCTGTGCAAGGGAGGCTTTCTGCTTCCTATGCTATGCACAAAAGTCCCCTCTTTTTGTCTTTAGCCCTTGGAGATGCCTCTTCTGCTGTGCCTTCCTCCCCATCCTCTGAGTCTAGTTGCAAAAACAGCCGTGCTTCCTCCAAGTGTGCATGCATGGGGGTGTGCTGCTTACCTCTTCAGTGGGCCTGGGGAAGCTGCACCGTTGTCTGAAGGGGGAAAGCACATACAGATGCCCCCTTGCATCCTCTGTCTTGTGCATATATACATATATACATATATATATATATATATATTCCTCCCTCTTCTCCTCTCCTTTCTTTTATCAGTGTGTGGGGCACCTATGCTCTGACCTCGATGTTTGACTGGATGGGAGCCTGCAGCCCTGCCCTGTCCCCTGGTGTGTAGCAGAGCTGTTTAACAGTGACCTGTCTGCACCTTCTCGTGTGTCTGTGCATTTCTGTTGCTGCTGCGTATACCTGCCCTAGGGGAGCATTATTGGCAGGGGGGCCCTTGCTGGCACACTAATGTGTGAATAGTTGCTGTGCTTTTCTTCTCATCTCCTCTCTTCCCTTCTCTTTCCCTCTCTCAATGGTGTGTCCAGAAAAGGAAGTCGAGCTCCAGTGTGCATTTGATGGTGAGCACCTCCCGTAAGCTGCCTGCGATTCGTGCATCCGCCATTCTCATGCCATGCACGCTCGGCTTGTGCTCATCACCCTACATAGCATGTCTCTGCAGGGGGGCGGTGCGGGGGGCTCATTGTGCACTGAAAGGTCCATGTCCTCACTAAAAGGGCCATGTGATCGTCTGGCCCCCGGCCAGCCACGCAGTTCCCATTTTGTGCAGAAAATCAGCTGCTGGAAACGCAGTTTGACCTTGCCTGCTATCAGGTTGCCTGATCTGAGTGTGAAACAAACAAGGCAGTTGTTCTCCTGGGCTCAGCAGGGCAGGTGTGTGCCTTGCCTGGACATGGGGCTTTGTCATTCTGTTGCAGATGTGCCAAAAAGAGGAGCAGGTGCTTTGCCTGGTGTTGGTACCGTCATCCTTGGTGGGAGCCCTGCAGTGTAGAACAAACTGGGAGTAGCTCCAAATGTGGCAGAGGCTGATGGGGCTCCACTGTTCAGATGAAATGTGTGGGCACAGCACCACCGGGCAGCTCAGAGCTGCCGGTCACCTCTTTTTTTAGCATTCTTACTGAAAAGGTTTGTCAGAGCCTTTATAATCCAAAACTTCCCTTTGTCCTGATCTCATTTGTGTCCCAGCATGACCAAATACCCAGTAACTGCCTCCCCGCCCTATTCATTTCCTTTTTTCATCCATCCAGATGTTTGACTTCCAGAGAATTTGTCAGAAAAGGAGTCAAATCCACTCTCAAGGGAGCAAAGAGAAAATTGGCCAGTGCCATATTGTAAGGAGTCATATACAGCCCATTAGATAATGCCTGTCCCTCTGACCCAAGGTATGAACCGTAACTCAAGTACGAAAATTAGTGATTGCATTTTCTCCTTTAGACAGAAAAAGAACAGGATATTTTTCTCCCTATTGCGGGTAGGAACAAGAGCGTTATAAGTACTGAGAAAGCAGAAGAATTTGTTTCTATGTTACTGTCTGGAAGATATTTCTTGTCTTCTTCCTTCAGTGGCATCATAAAGCTATGTAAACACACAAAGTAATCCCAAAGTACTGCTTGGAAAATCTGATGCAAGGGACTCGCTTTTCACCAGCCTTGCCTTTATGAAACTCGAGGGCAGGAGTTCTTTGTGCCTTTCTAGCCTTGCTTTTCTACCCACTGCCAATTACCTCTGCATGTTGTTTTAAAGCAGTTGGGATATGTAAACCATGTAAGTGTCAGGCTCAGAAAACAGAGAAACAGCAAAGGTAGCTAAATAACCCAAGACAGCCCATGTGTTGGTACTTACTATCTTTTGGTTGGCTAGAATTGGGTGTCCCTAGCGATATGATCACTGGTCTGTTTTCTTTCTCTTGCACCCTCTGTGTTGCTTGTGCACGTCTGTCTGTCTCTTGTCTAGCTCAGGAAGCACTGCCAAGTGCTGTGCCAAAACTAATCGTATTACATAGATCTTAAGAACGGCCTGGCACCTTTTTAGGTGAATCGGCCTCTTTTAACTTGAGCTGTACTGCTGTGAATCATGGCCTGCCCAGTGACTGCGATGTTGGCTGGGAGCAGGAGGGGAAGGAGGGGTAAGGGCTGGCTGTGGCCCCTGGGCTCAGGGATGGGCACGCCAGTCCTTTCCAGCGAAGGGCAATGGGTTAGATGGCCAGAAGACACAAACATCTATGTGTGGGAAACTCAGGACATCAAATACCTTTATCAGAGAAAGAACTATGAAAAATGTTCAGCCTAAGTCCTCTACCTCATGTTTCCTTAGGACTCTGTTGTGGAGTAAAATACTGCGTGAATCTAGACTGGGAAACATGATACTCAGTTTTCTGTCTAATGGATGGGCAGGAGTATGATGAGTGAACTGGGTGTTTAGTGCAGCTCAGAGGGTAGGCTGTGTGTTTTGGGTGTGCGTGGATTTGTGCGTAGTAAGGTGACATCCCACACCTAAAAAGCTGCTGTCAACTTTTTTCCAGAACAGTGGTTTCCTGGGTGTTTTATCCATTTGGCCTAAGTTATAATGCCTTTCAAAAAAAATCAAAAGCATTTTTGCACGCCTTCTTTCATGGTAACTTTATCATCTTATCCCAGTGGACTAAGAAAAAATGAGTTGTGCTCTTCTCACTGGAAGAGGTTTGGAAGATCTCTGCATTAGGATCACTGTTTCTGAAGATGTATGGGAACCTTGTACTGTGTGGATGGGTAGATCCAAACGTTGCCAGAAGCCTGGTTGTGTATGCCACAAAATAGATTGGGATTCATGTTCTCATGTCAACATACTCCTTCCTATTATACCCACAGCAGCCTGTTATCTCTTCTGCGATCAGGTTGGAAATAACATGCAGGAAGCAAAGCTCTTGGAAGGCTAAAGTCTTAGGACAAAGTGAGGATGTGTAGGAAGAGGCAATAAACAATAACTTGTGAAGTTTCTTCTTTCTTAGCTTTGGGGATGAGTGTGTTATATATTCTTTTCTTTTCAATGGACTTTTTAAAGTATTAATTCCTGTTTGTCTCTCCTACTTTCTCTCCTCTCCACCTGTCCCATTTTCCTCTTCTCTTTGCCCTCTCTCCCTCTCCAGAAGGGATAGCTAATCCAAGGCATACTGCTCATGAAGAACTGAAGTATTCGTGGGTGTGTGTGAAGTTTCAGCCTCACAGGATCTGTCTCTGGTTGTCATAACTAAAACTTGGCAGATGTTTTCCAGCTCAGCATTTGACTCCTGTATTCTTTGTGCTGGTTACTGGGTGATGAGGGCCTGATGTTTTGCAGTGTGAGTTTGCTCTCACCAAGAATGGTGGAATCAAGAGCAGCTGCAATGAGGTCACCTTGCTGTGAGCTCAGCTCCAGTCATCCCAATCTATCAACCAAGGAGTCTGAGTGAGGCTCCTGCAGTGCTAATTCTGACGCTGTTGCTGGTGTACAGCAGGAGAGCTGTACACCTGGTGGGGGGAGTTATACAGCAGGGTAAACCGTGGGCCTCTTTCCCCAGCGAATGACTGGATTTGTGGGCTAGGACATACGTACTAGTGGGCTCAGGTTTGTCTTCCTGCAAACAGAGTTTGCTCATTCCTGACTAAACTGACACTTGTGACTCAGTGGGACGTTTCTTTGCAGCAAGCTGGTGACTGCCTCACACTTGTGCTCTGAGAATGCAGGAAATGGGAATTTTATTCTTAACCACAGCTACAAGAAACTGAAGAGAGAAAAGATGGAAAAATTACTGGGCACCGTCCAGAGGACTCGCTGCTTTGGGAACTACACAGACTTTTCCTTGCGGGCGCCCTCCCCTCCCCTTCCCATATTTTGGTCCTGCCAGCTCTGTTCAGGTCACAGCAGGGACATGACACACCGTGCCTCGCTTTTTCTCTGCCTTCTCTAGGGTTGACCATGTGTTCTCCTGCATCAGTAAATTCTCTGGGAGCCTCAGCATCATCACGTATCTATGACTGTTCCTGTGCATTTCGGGACTTTTCAGTAACAAGTCCCATTTGTCCCTTGTTTGAGATTGCACCACGGCTATTGTCTCTCTCTCAATTTTGTAGTCTCCTTCTCTTGGGGCTGTTGCCATCCCTCATTCTTCTTCACCAAATAGTTTTGCTGGTGTTCATTCCAGGATTTTCCTGGAATTTTCCCTTCAGGCTGCTGCCTTTTCCCCTCTGTTTTCCTTCCTTGTAGCTCTAGCAGTCCATGCATATTTGGGTTTTGGTACATCCCTTACAACATCTGTTACCTCTGAGGGAAGGATGATGTCCAGCGACCCGGACAGCACTCCTTCCTCCCTCTTCTTGATCGAGCTGGTGGGGAGGGGTGGGTCTGAGGAAGTGGTTGGGGTTGGAGCAATACTGTCTTTTTCTTGCTGCCTCTGCCCAGCAGGGGAACTAAAACCATGTTTTTCTGTCTCAGCCACAGAGCAACAACAAAACCAGTATAGTAAGCACTGCAAAAGAAACACCCCCAGTGCAGACGTCCATGGTATCTTCCCCAACCGCTATTTTTTTTCCTGTTTGGTTTAATTTTGATTCTGTCCTCACCCCTTCTCTCCTTACCCCCACCCCTGAGTGCTGCTTGTGCTGCTCTGTTTCAGCTTGTGTTTCGGCTTCGTTCTGTCCGTGTCCCTGTGCTGCTGTGGGCCTGGTCACAGCCTCACAGGCTTTGGGGTGGGGGTGCTGAGCACAGCTGTGGTTGGATGTGGGGATCGCAGCTTGCCTGAACTTCCCCTTGTGCCATCCCTGTATAGTTCTGTGTGTCCCATTCAACTGGTCCTGCTGGCTTTGGGGAGGCTGGTTTGGAAGAAGAGAGCGGCCAGCTCCATCCGCTCTCCGACACCCAGGAAGCTGAGGATGGACTTCAGGACGCCACAGAAGAAAGGGTGGACAGAGGGTTTTCAGAGGAGTCCTTAGGTGGCCCGTTTGGCCTGCTCACTTGTGTGCTTGCCCCTCTGCAGCTCGCTGGCTTTTTGAGCTAGCGTTTTCTGTTTGAAGACTGTGTGCAGCTGGCTCCATAGGGTGCCCTGTGCCAAGTACGTGTAGTGGCACAGCTCGGTGTAGGCTGCTTCAGGATGCTTGGAAGATCAGGCAGCAGTGAAATGGGTGACAGAGGTGGGTGGGTGAGCGTACATCACAGCACCATCATGGTCCCTGGTGGCCTCGCTGAGCCACCCTGCCAGAGAGATGGCAGCGGGAGGAGACAGTGCAGGATCCTGAAGTCTTGTCCCGGTAACAAAGGGATGAGTGCAGGAACTAGTTAGCACCCCATGGCCAGGTGGCTGCTCTTTGTGTCACTGGAGAGTTGGATTTGGCATTTTTTGGGGGGCGGAAGGGAGAGAGTTTGTTCTTGTGTTTGTTGCAGAGTGAAGGGTTCTTGGAACACTTCATAATTTTCTGCTCTCCCTTCACTAGCTTTATTCATTATGGATTTGATACTGAAGGAGCCTTTCTGAATTATTTATTATTGTTATTATTAAAATTGGATCCCGCTTTAGAGACCTGTAGAAAAATGAGCCTTTTTTTACAGCCCAGTTCCCTTAGCAACTCCTCAGGAGAGGCATTGAGGTGGTCTGGCTTATCTCCCTTGTAATAAGGAAATTATGAATGTCCCGTTATAAGGGTAAAACACCTGGCAAACTTTCCAAAAGCCTGGGAGACAAAGGCCTCAGCCCAGGATTATCCTTTTCCCCCTTCCAAAGCATTCTCCGGTGAAGATGTTGCTGAGGGGTCATTACTTCATCAACAGCTGTAGAGAGCGGGGGCTGACTATTGTGGTGCTCTCTGGCATTTGTGCCGGCCTGCTTCTCTGGAGGCAAATTGGGGATAGGGGCAGTTGCAGGGATCCTGGGGGCTTTGTCTCCTTGTAACTGTAGCTTTTAGTAGTCTCTCTCTTCAGGAAACCTTCTGTGCAGGAAGTGTGTGGGTGCGCACGCAAGCACACGTGTGCTGTTTGGAGTTTGTGGTTTGATTTTTATGTTAGTTACCTTTTCTCCACTTGCTGGGGAGTGAAAGCAAATGAGGGAATGCTTTGTTACTGTAGTTTAATGATTCTTCCATCCTTTCCTAGGAGCCTCAAACAACTGTTGTCCATAATGCTACAGATGGCATAAAGGTAAGGGATGGGAGTGTTGCCAGAGAAACCTCCGCTTCTCTCATCATTCTCATCTGTGTGTCTGAGTTTAGTTTCTGCCTTTGTGGTGTTTGGTTTGTAGCATGTTCCTGAACACTGCGGGCAGCATAGTGGGAGGGCTGTGTTGTATGGATCTAGATCCCTAGAAGAGGCTGAGTATGGACAGCAGTTCGAGTATCTCTTTTCTACAGTGATGTGTAATCACCACTTTTATGTGGGGTGGATGACAAGGTACAGGTGCTCGTGCACTTATTTCTTCTGGAAATGGAGAACTTGTTCCTTTGAGAAAGGTTAGAAGCCTTTCCTTAGCTTCTTGTGGCTATTCTTCTTCCAAAAAGAAGCAAATCCCATTTGATCTCCGATTTGATTTGACAGTTTGGTTACTTTCTCTCTTGTAAGAGCGCTGTGTGGATGGCTTGAACTGCTTGTACATGCAGAAGTTTAGCAGCGACGCAATTAAGTTCTGCCAATATTTGGCCTGCTTTCATCCAAATCTTCATTTGTGTCCTCCTGTCCCAGCCACCCTTGCCCATGTGTTTGTGCTTTCCCTACCTTCCTTCACAAAAAAAATAAAAAATCAAACTGCATACTAACACTCCTGACTGCTGATGCCTGGTAATGCTCTGTTCTGCCATGCAGGGTTCCACAGAGAGCTGTAACACCACTACTGAAGATGAGGATCTGAAAGGTAGGTGTTTTGCCTGTAACTTCTAATACATTTAGAGTGCAGGCAGGGGTTCCTGAAGATTTGATAACTGCTCTGATCTAGCCTCCCAGATTTCTGTGTGTGACTCAGTTCATAAATTTGCCATGACACTGTCATTCCTGTCACAGTGGGATGATATGCTGGGGAACCAGCTGACTTGGCCTTTGCAGTATATAAACCCTGTTTGTCCTGAGCTAATTTTTGTCTCAGAGTTGGAACTCTTTCCTTGCAAGTATCTGTTCATCTCCAGTCCATTTCTAGACATGGAAAAAGCTTTACTAGTCCCTCAAGGTTTGGAAGCTGGCTGTGTTTTTTGTGGTTCTCTGCAGGTTACAGGGAGCTGAAACCTCTCTGTTGTTGCTCACTTGCAAAAGAAGCAGTCTCCCTTCTTGCCTCTTTCTGGGAATCTCTTCAGTGATGTGCACACACCTTTCTCTCCCCTGCCCCTCCCCTTTGGGTCTATTTTTGTTTCAAAGACAGATGATTCTCAGCTTGTTGTCCGTCACTGGAAATGATTTCTCATGTCCCTGACAGAGAAGTTGGTAGAGGGAGAGGCTAAGAAGAGAAGAGATTTTGTGCCTGTCAGTGACCACATCGTAAATATTCTGTGCTTGTAAAACTCTCTAGGTGAAGGAGCTCTGAGTCCCATGTCTGCTCATGTTGTTCAAGCAGCTGTCCTCTTCCTGACCCCCTAAAGAAGGAAGAGAAGAAAGAAATTTTCTTGAAGCAGGAAATTTTTCCTGAACAGGTCCAGGATGGGTGAATGCAGTTGGCATTCAGAGGCAAATGTGATAATAGTTTACATTTTGAGGCAGAGGTATTCTCATTCTCCCTGCAGTCAATCAGATACATAGCCAGGGAAAAATCAATGCTGGCTCTGTGGTGTAGCAGCAATGTCACCTCAGTCAGCTGGGCTAGTTCCTAGTGCTTTTCCTGCGGCTTATCAGAAGCTGCTGGCTCCTCTTATATGGAGCTGCAAGGAGCAGAAATTCTCTACAGTACTGGTTGTTTTAGATTAGACCTGACCTTATTACAGCATAGTATTCCAGCTCTCACCTTTTTGCCAAAGAGTAATCTGTGATTTAAGAGGGAAAGGAACTGGATGACTTCTGTAGTGTGGTAGTGAAACTGATTTATCTCTTCTCTGCTGGCTATCTGTCCAGAATAGATACTTGTCAAGAACCTTGTCTTCTTTGGCAGCTTTTGTTCAGGAGAGGTCCCAGCCTTGAACCAGTTGAGCCAATGGGTGTCCTGCAAGTCAAGAATACGAATGCTGTGAAGAGAGGAAGGCTAGGACGGGGACAGATGGTAGGGGAAGGAGGGCAGCTGGCCAGGACTAAATCTGTGCAGAATTATATAGGGCTGCACTGTTGCAGATCAGAACTGAGATTTCCTCAGAGGTTAAAATATTTTATGATTTTAATAGAAGGGATCATTTGAAAACTTGTTGAGCTCGCACAGTACTGGTTTGTGCTATGGCCAGCTCTATCTGGTAATTTTAGTGCTTTGCTTTATAACTATTTCTTTTCCACTCCTGGCCCTCCTGGTTTTAAGTAAAGCAAGCACTTAGCCAAGATTAAATAGACCAAGGGTTTGGGGATATTGGAGTTCTCAGTGTTCTGGTTAGCCATGACGCTGGGGAAAAAGGAAGAGCTTGTGCAGCTCTGCTTCTGACCTCTTGTTTTCAAATAGGCATGGGTTATGCAGATTTATTCTGTGTTGTAGGAGACATCTTAATACATCAGTGACAGTTGCCTCAGGGCTATGTTGTTTCCAGCGTGGTGGGGCTGAAGGTAGCAGCCCCCCGTGTCATTATAAATTGCACAGCAGATCTATGTTGTTGAGCTGTCTACTTGGCTTTGCCCTGGAGGATACTTCTGCATGTTTTGTGCCCAGCAATGTGGTTTCTTTACTGTTCTCCTATTTCCATTCTCTTTTTTTATTTACTGATCTTGCGTGTTTTGTTTGTGTTTTAATTCCCTGCCATGCTAGCTCCCCCTCTCTCCACCGGGGACGGCAGCTCAGTGCTTGAAGGACGGAGGCACAGTGAGAGCAAAACACAGACTGAGTCCATGCAGTCCCAGCTTTCTCTCTGTTTCTCAGCCAGTAAGTCCAGGGGTGGAGTGCTTCACGGCATCTTTTTCCAACTCGTCCCTCTACCTTTCCCATTTCTCCTTCTCCAAGATTTTTCCTTTCCTCAACTTCCTTCCAAAATGTTGATTATTTTTTTTCATTTCTAGTACTCCAGAATAAAAAGAAATCAAAAGAACCTTCCTGCAAAATACCCTCCTTCGCACACTGAAAACTTCCAAACTTTTCCTTCCCCTTTTGAAAAGACAGAATCTCATCCAGATTAGTTTCATTCCTTTGCTTTTATCTGGGTGAGGTGTGGATGACTTAGCAGAGATGTTGCCTCTTAGGGTTTCCCTGGGGAAGTTGCTGCATCTCTTTAGGTTCCCTTCCTGTAAATGGGAGTCAGTTGTGCAGTTCTGCAATGGAGGGGGGTCTGTGAGGCTGAATTCAGTCTCACTTGGCAAGAACTTAGGAGCTCCCTGGACGTGGATGGTGCTTGGGAAGTACAGAACAAATAAAAAGCAGTTGTTAGTGAGGATGCTTTGGAGGGAGGCTGTCACTGCTGCAAGACCCTCCAGCATTTCTGAATCCCCCATCAGGTGCGCCTAGTGAAAATCCTTGAATAATGTTGGCTCTGAGAAGCATCTTTCTCTCTGTTGTGCTTGACTTTGCATGTCTGTCGTGCTCATTTGCTGGTACCGTGGTTAGTCTGTCAGCTGTGGTGCCTTGATCCCTCCTGAACCAGCAGTCTCCATAGAGGAGTCTGTGGCTGAACAACAATGAAAAGGGGTGTGAAAAGGCTAGCAGGTCGGAGAAGATTTAGGTGGGGTCTCAGCCTTCCCCCTACACACATACCTTACTAGTTGTCTGTACTAGTTGTTCTGTTCAACACTGCAACAGAATGATCCTTAACATGAGTTGGGAACATCTGAAGTATTTGATTCTACTCAGGTCAGTCTAGTGGGAAGAGAGGAGCAGGCATGCCCTCTTCTGTCTCTTCCTGTAGTCTTGTCCTGGTTTCCTGCGCACAGTGCCAGTGTCTCATGATGCAGCAGAGCCTCTTTGTTAATAATTTTGAAGTAGTTCTAAGAATGTTAAACTGCTGGTTTGTGAGGCATAATGGGAAAGGTGTTTAGCCTAGCCAGAATGGAAGGGAAATGGTCTCTTCTCAAGTCCTTTTTGCTATGAAGTGTCCATCACTGCTTTCTTATTACCTTGTTCCTCTTGTTCGTAGCGAGGCCCTGCTTGGTGCCCGGAGGAGTGCCAGCTCGCTGCTCAGTGAGCAGTGGGGGGGCAGCATTCTCCTTCCCCGCTCCTCTCCGAGTTGAGGTGTGCAGTGGTTTGGATGCCCTGTTTCCTTTTCCCTTCTTTCCCATCTTGTACTTGCCCTTGTGCTGCTCTGTCACCACCCTGGCCAGTGTTAGCTCGCCAGCTAATGGAGCACTCACTCCGAGGGATCACAGCTCGGAGCACTGTGCTCCGAGGGATCTCCTGGAGCAGCGCCCAGCCCGGCTGATGTGACAGGCAGCAGAGTGGGCACAGCTTGTTGGGACGTGGGTGTCTCTGTGCCAACAGGGGTTGGGGCTTGCGTGTGTTTGTATTTCTGTGTTGGTTTTTATTTTGCTTTCTGGTTTACGTTTGTTTGTTTATTATTTTAATGCTTACGTTTGTTTTGCAGCTACACAGTCCTGTGAAGAGAAGCTTCTTGCCTGGGACAGCCCAGGGCAGACATTGGAGTTAGAGCGTGCTCGGTCGGAGCCTTTGCTAACTCCAGTAGTTCCCTTTGTACTTAACAGTGCACCGTGTAAGTTAGCAGCTGGGTAGCAGTAGCCGAGTAGTGGAACTAATGCTAGCTCCCCTTCTCTCCTCCACCTCTGTGCCCTCACCTTCTTGCCGGGCCGGGAGGGGACGGCGAGCCCTGGGAGCTCACCATGGCCGGCACCTGGCGGGCCTCAGGCCGCCCCCAGGCGGCGCTCCCGGCCTCCACGCCCGGGCGGAGCCGGCTGCGGGGAGCGGCGGAGGCCGCCGGGAGGAGCCCCGGGGCCGGGGGAAGTGGGGGTGGCCGGGGCCGGGCCGGGTTGTACGGCCTGGGCGGGCCTCGGCTCCCCTGGGGGCGCTGCTGTCCCCTCAGCGCGCGCAGGCAGCCCGCTTGCAGGTCCTGCTGCGGCGGCCATAGCCAGCCGCTGGGGAGCTGTCCTCAGCCTGCGAGGCTGCTCCGCAAAGGCAGGAGAACGGCCGGAGTCAGGCGTTCGTGTCTGTGCTGGTGTTTGTGTGCCTGCCTCGCTGCAGTGTGCTAGGAGGCCCTGGGGATTCATCACAGCTGGTGTGAATGCCTTCCCGCCTGGAATCCGGGGACACTGCCCACTGGAAAAAGTGGGTCGCCTTCTGTGTGTCACTTCGGGCTCAGGGCACGTAGGAAAAGCAAGAAGGCAAGTGCAGTGTGATGGAAGGGACTTGGCGTTGAAGGGTTAGGGTCAGCGCTGCTATGTGGTGACATTTGGGAAATGGGTGCAGATCTTCTTGAGGCAAGCCAGCACATGGTGGCTGTGGTCTGCAGATTTGTCACTTGTCCCAAGTGGAGCCTTTCCCATGGATCACATTTTACAGGCCTGGCACACGTTTGGGAGGGGCGTCCAATGTGCAGCCATGCTTCATGGGGAAGCCGTTCCAGGTGACTTGTTTGTAAAGACGTTTTTCATAATAGGCGTAGCCCACTATGTCCTTTTAATCCATTCCTTCTATATGTCACTTAGTATGTAGAAATTTATACAGGCTGAGTGGTAGAACTGACTCCCTTACCATTGTGAGCCAGTTGTTCCCTAACCAAGATGTTCCTGTGGCTAAATGGGTAGTATAATCCTCTTAATAGCTTTCCAGAGTGGGTTCAGGCATCTTTCTGAGCCACTGCGATTATCATCTTGTTGCTCTTCAGCTGTACTTCCCAGTGCTGGGATGATATGCACATGTGGATGAAAGTTTAAGGTGAAGGGGAGTTCAGACTAACATCTTCTGGCATCTAGAGTGGAATTCAGCTTTTCTGACTTGGACATCTAAAGATGGTAGGTTGCGTTTCAGGACTGTGCTCCTAATGATAGGCATCTGAGATACCTCAGGTGAGGCTTGCAGAGGTGCTTACTTCTTTCAGGGCCTAAAGGAGAAGACCAGTGACTAGTTCCATTTCAGACACCTACACTTTAGATGCCTAAGGGCAGATGAATTACAGTTCTGGTGGTAGGGATTGGAAATTATTTGGTAATGATGGTGGTGAAGATAATGATAGAGCACCTCCTAAATCCTTGTATGATGTGTACAATATACTACCTCAGGGGAAACTGGGGAAGGCTGAAGAGCTGTTGGGTGTGCATACAGTCATAGAACTCAAGTTGTGTTACTTAACAGAGCTGAGCCAAACTCTGTCAGTGTTAAGGAGACTAGATATCAGTAGGGGTGATGGAAGGCCTCAAAGGGGATGGGGCCTGGGCAATCAGCTGTGGCAAACCAAGAGAAGAAAGTGCAGGGGTGCTGGCCAGAGCAAGGTCAAATCAGCAGCAGACAGCTAGCCACCTGTCTTTGCTCATCCTGAAGTCCAGTGTGCTGGGACTGGGTTAATGGCAGTGCTGATAAGGGCTCTGCCATAGGGCTCTGCCTGAGGGACAGTGCATACTAGTGTATACCTAGGCCCTGTTCGTCCAACCCATCCATCCTGCTGCGGTTGTCTTTCTAGCTTGTGGAAGTCATCCCTACATGTCCCAGATGCTTGTTTGCAGCATTCATAATAGCTGAGGTATCGGTGATGGTGACAGGCAAGTTGTTGGGAGATTTTTTCCAATTTGCTTGGTTTGTGTGGTAGCCATTTGCCCATGGCTACTGTGGTGAAGGGTTTCTACAAGTTAAGCTGCTAGACAAATGCTTCATATTGGCAGGTTCACTGACATTCATTGGTCAGAATCCCTGGAAGCACCTAGAGCTGTCATTCAGGAGACACCTCTGGTGCATGAGACAGGCCTTTCTAGAAGAAAAAAAAAATGAATATGATATCTTTATTTCATTTCTCCCTGCATTATGGGATCACCATTCCCCTACCATACCACTGCCCCCCTACTCTCATACGGATGGCTGTCATTACTGCGTATCTCCAAAATGCAGGGAGCAGCATCCTATGAGATCTACACTAATGGTGCTCTGCAAATTGCTTGTAGGAAGCACCCACTAGCCCCATATTTCTATCAAAGTCTTATGTGCAGTTAAATTGCTCTTTCTTATTGTTTGCAGTGCGTAAGCAGGAGATCGTTAAGATAACAGAGCAGCTGATAGAAGCCATCAACAATGGAGACTTTGAGGCTTATACGTAAGTACTGTTGGTTAGTGCATAGATGCCTTCTGACAGGTCACCAATCAGTTTATGTACAAGTTTATGTTGTGGTTCCTGGGTATGAGTAGGAGTTGTACAATTGGGTATGGTAAATACTGGTGTGCTTTTTAGCCTCTCTCATTTGTTGTCAGGGATATAGTAGAGCTGTTTAAATGAACTTCAGGTAGAAGTAAGGTATCAAACAGCAACGGGAGTGGCAAAAGGAAAATGCCCTGGCTTTCTAAGCTGTGTGTACGTGTTTGTGGGGAGGGGGAGAGAGAGCAAGATGAGCATAAAGAATAAAAGGTTGTATACCAGAAACACAGAGGCTTGTTTTACATGAAATGCCAACTGTCACCAACCCTGTGGTGTTGCAGTAGTACCCCATGCTCCAAGAACTTACTCCTCAGACTAGTGAAATGGCTAGGTGGACACAGTGCAAGTCACGTGCCATACCAATACTTCATTGTGTAAGTAGCCTTTGGGCTTAGATGCAGGCTGTAAGGCTGCGTTGCTTTTCTTTGCAGAAAAATCTGTGATCCTGGTTTGACCTCATTTGAACCTGAAGCACTGGGGAACCTGGTTGAAGGAATGGATTTCCATAAGTTTTACTTTGAGAACTGTGAGTGGGTAGATTTGGTAACACCATCAGCTTTTTCTCTAATCTTCATTTATTTCACATTTTGGGGAAAAATTGCTCTTGTTTTTACTGGCTATCATAGCCAGCAAGGACTTGGTTGTACGTGGATTGTGATGCATTTATAAGAGACAGCGTTCTTTCTCTCAAAAGCCTTTTTCAGCAACAAGTTCAGTTCTAACTCTCAGATCCCTTCACTGTACACATATGATTTGCCTGATGCAAGCATTTTGTAAGTGTCGATAACAGGAGCTTTAAAAGTTTGAGGCACCGGATTTCCTACTGATATGGAAATGGAAAAAATGAACACATTTGTGTGGAAACAACCTGTATGTTTGGGATAGATGTACTGAATTGTCAGATGTGAAGTTTATTATGCACAAACTGCTGACATGTGTGAACTTGGAGTCCTTAGTATAGGCCACTACTAGTGCTCTAACTATGCAGAGACTTTGTCTCTCTAAAAAGCCTGTTCTGGAGTAAGTTTTACACTTCTCTGAGACCTGTTTGTATTTAATGCAGGCCTGGCGTACAGATCTCCTGACTGTTGACTCTTGCAACATTTCTGATAATTAAAACATTTTTTCCTATAACTGAGGAAATGGCAGTACTGATGTTGATAGAGTAGCAAGTGTCTTTTGCAGAAGTGAGAGCAAAGGAACCAGGCTGTTCTAGGCAATAATACGGGCTAAGTTTTGAAAGACAGGTGATAGGGAAAAGAATTGGACAGGCTTGGATTTTGCCTGGAAAATTACAGGAGCAATTTTTGTTGTATCCCAGAATCAAGCTGGAGGTGAGTAGACTACAAAAATTGGAGGATGCGGTGGGAGCTGTTCTTCTCTTAGTGGTAAAACGAAGCTGACAGTTTTATGTGTTCTGCCAGTACTGTCGAAGAACAGCAAGCCGATACACACCACCATCCTGAACCCCCACGTCCATGTCATCGGTGAAGATGCTGCCTGCATCGCATACATCCGCCTGACACAGTACATCGACGGCCAAGGCCGGCCCCGCACCACGCAGTCTGAAGAGACTCGCGTCTGGCACCGCCGAGATGGCAAGTGGCTGAACGTCCACTACCACTGCTCTGGAGCCCCTGCAGCACCTCTCCAGTGAGGATCATATGTGGGTATGGACTACCTGGGAAAGAATATATCATACACATCAAAGGCTGCTGTATGTGGGAATTCAGTGACATACTCCCAGACTATTTAAGGGCGTTTAGCTGTGAGAGAACCATTTTTAGTTGTCTGCAGGCTAAAAATTTCCACTGGTCTGTGGAAGCCTTGTCCTCTGGTCTCTGGAGGATTATCTGCCACTCCTGACAAACCAAAGCCGTGTGCCAGATGGTTGCTGCCGAGCATAGATACCCTTGTACCTGTAGTACTTGCTCCTGTATATTCAGCTTTGTGCTCAGACAGAGCATACAGAGCAGAGAGTATCTCACGGTGTGCACGTGCACAGGCTTGCTGTTTCCCAGCTGTCAGGGATCTACCTTTCTTGTACTTCACTACAGAAAGGATTCTTGTTTGGTTGATGTAGTGTTGCCAGACAAAGCTGGTAAAATCTTGAGCTTTGACAAAAGCGAAGAGGTCAGTTAGCAGGTGCTGAATAATGCCTAGATCTAACAGACCTCTTCTGGCAATGCCAACAGCACAGGTGATTAAACTACCAGCAAGGGCAGATACTGTCAGACTGAGGAGTGAATCCAGCCTTAAGCACAAGCTATAAATGTTGGTATACAAGGAGAAAAAGGCAAGCATGGGAGGAAAAACTTGGAGTGAAAGATTCTTTTCATATAATGTACTACTAAACCGTGGTGAAATTACTTAATTTTTTAGGCTATTTTAATACCTTGTCTATGAATCAGGGAATGGACAGAGCAGGTAGGTAGTTTGGAGAATCTGAATGACATGTTGGTGATTTCAGAGAACTTTTTAATGAGAATGTCATACTCTAAAGAGTATGTTATAAAATCTGTAGAGAGCAATTTCTATGCCATAAGAATAAAGATCTATTTTTATAGAATTTACTACCAATTTGCTGATGAGCAGAAGCTATTTAGCTTACAATGTTGAAAAACTCAGAGGAAAAGAAATCTAAACAAATAATAATATCAGAGATTTTAAAACATTCCCCAATTAGCTTGGCACAATTCAGCATGGGAGGAAACTTCATTTATAAAATTTGACTTGAAGCAATAATTGTTTCTTGCTGTTAAAGGAGAGCAGTATGGTTCCACTTACTTTTTGAAATATGCTTTTTAGGCATTTTGGTGTCTTTATTACTTTACTCTTATTTAGATGTACAAAATCTTTCTGCTTCCTTTCATTGTATGCTGAAGTATATGACACATTCATTTTAAAGATCTAAGTTTCCTAATCTTAAAACATTTTACTCACAATTTTCTATTTAAAACCAAAAGAAAAGAAAAAACACACACTCTACACCTGGGAGGCAAGCTTTTTAAAATGTATTCATTTGAGAATGAGCCACTTGAGTATAGTTACTGCACCGTGTGTACTACTAAGAACTAAGCCAAGAGCAGTTAGCATTCATTTGGATTGTGAGGGATTGAGCCCTAGTGAAGGCAATGGAAAGGAATGTGAACTACCACAAGCAAATTGCAGAGGTCACAAATGGAATTTGGAATGCAGAAGTCAGTCAGGATGCCCTAAAAGCAGGGGAGCTTTCAAGAGAGCTGGACAATCAGCTGATTTTTTTCAGCAGGGAGTAAGGCAATGAGAAGGATGCCTTTGGAGGGAAACAAAAAATAACTTATTTTCATTGTTCTTCATCACGGAAGTGTTGAGGGAGACTTATGTCCTAGACATAATCTACTGTGAAGTCTTAAAAAAGATACAGAACAAATTATGACTGGTATGGCTCAGTGGCTATGCCTAGAAGTTCTCAGGAAGCTTAGGAGTGAAGTGTCTTAGCTGCTACAGAAGAGTTATGTTTCCTTGACTCAGCTGCTGAAACGTTGCACCTCTTCCAAAAGCATGTGCTGAAGAGCTTTTGAAAACTACAGAATAGGATCCATTTCCAAACCACAAAATGTTGGTTAAAACAGTATTTAAAAAATAAAATCAAGTTTAAGTATTTGCATGCATTTCTGGGTTCTGAAGGAAGTGTAACCACATGCAGTTATGAGTGGCGTCAGCCCCTATTGAACCACATGGAATCATTTGTGAGCTCTGTTGGCCCATGTGCATTGAAGGTTAAGGATGAAGAAGGAATGAGGTGAATAATGATGCTTAAATAGAAGTCAGTGGTTTGCTCTCACCTGGAAGGCAGAGTTCAGTTTTGGGTAAGTCACCGTGAAAAGATGCAACAGCTATAAAAGAAATTTGAGGATAATCAGAGGACTTCTGTGCAAGGAGAGAATAGTAACCAAGAAGGGAGAGAACTAATAAGAGAGTTGGGAAAAAAAAAAAAAAAAGCAAACTAAGAAATTGTATAAAAATGCTGAAGACTTTAAAATAGTAGTTATAGATCTTTCTATTCAAGGCAAAAGCCAATTGGCAGTGAGGTGGAAATTGTTCCTTAGGGCCAGACTCTTTGATCACCCCTTTGGGAAAACTTCTTCAACTTCTGGCACATGTCGCTATTAGATAGTGGACCCAGATATGCTCCAATCAAGCAAGTAATTTGTTTTAGCAAGTAGCTCGTTTTTGTTGGCACACTCAGCCACCTGGAAGGGAGTGTGTTCCTCGTGTCTTCAGGGCTCTGCTAATGAGTTCCAGTCTGATTTAGGAAGGCTTTTTCCCTGCACCAAATAATTACTCCATAGAAAAACTTGTTTTATTAATGGAGCTAACATTTGGCTTTATTTCCTTTCATCTTCTGTCCTCTTCTCCCCTCTTCTATCTGGGTGGACGCTACCTCTTCATGACTGCAGCAACTTGTGGAGATACTCAGCTGGAGGGCAATATCTTCTTAGCACGCAGCTCTGGAGTGCCTGAGTGACAGCAACGGTCATGTCTGTTTTGACATTAAAAAAAAAAAAAATACAAATTACAAACAGGCAGCAGCCAAATGCACGAAACCCTGCATGCATCTGATGCTCCAGGCGCTGCCTTTCTGTTGTTTTCCATGGATCCATCGTGTCTGTTTCTGCTGTACGAAGGTGTTTTTAAATCTAAAAAAAAAAAAAAAGACATGTTGTTTGTACAAAATAATAAAAAAAAACAAACAGGAGTAATGCTAAATAAATGACAGATTATCCAACATGCCCCCTCCCCCAGGGCTAAGAAAATGGCAGCAGCTGGAACATCTTTCAGAAATGAAGTGAGGGGGAAAGCAAAAGTGAAGGAGAGAGAGAGAGGGAGAGCAAAAGAAGGAGGTGGCTTGAGCAGCGGATGGCTGAACTGTGCTCTGCAAAGCCATGGTGGAAGTTAACATCGCGTACAGGCTGTGCTGTGACTTCAGTCAGTGAGCGGTGACGAGGAGACCCCAGAGGAGCCAGTGTGAAGACTGGGGCGCAAGAGTGAGGAGGCGCTTCTCTTCCTATTGCCCAGCAGACTGACTTCAGCCTGAGTTTCTTCTTAGATTTCTGCACAGCAAGAACGTTATGGAAAGCTGGTTGCTCAGCTGCTGGATCCCAAAACAGACTTATTTTTTTAAAGAAAAAACAAAATGGGATGTTGATTTAAAACTAATGGTGTAAGTAAGGATTTAAAAAAGTGGGTTTAAGTGAATATAACTTAAATAGAAGCTTGCTCTTCAAAGATACAGGTTTTAGAAACAGCCACTACCTGGCCAAACATGGATGTTTGAAGCCAGTTTATTTAATTAAAAAAAAAAAAAAAAAGAAAAAGCGCTAAAAACAGCATTAAGAGCAAAGATTTTAGAGGAAGAGGGTACATGTATGGGATTTTTTTTTTCTTTCTAGTAGCATAGTTGGGATCCACAGTGCTGCAGAACACGTGTTCCGTAGGAAGCAGACAAGAAACTTAGTGTTATGTTCTTCATGAAGACTTGCACATACACTCCTATATGAGGCATAAATAGCGTGTGTTTTTTATACTGAAATATATGCACCATAGAATTAAAGGGGTTACCTGGCCTCCTGTTTGATTTGTTTGATCTCTGATGAAAAAAGCAGTGGGAGCCAGCAGCCCCAGCCAGGTGCTCGTCCCCACCACTAACCCATCTGATGTTTCTAAGTGTCATGTTTCCTAGTGTTTATTTGGGTAATTTTTCTATTTTTTACAGTGATGTTGTAACACAGAAAACTATCAGATCAGAATCTCAAACCGTAGCTGTAGGACTCCAGGCCACCTCCTGGTGTTGCCTCTGGGTGTTAGAGGATACCTCATGAAGCAGAGGGGAAAGGGAATTAGCACATGTGATCTGATGTTTGTCCTTTGGGCCAATTCATCTTCCTTTCTTTTCTTTGCTGGAAAGGGAGTCCATTTCCTTTATTCATTAGTTGGGGAATATGGAATTGTTTTGTTAACCTTACCAAGAACTGATCCTAGCCCCAAGCAGAAAACTGCCTTTCTGGTTGACCCTTTCAGTAACAGGGTTTGTCTTGACCAAGGGGAAGGACAGAGTTACTCATTCCTTATAGCATCTGGGATGGGCTTTTACCTGAATTTCTGTCTACCCCCTAATTAATTTTTTGGATCTTTCAAGGCAATTAATGTGATTGTGTTGACAGCATACAAAATGTGAGGCAACCTTTTTACAGACTACGAAACGTAAGAAAGCTAATTTGAAATTTTAATCCTTATTTAACAGAATGCAGAAAGTAAAAGCTGTTGCACAAAGTGTGGCTGTCTGCCGTGGATAGCTGTCTGCTCCCTTTGTCAGAGAGGTGCTGTCCCACACCAGGATTAGATCAGCTAACCCATGAGGAAGGAAAAGACCATCTATATGCCCCAGGTTTGTCGGAGTAAATACTCTTTTATTCCTCCCTCCACCATCCTAGGGAGGACTTGTGGGGCTTGAACCCATAGGGGGCAAACACTAAATGCTATTACTTCAAAACATTTTAAAGACAGCACTAAGCCAGAGTGAAGTGGAAAAACTAGAAGCCTTGATATTTTATTCAGTTGTTGTTGTTTTTTAAGCCACAAAGAGAGAGCAAACAGGAGATTACAATTATGCCATTTAAAAAAGATAAATACAAAACATTATGCATGCCTTCTTTAGGTCTGATCTTCCTTGTCTCTTTACCTGATGATGATTAATATGTAAAAAGAAAACCCTCTGTATTAAGTACCTGCATCTTTCAGAGAAAATTTAAAAGGAAAAGAACTGTTAGTTTCTTTGGTTTTGCACAGTCTTGGAGACAAACTCTTTGTTTGTTTTTGTTTTGTTTCCTTTTTAAGTTAATGAGAACCTTAGCTTTGTATGGCCATTATCAAACACAGCTGTACACCTTTAGCATTCTTAATGTTCTCTTATGGGGCTAATATAAGCATCTATATAATATATATTATAAATATCACATTTTAAACAGGAAATGGAAGGCATTTGATGCAGAATTTTTGCATGATATAGAAATAAAGTTAGCTAGTGTTTGTTTGTTTGGTCTGAATGTTGGTAGAACCTTCATAGCTTTGTTACAATGAAACCTTGAACTGAAGATATTTAATAAAATAACATTTAAACAGTGCACAGTTTTGAGTGTCACACTTTTCATTTAAACCATGGGACGATGTGTAATTGGCACTTCTGGGCCAAAAATCATTCCACAAAGCTATTTTATATTTCAGTATATCATGTGATTAAAAAGAGCCACGTTTTAAAAAAGAAAAAGGTAAGTGGTATCATTAATGGAATGGAGAAAAATATTGGCCTTAATAAAAAACAAAGGGATAGCAGAACTTGTGAAAATGGTTGGTTCTGTTCCTGGTGGTCTAGCCTAGCTATGGTGTTACCTCCTTGCTTGGTGTCTGTTTTCTTTACCAGTATTTCAGCTTTTTTGTGGAAGAAACTGTCTTGCTTTTAGGTTTGCCTGATGTAAATATGCTGAACTCAAGCTGTTGGGCAGCCACTAGGTCTGCTAGCTGGCGTGTTTATTTCATGTTCTAGATGGGCTGGGGATGCTCCTGCAGAGGCACAGATGCGTCTGGCGATGCGTGCAGAGCTGCCTGCTCTAGCAGCATGATGGCTTTGCAAACCAGAAGGCCGTGGTTTGGCTGTGTTTCACCTGTTGGCAGGCTTTCTTTTCTTTCCTCTCGTGCATTCTGCTTTCACTTCCAGTCTCATACCTTTCAGGTCGCTCACAAAAGGGCGGCTGCTATCTGCCAAGAGCTACCCTGTAGCTGTCAGTGGCATGCAGGCCCATGCCACAACAGCCCCTTCCTGCTTCCCAGCCTGTGGTGTGGTTGTGCCACTCCCTGGCCTGCGCTTGGGCCTGGCCCCGCTGGCTGAGCCCAGTGGGCAGGGGTGGCTTGGCCTGTCATGGGAGGAGAGCTTGGTGTGCTTTGTCCCTGCGGCTCCCTAGTAAGTAGGTGTCAGTTGGTGCTGCTTGAGGAGGCGATTGCTTTTCCTGCCTGATGAAACAGCAGGAAAATTGTCCGTAGTTTAAAGGGAGAAAGTAAGGGTTTTACAGCCTGCTTCAGTTGATCTGTTCATGGCCAGCAGATAGCTCCTGCTATTGCAGCAGCAAAGAGAGCTGCTGCTACCACTGCTGGCATTCAAGGCAGCATCATTCAGCTGGTAAGCTCTCTGCTGAAGCAGCTAACCATACCTTAATGGTCTTGGAAGAAATGTGGCAGTACGATCCAGTATTCATGAGGAAAAGATGCCCATAAAGTTAGTGCTAGTCATCTGTGTTCGTAGTAGCTCTTTTAACCAGCGCATTTAACCAGAATCATTTAAATGCTGCTACTGAAAGTACAATAGGCAGGCTAATTCTTATGTCAAGAATATTTATGAACTATATATATGGGGCCTTTCAGAGGGTTCATGTGTGTGTTTGTGAGATTTAAGTACGTTAATTGAAAAAATATGATGTTGGTTAAAGTTGCTATTTATGTGCCTTCACCACTCACAATTGCTCCGTTAGTCTGTCTTGGACAGGAGCTCTGAGAAATGTGTAAATTTGATAAATTTTCTCTAGAAAGGTCTCTTGTGTTGTTTTCTTTTGTCTTCACTGGCAGCAGGGATTGGGAATGGCATTGATCTGCAGCTCAATAGCTCTAATATTAGATCTGAAGCTGCAACTTTTTCACAGACTTACTTTCCAGTATGCCTGTCTAGTTACAATTTGCTCATTCTGTTGGATGGCATTTGCCGTCTTCCTACATAAGAGAAGTGGCTGAATGTGGTCTCCCAAGTTCGCCTCTCTCTCCCAGTATATGCACGTGCATGCTGGTACACATGGGCTGATTATACTCTGGGAGACTGGATTAATGGTAGCTTTTATTTGTGCCCAGATCTGATTTCCCTTTAAACCAGGACTGGTCTGCTGTCACTTGATGGGTTAGCAGAACAAATTTTGGCAGGATGTTTCAATGCTGTAGTATGTACGAGAGCTGGGGAGAAGCATGAACAGCATTAGATCTCAAGTGTTCATATCCTTTCCATTTTATTATGAAAACTATTACCTTTTTCCTTATGTACAACTAATAATGTAGACAAATGGATGGAGTATTTGACTAGCGATCAGAAGGCATGATCTGTTTCTGGTTTGTGTTACAGTTCTGCAGGGTGACTGCAGACAACCCACTTGTGTGCTATGTGCTTCACTCTTTCCCTTTGTACATGCTGATAACAAGGCTGACCTCTTTAGAAACTAATGAAACAGACTGATGAAGAGTGATGCACAGCAGCTGGGTGGTATTGCTGCTACACATCACAGACTGTTTTTTTTCTTTTTTTCCCTGAGAATTGGAAAGGTTTAGGGCTGCAGAGTAATGCACCTGGAATGCTTGTTTATTTGGGGTTGAAATGGATTTATTTTAGAGCTGGGAAAGGTGGTCATTGGGGGCACTTAAAGTGGCTTGAGTGGAGGATTATGAATCTTCCCCTTGAGACCCTGAGTGCCTGAGAACTCCTCACCTGCAGGAATGCCTTGCCTGCCTGCCTGCTGGTTAGGAACAGGAATTTACTGGCGTGTAGTATCACAAAAAATTATAAGGAAGCAATTTCCTCTATGCTTAAGAAGCCTTAGATAGAAAACAGAAAGACACGTGCTTGTGTTTTTTATGGCAACCTGACCACAGTGGAAGGATGCAAAAAATTAAGTCAAAATACAATCTCAATCTGAAACATCCTTGTGCTGTGGAGGGGTAATTTAAAGCACAGTGGTCTAGGGGAAGAGGAGAAAGGTTGCTTCCCCTTATCTGTGTCAATTTACATGATTTTATTCATCAGAATTAGCCATAAATGGTTGGGCAGGGTGACTTTTATTCACAGAAATAATCCACCCGAACACTGTATGTTGACAGAGTTGGGACTTGGCCAGTTCTTGTTGGGATGAAATACTCTCTCGTCACGACCTATTTCTACTTCATGTTTCTGTGGAAAAGTGCAGTGTTCATACCAACAGAGAGGAGACTGAAAAAAGGAGTTGGGGCTGTGCTTCTGAAGCCTTACTTGCACTAGAACGTCTCATGGCCTGTGTTAATAGACAGGGCAGTGCAACTGCTGTTCTATAAAGCAATTTGCAAGTTTGCTGCTTCTTACATATTTAGAAGTTTATTTTAAACTAAAAAAAAAAGTTACCTGTTTGAGCAGAACATGTCCTTCTTACCTTATGTTGTTTGAAATTCATCTCTTTGGATTCATTGTATTTTTATTGTATTTTTCTGTACTGGAAAATCCATCTCTTTGGATTTATCATATTTTTCTTGCAATGAAATGAAAAGTATGATAAATCCAAAGAGATGGATTTCAAACAGCTTATGAGTAGAACATGTCTTTCCTCTGTAAGTGGCCCAAAGTTTGAGATAGCCTAAATGTTTTTAGGAGTCATAAACTGATTTCACCTGTGTTCATCCCACAGTAGTATTAATGCTGATGTTATTTTAATTGTCAGCAAGTTTGAACACCTGATCTCCTATACATGTGCAATATAAATAAGTCTCTCAAACCAATTAGAAATACTTCATTAACCTTTGAGTTTTGACATGCAGTAACATGTTTCTTTTATACAGCATTATGCTTTGACCTTCCCTGTTGAAAGAAATGGGTTTCCTGACCCAGTAAAATTTCAGTAAAAGTGGGTAAATTAGAAATATTCAATGTAGCTTTTTTTTTTTTTTAACAGAATATGCAGGGAAGCTTGCACTTTTGTTTTTGTTTTATATCTTCAGGAGGAGAAAGATGTTTCAGAGAAATATGCAGTGTTAGCAGCAATGGCACGTGCTCTGTGCTAAGCAAGCACAGAGCAATGCATAGCCTGGAAGGTGGAAAGGGAGTAATACAGCAGAGTCCTTGGTGTGTGTTGGAGTGTGAGGAGGCTGGTGCAGGGAAGAAAGACGAGCTCCAAGACAGATTTAAAACCTCTTGCAAGTTAGTAGAGGAGGCTGTGCATGACACAGGACAAAACCAAAAGATGACAAAGGGATGGAGATGTTGTAACATGGTGAAACCTGAAGAAAGGCAAGTGAATGCTGTTCTGGAGGTTTGAGGAAGGAGGAAAAGTTTGGGGGGATGGGGTGTATTTTGGGGCTACTTCTTCCACTACAGTTTTAAATGTGATTGTAAGCCAGTATTGTTGCACCTGTGTGGTGTGTGATGTGCTGTCCCATCAGTGATCCCAGGTGTAACTTCTACTACTTGAGATTGCTTGGACTGGGGGAGGGAGGGTAATTACTCAAAAAAACCCACAACTCTACTTATACCAGAATATCAAATTGTAGTTTGAAGCAGTAAATCCCATTTCATGCAATGTGGTCCAGGATCTTAAATGCTACCACCAACCCCCACCACGTGCTGAACTGTGGCAGCTTCCCCCTGTTGGTTTGGGTTTGTTCAGCTGCACGGGCCATCACCTGCCCCTGCCACTCCTGTCGCTGCCTCGGCACTTCTATCTGGCCTGCTGCAAGGCCTGCGCCACGGGTTGGGGTTAACTCAACACAAATTCACCTGGCTGCTCCCATCCAGCTGGGTGGGTTGGCAGCAGGTAGGGGCGCTAGGGATGGTGCCCCAGTCCCCTCCAGTGCTGGTCCCAGCTGCCTCATCCGCCCCCTGTGCAGCCGGTGTGCTGCTCCCTGCACCTGCGGGTGGGTTTGTGCTTTGACCTCGTGCCCTGGGCACCCGCAGCTGCCCCTGCCCCCTTCCGCCCTCCCTCAGCTCCCCGGTAGGGCCACGCGGCGGCGCTCCGCGGCCCCCAGCCGTGTCCCTGCCCTCCTGCGGGCCGCTCTCGGAGCCGCCTCGCCTCCCTCCGGGCTCCCCCCTGCCACCGAGCCCGGCCCCGGCCCCCCCTCCTCCCGCGGCCGGGGCGGGGCGTCGCGCTCCTCCCCCACGCGGAAGATGGCGGCCGGGCAGCGCGGCGGCGGCTCCCCCAGCGGCCGGAGGGACGCCCAGCGGTCGGGAGCCGGCGGGCCGCGGCCGGCCTGAGAGCTCCCCGCGGCGCCGGGGGGACGGCAGCCCGCTGGGAGCCGTGCCCTCAGCCCGCCCGCCTGCCCGGCGCGGCTCCTGCGGCAGGTGAGGAGGAGGACGGCGCCGGCCCGGCCTCGGGGGGCGGCGGGGGAGGGTGGGGTGGCGGGGGGCCGGCAGCTACCTGTGCGGGCCCGAGGGGCCCTCGCGGTGCCAGCGGCGGTGGCACCGGGGGGGCGCGGGGCGAGGTGCCGGGCCGTGAGGGCTCGTTCCCCGCGGGCTCCCGGCCCCTGGGCTCCAGCCCCTGGGCCCGAGGCACATTCGCGGCGGTGGTGAAGCGCCGGGCGCCGCTGTCTCCCCACGCCAGGGCGAGCGAGCTGCCTGCCCGTCGCCGGGATTAGAGGCGGGCTCGCGTCGCCCGTCTGAATGCAGCCGCAAGTCACACGGCGGCACACCGGGCTTCTTTGTGACAAACCGCGCCGAGGAAGCGTTCGGAGTTGTTAACTGTGCGTGTCTGCCTCGCTGGGTTGTGTGGCCCTGAGGTAAACTAGAAGCACCCGATGCGTTTTTCAAGTTACGTGCAGCCAACTCGGTTATCTGCAGTAACTGGGCTGGGAAGTGTTGGATGACTGAAGAACCCGGGTAGTGCTGCTACAGCGGCACACCTTGGTATGAAAACACCCTGAGAGCCACGAGTATTTACAAGCACAGCGTCGGCCCCATGTGCTTGTTCGTCAGGCTGGTACCCTGCATTCTCACAAGCTGGCTCGGGGCCGTGCCTCCACACCAGCGGGAGCAGAGCCCCCAGGACTGGAGCTCAGGGACAGCCAAGGTGCTTGATCTGTGCTTGGCTGGGGTGGCATTTCTGTGCCAGGCTCCTGAGTGCCACTGCCTTGGTTACTGATCCAGCTCCTGGCAGGCTGGACCTGGAAGATCTCACTAGCCCGTACTTCATGCCACACAGAAGTGGTTGTGCCATGCTAAGAGCTCGTCTGGTTCCAAAAGCAGCCGAACTCCGCTAGGCACTCTCTGAGCCAGTGGAAAAACTCCCTGCTAGAATATGGCAACCAGCATAAAATATTCTAAAACTTTTCCACTGTCAGCAGCTGTGAACATGGATGTATCTCGTAGCATTATTGTTTAGTACACTCAGTGATTTCTTTTAAATTTTTTCCTTCTCACCCCAAATTATTCTTTCTTCTTATTTCTCCCCTTTAGGTTTTTCTTTTTCCCTAAGTCCATGGTATTATTCTTTTTGCTGCTACTTCTCTAACATGTTTTCCTGTTGTGTCTCTCCTTCCTCTATTTTGATATTTTTTCAGCCTATATAAAGGTTTTTTGTCCATCTGTATGATTTTGACCTATGAATCACTGGAAATTTCAAAACGCAATGTAAACGAGCTGCAGAGCAGGGACACGGAGGAGAACTAGTGGCACATCTGTCCTTGTCAGAGCTTTTGCTCCAGTCACAGAAACCAGTGTTGCTTCTGGGCTCTCGAACCTGGTGTCAGAGCGGGGTCCGGGCCAGTGCTGCCCTCTGGGGAGGGAGTTCTGGGGCACCAGGCAACAAAATGGGGATATGGTACAGAGAAAGCTGAGAAGTGCTGTTTTAAGATTTAGAGTAATACCTGTGAGCATTTATCAGTACAGGAACATGTATGCTGGAAACCATGTGTTTTTGGCAGTATCCAGTAGTTGCAGCGATGGTGCTGCTTGCTGCGTGGTTTTTGTGTAATGCACGTTTTAGTGTCATGGTGCATAACCTTACATCGATGACCTGGTAAAAATAAAAAGACTGAGCCTGGTTTTATATTAGCATTTCTATGGTTCCTTAAAAAAAAAAAAAAAAAAAAAACATGGAGGGAGAGGGGATATCCAAATGCAGATGAGGCCCTGATGTGGCCTGAACCACAGCGGATTTCCTCGTTACTGTGCCCTGTGTGAGGAGTTTAAGTGCCTCTCTCTGATCTCTCTGTGGTGTATCTAGAATATGCAGTGGTTCTCAGAGCAGAGCTGCATAGATAAGATAATCTGTTTCATTTTAATTGGCAGAGTTGTTTACACATGATCTCTCACTCATTTTCCTCTTTTAAAGGAATGTGTATCTGTCCCTGATTACAGCTCAGGTCAAAATCCCTCAGCACTGGCAGCAAATCTATTCTAATTGGTCTCATTTACCTCTCATAAGGTTGCGTTTAAATTCTCTCTCCTCTCAAATCCTTCTCCCCAGCCTGCAATGAAATTCGTTATGGGGTATTTTATAGACGAGGGAAGAGCCTCTGGCTGTCAGCAGCCTTTGCAGCATGTCGCGTTTCCAGCCCAAGAGGCAGCCGCAGCGCGGTTTGGGGTGCCAGGCAGCGATGCGGCAGCAGCAGCGCACGCAGTCTGTGGCGGTGCCACTGGGTGCGAGCGCCACTTCCACCGCCACTTCTGGCAATAATTGGGGTGAATGCTCCCGTTTGTTGTCTCCGCTCCTCTAGCCTTTACGTAGGCACTGCCAATGCAAGGGTCTTGGAGTTCAATTTTTCCCTTTCTAGCTGTCTTTCCAGTCTTGGTGATTGAGTGTAAATACCGCTGAGTTGCTGCTGCTGTCTGCGAGGACAGGCTTTGAACAGCTCAGAACTGGCAGAAGCCTGTCGCTGGGAGCTTATTTTTAGAAGTCCCAGAGCAACATTAGCTGCCTTTGTAAAACATGCTGTGATTTTCCTGAGCACGGTCGCTTTGGTTAATTGAATGTAACGTGAAGAGATGAAGCTCTGCCTTTCATTACGCCTGTGCTGAGGCACTTCACCCCTAGCCTGCACCAGCCCGGTCTGCAGGCACAGCACATGCCTGGTCTCAGCACTGATTTCGGCTCTGGAAATCTCAGAGGCTGCGTTTTCCGTGAGCAGTGCCCGCTGCCCTTGTGCTGCTGGTTTTCCCACTACACTGACATCAGAAGGGAACGTGAGCCCCTGCTGGAGCCACCCCAGCCCGGCTCCCAGGCCATGGTGCAGCAGCTCAGGTGTTTCTGTATTGCTGCTCCTGCTCTCCAGCAGCAATCTCCAGCAGAGCTGTGCACAGCTGCCTCTTAAATTGCGTCTGAAAGACTGACTGGAGTGCGTACATCAGAGCCCTAGCTGTTCTTTCTATTTGAAGGTCTCGGGCCCCTGGCAGTTACTGTTTGGGGACGTTTTTTCAATATAGACCAATATCCAGAAAGGACGTGCTACAGATCGCTAGACTGGATCTGTATGTGCCCTATTAAAAATGTAGTAGAAACCTGTAGATGTGCATGATGAATTAATTTCTACATCAGGAAGATATCTATACTCCGTCATGTTATTGCCTGCTGTAATATTTTTAGTAAGCTAACTGATCGCCCAGCGAAGGCGAGGTGGCTGATAAGATTGTGAAATGCAGCCTGGGCCTTCTCAAAATATTTGTGTCTTTTACTGGGTAAGGTCACAAGATCCATTTTCACAGAAGCGGGAATTGGTGTTTGCTTGTTTTTTAAAGCAGGCCAAACTCTCCAAACAAGAAGAGGGATGGTCATGGTCTGTCTCTATATATAGACTCAGCCTGCTCTTGATTTCATTGAGTAAAATGAATAGCACAAAATAAATAAGAACAGCTTCACGCAGCACTTGCACATGTACTAGCAACACCGAGGTGATGTTCAGAAATACCTGTCTCTTAACTGCGTTTGTAGCTGCGTGTAACTGATGTTGTCCTTCCTGCTGGGGTTGCAAACACGAAATACCAAGAGCGTTTGCGCCTGCTCTCAGGCTGAAATGTTAATACCTTAGCTTAGCCTAAAATACTGCATGCTGTCTTTCCGGACGTGGAAAGGAGAAACATGTTTTGTCCTCTCCTTGGTGTATGGGGCATGGGCAGATCCTACTGCCGGTCCCAAGCCACGTGCGTCACCCCACAGTTACCATCTCCAGTGCCTGGGGCAGTGCTTTGTGTGCGGGGTGGAAGTGAGGGCGCGGGACCAGAGTACAGCCGTACTGCACCAGTCTGATCTGTTTTCTTCCTGGGCTGCAGTGCATTATTCTCGTTATTCTGAATTCGCTTTTTTTCCCTTTTTTTCCCTTTGGAAGTGTTTACGTTTATGGAAAAGTCTGTACGGGGCATTCCCTGCAAAGCAAGAGCCAGCAGAGGCTGTTCTTCCTGCCCTACCTCCCTGCTCACACAAGAAGACAAGGGTTTGCGGGCACCTCCTCAGGGAGGAAGGGTTTCCCCAGGAGTGGAGAGTAGGACATAACACCGCGTGTGATAAACGACATGCCAACAGGTCGTAGCCCTCCCCGGGCCTGGGGACCACTGCTGCTTTTATTTATTGATATGCAGTTGTCCTCTGTATCCAGCTATTCTCTTAGGAGCCAGGTTGGCATAGATAATGCAAGAAGGAAGGAGGGAAGAGGGACAGCGAGATGACAATGTTATCCCTCCGTCCTAATCTCTTTTTTTTGCAGTTCTAGTCTGCCATCTGGTCTTCCTCCTCTGTTTGTCTGGTCTCACACATCCTTCGTTTCTGCACCAGAAACTTCCCAAGAAGATGGCTTTCCTCTGAGCAGTTCCTGTTGGGAGGCCTGCATGTCAGCACCATTAGGTTACATGGTGGAGCAGCTTGGTTTTCTTTGGTCATGTAGTCTTACGGTTCCAGATGATTCCATTAGCCGAATATTTTGTTGGTCTTTCAGCATGTCTCTAATTAATGCTAATTTGCTTGGCAGTACTTCTGTAGTAAAATCAGAGTTTGCATGTGGATTTTTGAGCTCTTCATCAGATATTAACTCTTAAATTTTCAGTCATTTTGGTATAAATTCTTTAAAGGAAATAGTGGGATGACAGGTCCTAGCTGTGATAATCTCCAAGTAATAGAGATCAATTTAGAAAACAAAAAAGTGCAGATATGCTTCAGAAAGTTTAGAAGAACCCCAGAAGATTTTGTAAACGTGTATTTTTGTCTTATGAGTTTCTTACTAAATAGCTTTGCATTAGCTCTCAGCCTGACTTGATGCTTTTGAGCACATAGGAAATTTCATGTCAGAAAGGGCTTTTAGGACAGTTAATTTAATCATCTCAGGGCTGATGAGGGTTGCAGAGTCATCTGACTGTACATAAAGGTCTACATCTGAAGTGTCCCCATCTGAGCTAGACACTGTGTATTCCTTTTGCGTTAGGACATAGCTCATTTCATCCTAAAGCAGAAGGCCACCTTTGGGGAGATGGATCACGTTCCTGAAGTCTTTTTTTGACTTTCCACTAACTATAATTGAGACCAAGGATGCTTAGTGCAGATGTAGGAAATGTCAGCAGGACAGACGTCTAACAGGAGATAAGCTGAATACCTCCCAGAGTGGCACTAACTCGCTTCTCATCCTGGGCTCCTTTCAGTGCAGCACTTTTAATACCTTCATTGATAATTGATTTACATAAATTTGACTCTTCTGAACTCAGCTCTCTTACCCATCTTCTTTACAGCGCTTTTTCTTTAGTTTTCTTCTTTTTTTGGGGGGGAGAGGGGGTATTATTTCTGAGGTAGTGATTCTGTGCCACTCACCCTTCATTCTGAAAGCTTTTGCAAATGCCGTGCTCTGCAACTGTTGCTCGCCTTTTTGCTCTTAGCTCTGTAGTTAAGTTGTTCAGCAGTCAGGGTCTCCCTCTAACTGGTAACCAGGACCTTACTGTGGTCCTGGCCAGCCATGGCTGTTCCAGAGAAACCACACCAGGTCACGAGTAGGTCTTTGTTTGATACGGGATCCTAACAGTTGAGGTTATACTTGGCTCTGGGAGCCAGCTGAATGTCAAAATGACCTGTAATGTCCTATGTGACATTTTTCAGCAAAGAGGCAGGCTTCTCTCCTGCCCTGTTTTGCACTGTTGGAAGTTTTATTTATCAACAAATGATGAGTTCAGGTTTGGAACAGACCAGAATGGTGGCACATTGTTTCTAGGTCACTGCTTGAGAGGCATAAAATAATTTCACAGCGAGCTGAATACCTCTTAATATTTGATGGCCCAAGGTGAATGAGGAGCCCAGTAAGACTGGGAACACAGTGCAAGCTTATAAAAGGCAGAAATTTTCAGTGGAGAAAAGGCTGGTGTCTTGGCTGACTCCTTAAAATGTTGTCCTCTTCTACCTGTCATTGCCCAAGTCTTGCTTGTTCTTCTCTTCTGGGGATCATCTGCGCGTCTGTTCCAAGCGTAGTGATGTCTTTGAAGTGGCATCACTTGTGTCAGTTGAGGATGTAGGGAACTGGAATCAGCAGCATGCTACTGCCGGTGAACCCCTTGCCCTTCCAGTTATTGCAGGCTGGGAGATGCAAAAAGAGCAGGCAGAAACTAACGAAGGCAGTGCATCAATCAGCACTGAATGAACGGTCTTGTGTGAGGATTGCTGGAGCTCCCTGTCTCATCAGCTTTTGAACCCCCCTGTCAGGAGAATGATACAAGAAATCACAACATTGAATCTGTCTTTTCAGTAGCATAAATGGGGTCTTGGGCTAGTCCAAAGGCTGCAAAGAGGCAGATTCATTTCAGCATCGAAGCCTGGCATAAACTGCTAGTCTCCATGTCTAAATATTGTCCAGAGCACCTCTGAAACATCAAGCCTTCCCTTCTCCATTTCAGTTACAAATCACATATTTAATTTGTTACTTTTAATTTCCTTTTTTTTTTTTCCCTCAGCTTTAAATGTTCATGGATTCAGTCAGCGATCTTCAGCTCAAACTGCATGTGCTTTACTTTTGTCTGAGTCATAATCATCTTCCTCATAAGCAGAGATCTGTCACTGTCTCCTGATTTAGTTTTGTCTGCAGGCTTTCATCCATATCCTTTTATGTTCCTGTTTCAGATCTGGCCGCTTGTATCAAAGTGTGGTGTGAACAAGTCTACTTCCCTGAGTCAAGGCTACCACAAAAACGTGTTGTGATGTGTTAGCTCCTATAGGTTAGTGTCGTGTGACAGCGTGGGAACAGGGGAGGTTTCCATGGCCCGAGTCCATATAAAGACAGAGATTTCTGCAGGAAAACTTGCTTTGCCTCAGATGAAATAATGGTGTTTGCCTTTCCAGCATTACTTTTAGATACAGATTCCTCACTAACCACACGTGATGGTACAGTGCCTGTGGTAGCAGGCAGAGCTAGGAGGTCTCGCGTGGTGTTTGTGGGCAGGTTAAGGATGAGCTAGTACTCAGGAATTGTCCTACTTGCAGCTGGCATTAAGTATAACGTTTTTCTGAGGTTGTTATAGGTAATTCTTTTGCATGGTGTAGAGCTGTTGTATAATCACCATACTTGTACGTCCCTCGAAGCTTTTTCCCATTGCTAAATGCAAAGAGGGTGAAGATGCCCTTTGAACGTACTCCTCTTGGTTTACATTTAGGCTGATGCTACTGCTGAGAAAAGCAATCCCATCCTATGCTGACCCTTCTCAATATTGGCACAAGCACTCAGAAAGCAAGATCAGGAAACTGATGTGGAATTTAAAATAAACAGAACAAAACAAGCCTTCTTTTTTCCTTTGTTATTGTTCTATAACGTGTGCGCGTGGGGGGGGAGTTATTTTTCAGTTCATCAGTTGGAAACCCAGTCAGGCTCAAATGTTATTGCGATGGCACACTGCAGAGTGTCTCGGGTTGATGAGGTGTCAGGACTGCTCTCTTTGGAGGAGAGGAGAGGTGCAATCACATAAATAAATACATGCCAAATTATCACCTTTAGAGTATAATTTCATGTGGTGTAATCTGAAGAGGTATCTTACACTACTTGTCTTTGCATCAGTCCAGCAAGTCCAGCAAAATTTTAAAATGTCAAATTTATCTAGGTTAAACATTGGTAATAATGTAACAGTGGTGATAAACTCCAAAAGGACGTCAGAAACAGGCAACGTAACAGATGAGCTGCATGTCCAGCAGACTGTGAGCCAGTAACTACAGTTTCATGACTTCCTGTTCTTTTCCACTTTTAATTGGGCAGTGAATTTATTTTATCAGTAATTTCCTATGAGGAGGAAGATTGAAGAAATCAAAGCAGTAGGTGTTTCTAGAGGAGATGGAGCCAGAGGAAGAGGGAAGCAGTGCCTTTGATCAAGGTACAGACCAGACCCGTCGTCACAGGTTCTGCACTCGGATTCTTGAATTGTACTCCAGGACCTTTCAGCTTCTCTGATGACGAATGCTTCATTATCTTTACATTCCTGTGCGATTTACCAGATATGTTGTGTCAGAAAACTAGTTAGGTTTGTGCAGAGTGGTTCTTGGTTTGGAGTTTTTCTTTTCATGCCTTCTTAAAAAAGAGATGTTTCTGTGTTTTCCTCAACATCTTTTCCTAGCACCCTGCCGCTGACAGGCTGACCCATGGTACTGTTCTGAACAGATCTTTGAGGACTCAAATTACTATGTGTGCTCAGGCCCCTTCCCCTTCCTGCAATTATATCTTCCTGAAATGCATCCTGTACAAGGGTGAAGATCAGCCAGAGACAAGGCTGCAAGACAAAGCAGTGGGAGTTGATACAGTGTCTGTGCTGGAATTGAGGCTTTTCTTGAAGGGGGTGTCTGCAAACCATTTCGTCTTACATCTATATTCAATAGTTCTAAAAAGAATGAAGTTAAAGAAAAATTAAGACAAACACCTCTTCATAGTAGGTGTAGGGTGTAAACCACAAGTGAAAGATTCTTTTTCTCCCCTGTCATCAGGCTTCATCTTCATCTGGAAAAAGCATTTGGTAGGCATGCAGAGCTTGTTCGGTCTTCATTGGCTGGTGATGTAGGAACCCCGTGCTTGTTCTACCAGGGTAGGATTGATGGCATCAAGCTTTAGACAAGCGTTGAAAGTTCTGTTTCTGTACTGTCTTCACAACCCTTTGGTACTTGAATTACACAGCCTCTGCTGTTGTGTCTCTCTTGGGATGACAGAAACTGTTCCTGGGCCTGTATGAAGTTTCATCCTCCGTTGCAGTCAAGACCTTTTATGATAGCTGTCTTCCAGTGTAGCTGTGAAACTGCTGATGAAGCTGGGGAAGGGAGCTGCAAGGCTTGTGAGCGCAGAGGTCAGACCTCTCACGATGGCCAGAATAAGAAAAAGGAGCTCACAGCCAAGTGAATGGAATGACCATGTCTGCACAGACAAGAGGGTATAATCTAACACTCAAATCTCAAATTTAGATACCCTAGAATCAATTATCCTTAGGTAATATTTTTAGTGAAATTTTGCCATCTAACATAATTCCACCTGACTGGAAGGAACAGAAAGAAGCAGCAAGAAATGCCTTGTTTCATGTGAAGTTGTGGGAATGGACTGGGTACTGCGGTGGATGAAGTCCATTCTGTGAGTACAAGGAGACTTCTCATTCCTTCCTTTTCCCAGGCTGGATGCACTGAAACTGCAGAAATAGAGATCAGTGGGGAGTATGAGAAGAAAGTGGACTTGTACTTAGTACTGATTTGAATCTCACTCTGAGTTGGTAATACTTCTGTTTAGAGCAAAAGGCTCCTTGTTCTGTCACTGGCACCCAGGAGCATCTTAAACAGCGGTGAGAAAATGTCAACTAAAAACACTTACGAATGTATGTTAATTGTTGTAATTTTTGGCAATGGCAATTCTGGGAACCAGTACATGACAGCCATGAGTGAAGTAATTCTTCCTCTGTTGTGGTTGCTCGAGTATGGTCTCTCTCCTAGGGAACAAGTCATACTGTGCATTTTTTTGGCTTGGCAAACTTCCTGCGCAAGGTCAGCATTCCCATTACACTGGTAGCACAGCATCATCATGCTTTAAATGTACTAACTGCAGAGGTTATAAATGACTACTGATTTTTGAATGCTGCAATATTTAAGTATTCAGCTTGAAGCGTTTTATTAAAGGGGCCTCATTACCCAGAGCAAGCGCCAAGTGCTTTAAAAATTCTGTGCCTGTTTAATGTAGCTCATATTGGGCATAGCTAATCACTACTGAGACTTAAAACCTTTAGTGCATCTGGGAGCAGGTAGCTACGAGGCTGGGCAGAGGAATCCCCTTTCTCTTTCCTCTTCAATAAAAGCTCTTTCTTGACACAGAGGTCCAATTGCTGCTGTTTCTTGTATAATGTGCAGGGCATAGCAATATGTGGGCAGCAAACTAATGCAAAGTACTCTCCTGTCTAGTGTTTCATTGTTCGTTCTGCCTGAGGCTTTGCAACCTTGATCTTTTTTAGTTAAAGTCTTTAAACAATGGATTATCTGTTTTCACAGGCTTTAGAGGATTTGCAATAGCAGTTACCCTTAGGCATTTGGCTCAAGATTACAGCAATAAATAGGTTCACCAGAGCCCCCCCAGCCCTTCCAAGAGCCAGACGGTCATAAGATTTGCCCCTGCCGTATTTTTCTACTTCGAAGTCCAGTGAAGTGTGTCAGCCTCTTACCAACTTGAGATAAACCCTGTTCTTTCTGACCATTTGCACTCGGATGGTTTGTGAGAAAAGGAGGATGTGTGTGGTAAGGTTGAGAGCACCTTCATTCTGCTCACAGGACCCTCATCCTTGCTGGTATGGTGGCTTTACTACATTACCAATATGGATTTTCCTGGAGATCAGAGACCTGTTTTGAAATCCAGCTTAGCTTTTTTTTTCCCCAGTGCCCAGCAATCTGAACATTTCATACGGCTTTAAAGTGTTCAAATTGGAATGTAACTTCAGTCAATATTGATATTTCTGATCTGTGTGTGCCAGCTGCTGTTTTCCTGAAAGAAGGTGCTGGGACTGTAAGGCCCCACAGCCGAGACTAAAAACCAGTTGCTACCCAGTTGTGATATCTGACGTGGCAATTTCTGCAAGAGCACTTCCTGATTGCTTTGTTTAAACAGGGAATGTAATGTTTTCTTCTGTTACTATGAGATCTGAAGTAGTTTACAGTTATCAGACATTCTGCTGTGTTGCTTTGGAGAAAGATGTCAGCTGTCAGGAGAAGACCCAAAAGTCAGTTCTAATAAGAAGCTACATTTTCTATAGCAGTTTATTTCTGGTTAGAAGAGATGTTCATTGTATGACTTTGCATGGGCTGTGCTTTGCACAATGGGACTTGCTTTCTTCTAAAGAGCGGTTTCATCTCAGGAAAGTTCATTGCACAGAGAGATCTGTGATGTCTGTACATCTGAGGGCCTGTGAAGTTTTCCACCCCAACAGATTCTATTGATTTTTCAGCAAATGCTATTTCTCAGCCTTCTGAGCTGTTCTTATCACACCACATCATGCTGCTCGTCACAATTAAACAGCATATGCCGTTTGGCCGCTGGCTTTATCAAAAGACCCTCCCATCGCATGTACACAAATTGGAAAAGGGAGATAATTCGATTCTCTTTAGAAGGTTTTTTTACTTGATTCATTTTTTTTCTTTCCTGTCAGTGAGTAATGATAAGCATTTACTAAATCACACTATGTTTTCAAAGTATATAATACATGTTACCTTTGTCTGGGAAAACTATGGGTTTACTTTTCAGTAAGAGATAAAAGCATTTAAAGTATTTATAAATAGAGTCAGGTCAACTTCAGCACTTTGCCACGTAAATTTTCATCACAAGATAGGGGAAAAATTGAGTCTTTTTTGGGGGTTAGTACTTAAAATGATAGCAGCATTTTCTGCTGCAGCTTTACTCTTTCACAATACACTTCAATTCCCCGTCCAGGGGAAAAGTACTCATTTTTATTTTTAGTAGGTGGTTAAGTGATAAGAGAATTGGTAACTTAACTAAGGAGTGCAGCAAGTTTGTGGCTACACTCTAGAGAATCTTTATATGAAGGCTGCTGCTTTTTTCACTGGTTTGGAGGGGTGGGATAGGGAAATGTATCTGAACTATCTTGAGTTGGAGGGGAGTCCTCATTGTTCTCTATAACTGTCCGGAAGGAGGTTGCAGCGAGGAGAGTGTTGGTCTTTTTTCAGATGATGAGCAACAGGACGCAAGCAATGGCCTCAAGTTGTGCCAGGGTAGAGTTAGATTGGGTATCAGGAAGAATTTCTTCATGGAAACAATTTTTAAGCTTTGGAACAGGCTGCCCAAAGGAGCAGTGGAGACCCCATCCGTGGAGGTATTTAAGAGAGGTGTGGATGTGGCACTTAGGGACATGGTGGACTTGTGGTGTTAGGTGGATGATTGGAGTTGATGATCTTAACTTACAAGTTAAGAGTGAAAGGATAACTAAAAGCATGGCTTTTCCAACCTAAATGATTCTATGAAAACGAGTGTTTGTTACTGTATTTCTATCAAAAATAATAGAGATGTATACGCATATATGCATATGTAGATTGCATGTGCTTAAGGCTTTGCAGAGCTGCTTAGAAACTCTGAAGATCCCACCCATACCGAGCATACATGAGCCTGGGGTTGACCCTGGAATCTCCCATGAACTGCAGGTCCCTGCCTGTTGGGTATGGCCAGCACTGGAGTTGTCACCAGAACTGAGGCTGTCCTGAACAGAGGTGTAGAGGGGACAGGAGGGAGCATCTGTACCAGAGCGTCCCACGGTTGTGAAGTAGAGTGTGACAGTGTTCAGAGTGAACCATAAAGATCCTTACAGTAGATGGAAGCTGAAGCTACAAGGTGAGGAAATGAGAGTATGAGTGTTAGAAAAAAATGCCTGTTTTTGGGAAATGAATGGGATTCAAAGAAACAGTGGACATACTGAGTTGCTAGTAGGCTTTTGGGTGCTAATGAAATGGAAAATACTGCATTAAGGGGGTACTGCATCTCTCAACTCGTGTTGCTAGAGAGAGAAAATCAGACAGAGAATTGATGGGTGACCAGCAAGGATGGACACACATGGTATGAGGAATGTGAGAAGGTTGGATTATAACAGGTTAGATGGGAGAGACAGGCTTTGGGGGTAAAATGAAAATGAGATAGGTAAGATACAGATAGCAAGCAGCAGATACAAAGGTTTGTAGCACCTTCTTGTGCCTTGGAGTGGAATCTAGGTCTCTGAATCCAAAGACTTTGCTATAAGAAAATGCCTAAAACCTTCTGGCAATGCTTTTTCCTTTTTGTATTTCTTCTACACCAAGAACTACCACAGAGTCGTTATAATTTATGGTTGGGTCAAGGATGCCTCTGTGGCAGAGCAGACACTGATAGCACTGCCCGTATCAGTGCAATGATTATGTAATGGAATTCCTCCTTTAGGATGCTGTTGAATGTGGAAGTCGGAGACAGAAGGAGGGACTCACGCAGAGATGTGTATGTGCATATGTTGTACACCATCACATTCAGATACTTTGAGGGTTGTAAAGACAAGCACTGAAAGGACTTAAATTATCAGAATTAATTTTGCCTATGCAACCTTAATGCATCCCCCTTACAAAGAACACTTTTGGACTTACATGGGTCATGAAAATACAGGGGAAAACATTCATTTTCCAAAACTTGTTCTTACAATTCTTCCCTCTATACGTGTTTTACTGTATTACTGTAAGGAAGAAAACATGCTACAGATCAAAGATTTTAATCTACTGGTATTAGTTGAATTTTTGGAACCCAATGATGTGAGTTAAGCTGGCCTTGTTTATGTATTAATTCTTGCTGGTGTTACAGAGTGGTATGTGCAATTTGAAGCCTTGAAGTACTGGATCTTGGGAGCTCAGCTTGCTGTCTTTGCAAGGATTTTTTTTCCCTGTCTTTGGGGAGTGAGTTGCAAGAAAGTCATACCTTGAATTGTTTCCTGTATTTTGTCCTTTGGTCTTCTCTTCTGTGATAATAGCATTAGCGTTTTGGCCTAAATGATGGCAAAACTTTGCTAGGATACAGGGAGCAAAAAACATAAATCTAAGTGCTTTTAAGGAAAAAGGAAGTGGAGAGGTTGAGGGTGGGAGGTCCTGTGAAACAGCTTAATATAGGACTTGTGAGTCAGTAATTTCCTCTTTCCTTTTGCAGTTTTCTTGTCCAGATGGGGTATTTTCTTTTCCCTTCTCAAGCCAGCCTTTTTTTTTTTAAGGGAAAAAAATGCAAAAATAGCATGCAGTGGCACAGGTGTTTTTCAGGCCATAAAACTGACAGGAAGAGCAAAGAGACAGGAATCCTCTACTGGAGCAGCAGATCATGCAGCTCATGGCATAAATGCTGCTCAGATCCCTCTCCTAATCCATCTACTGCTTACCTAGACAACCCAAAACACTGGCCACCTTGAGTTGGCCTGTGAAGAAGAGTGCCTCTTTAGAACATACTCTGCTGTAATAGCTAACATGCGAAGTTGTTAGACAGGACAAGTTACTGTGAATGATTGTAAAGAAATCCTTTTAGATTCAAGACTGAAGCAATAGTTCAGAGAGGTCTGACTCCTTTTTCATCTCAGTGGCATATTACCACAGAATCTTTTCAGTAGTTACATTTTTTCAAGTGTAACTTTTTATAATGAGGGAAAAAAATCCCACATTTTCTATTATTGTTTTCTACATCAATGATTTCATGTTATTTTCCCAGGAGGATTGCTCCTTTTTAAATTCGTATTTGTAGTGATTTAAATTTGGGGGCTCTTACTGGAGCTGCTGTGTTTTCTGCAGACTTGTTACATTAGTCCTACTTGTGCTGAACTAGCTGATGTAGCTCAGCAGCCCTGTGATCTGGTGCTTTTTTCTGAATCAGTCCTGAACAAGAATCTCCTGTGTTTCATTCGGCACTATAATTAAAGCAGACCATTTTTTCCATATTACTTAGTTCAAATCCATGTCTTCACTTAGGAGAGACCAGAGAGATTAACAGTTCACCTGGTCACTTATTCTTTGTTAAAACAAACAAATGCTTTGCCTCTGCTCTGTTACAAAGCCACCTTTTTGGAAGACCACTGTTGGCAACCTGCATCCTTTGTTTGGGTTGTCCGCTTTTTCTGTAATGATGTAGCAATTCATTTGTACGTCATGCTTAGAGTTTTGTTTGGTATTTAAATGCTATTTTGATTTATTTAGCTCTAGGAAATGTCTTTTCCGGAAGGGAAGAGGCAGCCATTGCATCCAGAAGCTTACTACTTGGAATAGGCAGCATACAGATGTAACGAGAAGTGGGACAGAGCAAGTATCGGTGAGGCTGCCTGGTGACCAGTGGCTTGCTGTGCCTTTCCAGCTCTGTGGGCTGTGCAGAGATGTTTTTGAGCCTCCTGTCTTTTTAAGGAGGGTGGAAGGAGGGCTGGTGAGTTGGCTGTGGGATGTGGCTTCAAATCTTCTGGAGCAGAAAGTCGGGATGGGAGACAGGCACAGATTTTTCTGGTGGATTAAAAAAAAAAAAAAAACACAACAAAAAACAAACAGGAAATGAGTCATGTTCCACTGCCTCTGTTAGCAACACTGAAAGGAAAAAGTTGATGGATACATGGTTTCCATACTAAATAACAAACACAATAGGTAGCAAAAGGTGTTAAGGGCTGGAAGCAAAATTTAGGCAGAACTGGGAAAACTGAAGTGAAGAAGGACTTTTTGAATGTTTTAGAAAGAAACTTATAGGAGATGTTGATTTGTAATTGACCTTTTCATTTTGCACCCAGCATTGAATTCAGCTGTTTTTAAGCTCTAGATAGCTTGACTGTGCCAAAAGTTATTTTTCAGGATCAAACAGAAAAATGGCATTTGCTGGAGGCCTTTTTGTAAAGTGTTCTGCCTTTTATCTCATCTGCATAACATACATCAATGGGAGGTGCCTGCTGTGTCTATTCTCCCCCTTGACTCCTTAATTAGTAAGTAACTATTTTTAGTTATTTGTCAGTACTATTTCAGAGAGGTAAAAACAGGTGGGTTGGGCAGAACACAGATTACTCTTTGTAGATAGTTAAACTGAATTCTCATCAATAAGAGGAGAGAAACAGGAAAACAGTACCTTATGTGCAGTGCAGGTCTTTGTCCTTTCTTAGTACTTGTGGGTGGATCCCACGCTGTTTCCTTTTTTCTTACAGGACCTGCTAAAACCTTGGTTTTCCAAGTAGGTGTCACTGCATCGTGTCACAGATTTACTGGGAGTTTGTGTGCAGTGGAAGGGGTAGCTGTAGCTGCAGTGTTTGTACCTCTGCTGCTTCAGAGGGGGAATAAAGGGTCGGGCAGGTGGGGCCATCTTCAGTTACAGCCTGTGTTGAAAAGGAGGAACTCATCAAATACCCATCATATTCAACTTCTTAGCATTAGGTAAACACTGTAAAACTCACCAAAATGCTGAGTGTTTCACTGATGTTTTGATGTATGACCAATTTGAGCATCTTCGGCTCATTCAGATTGAGTGCTTTTGGCCGTAGCCCCTGGGTAAAGTGCCAAAAGACCTTTTTTTATGTCCTGACAAAATGATGTCATTGATATTTGGTTGTTGACAGCATCGAATGACTCAAAACCATTGCATGAGCTTCTGCCATTTCAGACATAGTGGTGATCTCATTGTCAGGCCTATTGGAGATATCCTTCAGCTTAATACTTTAACAACTGTTGAATCATCCAGAATTGTTCTAATAAATGGAGAGATTACTTGACACAAGTGAAGCCCTTACTTCTAACATCAGGGAAATAATACTAGCTCTTCTTAGAGTATGTAGGTATCTGTGTTTTCTAGTTGTCAATACAATAAAAAATAAAATCAAGTAAGAGTACCTCCGAAGATGGATAGCAGAATATTTAATCTATTTCAGGGCCACCTGTAATTGCAAGAGATGACTTACTGGCTATGCAAGGCTTTTTAATTGGCGAGAGGGTCATACATTTGCTATCAAGGTTTTCAGATGTTAGAGGGGAAGTCAGCAGGCACACTGACAGGGGTTTTGGCTTTAGCTTTGTCAGTAGTTCTGTCCAGGTCAGGACAGAAAACACTCATGTCTGTGATAGGAATAAGGAAATGACTTGCTTAGCCCACACTAACAGTTTGGGGTGGATGAAGAGAGATCAGAACCTGTAAGAGGGTTTTCAGAGTATTTCTTTCTGTCAGTCAGCTAAGTAACCTGTTCCAGTATTTTTTAGGCATTTTTGTCTGTTTTTTATATATATATGTTTTATATATATGCTGCTTTCTTAATTCTGTAAAACAGCTTCTTGAAAGCATTGGCTTCTGCAAGCTTCACATCCTGCATTAAGGAATCAGATTTGATGGCAAGTTCAGATGAGCAGTACCCCAGTAAATGGCTAATTCACATAGCTGTTACAGTTGCTTCCACCACCAAGGGAGGAGTGTCTCTCTAGTAAACTACAGTTCCTGAAAAACAGTTTCTAAAAACAAGGTGTTATATTCAGATCATTACCTTGCTGATAAAATATTAGGCAGAAACATATTCTGCAGTGCAGGCAGGCTACTTAAAGTAAATGCAGGCTTTTGGTGGGGTTGAGGAATAACATGGAATTTTCTAGAGCTATCCTTGAGAACTGTGACAGAGCAGACCCAGTTATCTGCACATTGTTCAGGCAGATGGTGGCACTTTTTTAACCGGCTCTCCAGTTATGTTCTTTTTGAACAAAATCCAGTGTTATCTCATTTTGTACTAAAATTTATTTGCTGTTTTGTTTGTCCGAACCCTTTGTCCTTGTTCAGAAAGTGAAGAGAGGCTAGAGGTCTGTGCTGTGGCCTGCACTCTACCCTCACTTCACGAGTGTGCATTGTGCGAGGGCAGCTGTGCGCCGGTGCTGCTGGCCTCGTATTGGAGAGGACACGTTGGCCGTGGGTGGCTTGAGAGCTGCTTTGGCAGCCTGTTGACATTACTTTGTCACTTACAGATCGAAAGGCCTGGTGTTGCCCACACACCTTTTGTCACACCTGTGGTGCTGGGCTCGGCTGGCACAGAGCAGGCCTGACTGGGTTTCTCAGCTTGTAGCATTGATACTCCCTCATGTTGTGAGGTACAGCAGGCCTCAGCCGGGCTGCCTGCACCTTTGTTGTCCCGAGTGCTTGAGCTGGTAGGCTATGGCCCCAAATGTAGAGATAATTTCAAAATAATCATTACATCTCTATGTTCTCCCAATGATCAGGTGTCTCTAGCTTGTGCTCTGTGCATTTTGTGGTTGAGGTACCAGATACTGGCCTCTGTGACAGGTGTGGTCGGCCTGTGGTGTCACCGTTTATAAATAGCTGTAAAAAACAAAGGTGTGCTCCTAGTTGGGCTGAGCTGTATGCTGGAATTATGCCTGTGGGCCAGGACTGGTGTGGTAAGGGATGCTGGCCAGGAGCTGAGGGGCACTGGGAGTGATTTGTGATACTGGGACTGGAGTAGGAGAGGTTATCCTAGATCAGTGTTGTGTGTTGGCTTGCTGAGGAGGGAATGGAGGAGAAAGGGAAGTTAGTGAACTGTAGCTGGTGTCTTCTTTTTTTCTCATCAGCAAATTCAGTCAGTGTGTATTAATTAATGAATGAGGTAATTTTTGCTACCTCCTTGGCTTGTATTATCTCGAAGTCTCAGTGATATGGCATGAGACGTTAGATTTTTGCATATGTGCTGTTGGATGAATACAGTGCAAACTAAGGGAAGAGAAGTCTTTTCACAAACATGTCTGAATAGAATATATTTAGAAACCAAAGGCACCTTTGTGTAGCCGTTGTTACTTAAGAATGATGGTTTACTTTGTTATGTACTGGAGAAAAATAATTCTACTGAAGAGTTCCTATTTCTTTATAGAAACATAATACTCTGTCCTCTTACATATGGCCTTTGTGTACTGTGCTTCATTGCCATCTATCTATTCTCATTCCTCCATTTCCCTTCTTATTCTGTCATTTGTCCTCAAAGCTAAAAATAAAATTTATTAAATACTTATAAAACCAGGGATTCTGTTTCTGGTACTGGAGAACAAATTTGTGGTTGGAATTATTTCATCCAAGCCGAAATTTTGTCTGCTTTCGTGCAATTCCTTGTGTGCTGTAGTTGAAAGGATATTGGCTGTGCATTAGTGCATATGTGGCTGGAAAGGATATGTGGAAGTGAGAGGCAGAAGCTGATATTTTCTTTCCCTGTGTTTTTTAAGACAGAAACTAAATATAGCGAGTGTTAAACAGATGGCTATGTTGTCTTGTAATAAATATTTGAAGAAAATTAAATTATGTCCTGCCTGTTTGCTGACGACAGTTTCAGCCCCCATAGTAACAGCAGTAATAATAATAGGAGGATTTACAGTGTATTTATTTTTTAATTCTCAAAGTGAGGTACCTAGGACGGTCATGTAAGGAGATTTTTTTAATGTGGGAAAGATCAAGTGATACGCTTGAGGTCATCCAGCATGTCAGTGAGTCTCTTGAAAGAGAATGCAGATCCCCCAGACAATGTTTCCATTTTAAACCATGCTGACTTGCAAAATACTTATTTGAGCATTTCCTTCAGACCTTCATTGTTTGATTTTTTTTCTTAATTTCCACCTCATTTTTTTGTAAATGTTAACTCAGAGGTGATAATAAAAAATAGACATACATTCCTGTCCTGTGTACTTGATCAACAGGCTTGCTATGAAAGCCTACACTGAACGCCCTCCTGGAGTTTTGTTGTGAAGAAGAAAAGGTGGTGGATGCCAGAGAGATGATGAAGACTCAGCTGAAATGAGAGATTTTATTTATACAGCTGAGGTTCATCTGGTGATATTAATAGAGTACAGGCATTTCTTTTAGATAGATGGGGTGGATTTTGTATTTAGCTGAGTTCAGTGTACTACTCTTTCCAGCACGAGCCAGCAAATCCTGTTGCCGTTTAGCTGTTCACATGCATTACCTTATCTTTACTGGGAGGACTCTTCTATTTTCTTCTGTAAAGCTTTCTGATGTTGCTAGATCAAAAGCTCTATGTGAGAGATAAAGGATGAAAGTGAGGACTGTAATATATCACTCAAACGCGAGAAAATTTGACAGTGAAATGGATCCATGGCAACAGAAAAGTTAATGTGGCCCCTACCTAGTCCATCCTCTTTTCTCAGGAGTCTGCAGAGGCGGTACAAAAGGAAGTTGTGGAGTTTGTGCTCCAGTAACCTATTTCACACCAACTTTCAGTGAGGTTTCTCTGTTCTCTGGCTGGAAGTTGTTGTTTCACATGAGGTAGAGTGGAATTGGCTCATACCACATGACCATTTATGCAATGGGAGTAGTTTGCTTGCTTTATTGCATTAGAGTGTGTAATTGGGAATGTGTCTGGCTTTTTTTTTCCTTTTTTTTTTTTTTTGTTGGTAGGGAGAGAGCAAGACCTGGGATTCTTCAGTGCCTCTGTAAAAATTTGTCGTCTGTCCCAGCTTAAAGATATATTAATAGCATCCTGATCTCTTATATGCATGGTTGGTCCTGTTGCCTGGATACTAACATAAAGTGATTAGAAATCGTTAATGTAAAAGGAACAAAATGAGTCATAAAAGTACCCAGTTAGGCATGTTTTGCCCACCATGCACATCAGTACTTGGTTCTTTTGTTTGCTTGTTGCAGGTTGTGCTCTGCTGTAGTGCTGCACTAGGCTTTTTACTAAACTGCAAGAATAATGCCCATGATATTTTCTGCCAGCTTTTGGGATTCTTTTGCGGATTCTTCCCTGTTGTTTGAAATACATCCATATCCATTTTTCTCACATCATTTGTACCCTTCCCAAATACATTACCTTGTCTGTGTGTCTGATCAAAAGCTGTCTTGTCTTTTTAACTTCTTTCAATATGCAATTGTGGTTTTAGTTTCAGTGCGCTTTATTACTCTTTGTGGCAAATACATAACCACTTTGTCACATAAGGGAGTGTTAAACATCTCTACAAAAGTCCCTTGTTTTTTAACATCTCCCTGGGGTCTTGTAATGCATTTGTTAGGGCTCTGGAGAGATGTCACTTTCTAACCTCGTTTCTGGTTCAGCTATTCTCTTTTCCATCATTTCCTACAGTGTTTCTGAATTCCTTCATGAAAATATATGCTCACTTACCTCTTTTTCCATACTTTTTTCAAGCGTGGAAGAAAATACCTGACAGTTTTGGTGATGATTTTTCAGTTAATCCTCTGTTTCTTAAAGTTTATTCACATATAGAGGTGCTGTACTTTATTCCAAATGTGATTCCCCTCTCCCACCCAAGCTGTTCTAGTAGCACTCTATGATACTTTTTATTTAAGGGTGCAGTATCTAAAACAGTTTTTTTAGTTTTCCTGACTTAACCAATTGCTAGCAGTTGGACCGCAGTAACTGAGTTCTGAATTTGCTTCAGTTATAAAATAAATTGTTTGCTTAAACTGTATCTTTGTAGGCCTTTGGTATGAACTGACAAAGAAGGAAGAAGGAAAACAGTGATGCAGGTTTCCTAAATTCATGATGGTAAAGAATGAATTCATGGATTTCAGGCGTGTGAAAGTATTACTTGCTTGCTCTTGGAGAATTGTTATGTGTTGTTTAGTACCAGTATTACTGTGAACGAGTGTTAAGTGTAGACATCTTACATGAGTGTGATTTGGTGATTAGGGAAAGGAATGTAGAAGGATTGTTTTGTGGTTAATATGCTCTAGCTGGGATTAGAAAATTTGACGTAGGTTCCCCGTTCTGCTTTTCACGTTAGCTTTGGTAATTTATTTTATTGCTGCTTTGGTTCTGTTTTTGTCAACTAGGATAAGACTTTTGTTCTAATGTGTTGTCTCAGTTTCTTTATAAAGGAATGTGGGACAGGGACTGTCTTCTATTAGGTATCCAGAAGTCAGATTATATACACAGATACGGATGTGTGCCTGTGTATGTGTTTGGATAGATTTCATAATATATAGCAATCCTAATCTTGTCTGAAGCTTCTTGCTGTGTGCTATAATATAAATAGCAATGAGAATATAGCTGAAACAGAAATGATATGATGCTTTCTCAACAATCTGGTCATGAACTACAACTTCTTGTTTTAACTGTAGATGGTGTTTTTAGGTCTTGGCATAAATACCATATGATGGCTTTCCGAATGCATAGGTCAGTGCAAAAATGTATACAAGAAAAATTTATATCCATCATTTCATAACTTTATTTCTTTGATATCGTAATTCTTATTGCTATATAACCCAGTCTCCTTTGTGCCTTACTTTGCATCATAAAATGCACTAAGGAGAAATAGAGAAATGGATAGGATGAGAATGTCACATCCAGTCAGAGCAGTGATATATGTACAATACAGTGTTCTGTTTCCAGTAGTACCTGATGGTCAGTTGTTCTGGGGGAAGTGCTAAAATCTCCATTATGGACAATTATGCAATTAGGTGTGAGAGTTTCAGAAGCACTTCAGAGATTTAAGCACACACATCCTGCTGAACGGCAACGAGACTAAAAAAAAAAAAAAAAAAGGCACAACAAAACGGTGTAAATGCCTATCTCCTTTGTGTTTGAAACTAAAACAGAGGAAAACAGAAATAAATTTACTAGCTCTTAAAAAATATTGCTCTGATAATGGTTTACATAGGTATGCATGGCTGCTTCTTCTCTAATTCTGCCCTTCCATTTTAAATAACTTGACTTTTGATTTTACTGTGTTGTTATTGCTTAAAGTAAACAGCTTGTTTAGTCAAGATTTATTAGCTGCACAAATACTGAACAGAGAAGGCTAGCTAGCTAAGGTAGCAGGCTTGTAGAAAAGAAGCAGGTGGTGTAGAAGATCATACCTTCCTTGTACATGAGTCAACAATGCAAATAATGCATGTGAAGGAGCCCAGCGTTTGAGACACGTAATCTTTCTCTCTGGCATGAACTGGTAAGATGTCAGCTGGAATGCTGCAGATGGATTTGCACACCATACTTAGGAAAGATCAGGACCAACTGGAAATAGCTCATGAGAAAGCAATTGCAATGAAAAGCTGACCTACAAGAAAAGAAAGAGTCAGGATTGTTCAGGCTAGAGAAAGTAAATTAATTTAAAACTTTAAAGCGTGCTGCAAAGAGAAGAAGAACGGTTTTTCCTCTGTGTTCACACAGAGTAAGACCAGATGTAAAGGGCTTAAATTGCAAATTTAGAGTAGACTTTAGGAAAAGCTTTCCAGCAGTGCAAATAGTTAAGAAGTAGACTGAATTGACTAGGGACCTCCTGAAGTTCTGCCTTGAAAGATTTTAGCAGAGATAAAAGGCAAATGTGTCAGGAATGCTTTAGTTATCACTGATCCTACCAGAAAGAATTCCTTCCAAGCCTGTTCTGTGTGATTTTAAGGGTACCAAAATTATTTCTGTAGGGTTCCTTCGATATTAAGCATGTTCTTTGCCATGATCATTTTCTTGAGGATTTCTCTCTCTGCTAAATACAGTTTCAGCCATGGTGGACTGAAACATATTGAAGATGGAAGTATGTTAAGAAAGTGTATGTTAAAGAATGCTACTATAAATAATGTAAATATATTTTCTAAATGCCTTGTTTACTTTTTATTTTTATTTTTACCATACTGACCAAATGACTGACATGTGACATGAATTCTTTCAGGCTTACTACAGGTAATTCAGAGCTCATAATCAAAAGCCCTCTCTTTTTTTTTTTTCTTATTTCCTTCTCATGTGCTTCGTTGCTCTGGGTGCAAAGCGCCCAAAGGCTCTCTCTGTGTTAGAATTGTCTGTGCATTTTATCATCCTTACTGAAAGTTGTATTCAGTTGAAATTTTGTGTTTGCTTCCTCTTGCAAATATTTAATAACAAACCAAAAGAAAATAGATGCTAATCTTTGAGAGCTCCCCAAATACCCTTCTTCCACGCTCAGAACTGATTGGTAATTCCCGTTTTGTTTCTTTTTGCGTTTCCCACTTGTGACAGTACTTTGTTCTCCTTGCCTGCACAGTGACTTGAGTGGCCCTTTGTAAAGGACTTCACAAAATCTTTTGAGAAAGTTCCAATAAACAATGTGTTCTTGTATTCCTTTGCTCCACAGTTTTTTTTCCTAATCCTTGAAAGAATCTCCTTAACAGATCTACCTTGTGTTAAATTCATCTTGTCCCTGCATCCATGTTAAAATCTTCAGTGTTCACGTGCTGCAAATGATTCTTCTTCCCTTTGTTCTTGAAAAGTCTTGGGGTTTTTGCAGAATTTCCAATTTACAGTCTTTCAGTTTTATGTTCTTGTACCGAGGTGTTGCTGACAAATGGAAATGCAAGGTCGATATACAGTGGACGTTTTTCATTGGCATAGATTCATACACAGTCCCACTTTTCTCCTGCCCCTGTACAACTGCGTGCATAGTGAGTGCCATTAGAAGCGTGCAGATTCACAATGAATTGAATCTAAAAATGAAAAGTAGCTCCGTCATCACAGCGCATAGCATCACAGGGCAGTGGTGGCTGCACAAAAGCGGTGTGCATCTGGTTAATGTGTGGGAAAGGAAGGGGAAGGAAGATAAATGCCTTGTTTTGACAGCGCTGTTGGCTTGACTGTGTATCGTACATAGCTTAAGATATGTCGGATTGTCTGGTTTGGTCTTGTCTTATTAAATCAGATAAGTTAAGCTGAGAGTAGGAAATTCTCAACAGGGAATCACAGAAATGTAAACACATTACCAGCAGCACTGAAAATGATGGTTAGCCACATGGAGACCCTGTCTTATTGTATCTTACTGAGAAATGTATGTTTTAGAACGTTATTTCAGGCTATTTTTTTTTCTAACTTCTGATGCTGAGTTGGAAGTGAATCAAATATAGGTGAAGAAAGGACGCAACAAACAAGAACTAGAGATGTTAAAAATAGGGAAGGAGTATAAAAATTAGATATTTTCGATTTGTAGGGAGCTAATGGAGAGAATGCAGTCAAAAATGTTAACCTGAAGTCTGTTTTGGGGGAGACTGAAGCTAGAAAAGCACTAGTGTGCTTTGGGGTGGGCGGCTGTGCAGCAGATAAGTCAGTTTGCAGATGCATTGTGACAGCAAGTATCAAATTAATATGATTTCGGGTTATACAAATTAAAGAGGAGTTCCCTTCTTTAACAAGTTTGAGAATTAATTTGCCAAGACTGCAGGCCCAAAAATCTTGTTTCTAGACAGATGTAAACCAATTGAAGAGAGCTGAGGGAAAAATGACAAATGACTGCAGACTGAGGGACTGATGAGCAAATATGCTTTCCTTGCCTATGTGATAACCAGAAGTGCGGTTATGAGAAGTGATAACAGTCTACGAATATTTGAGAGGCACATACTTGAAAGATGAATACTTATTAATTTAATAAGGTAAGAAGGGATATAACTAGAAACAAGGGACTGAGATTATAAAATATATTAAAGTATGGCATAGTCTCCCCAAAGGAAAGGGTGGAAGAACATATATAATATACTCTGGTAGAAAGATTCAAAAAATAATCTAACATCAAAGAGTCAGCTTTCAGATGAAAATAGATTGGATAATTTAGTAAGGCTCTTTCACCCATTTAGTTTCTGTTTGCTTTTGAGGTATTAAGGAAAGTTCGCAGCATTTCTTAAGTCTTTATTTTTGCATCCCTAATGCTTCCTGCTGATTCCTATCTACGTTATTGCATACCAATGCTAGATGCTGCCTTTCTTTAGAAAATATGTTTAAAAAAGGAGCATTAGAGCAAACAGTGTAAAAAGATAAAAGGGGAGGAGAAAGGTGAATAAGCTTTGTGAGTGACTTTCAATAGCATTATGTTGCTGCATACTGCCTAAAAGCTGTGGTTGGAAATGAATGGGAGCTAACTAGTATTCAGATATGGAGGTCTGGTTGCGCTGTTTTGTTTCTGATTTCATCTAGGTAAATGGTGGGGATGGAGCTCCCAGAGTGTGAGTAACTACTTGTGTTACATTCGGCCAGCCTGCAAGGGAAGGAATGGTAAGATCAGGAGTAAACTTTTTTAGCAGCAGAGAATTTTTCCGTGATGAACCAAACTGTGTCTTAAATTGCAGCCAGAAAGTCAGTTTGACTGCATCTGAGAGAATGGAGGGCTGCCCTAAGCTTCTTGTTTGGCTTGTGCCAAATTGGCCATGAAACTGAAAACCTTGTGCTGTGCCAGTTGCTTCTTTTTTGGATGGGCTGTCAGGTGCCTGGAAGGCTCTGGTGTGGCGAAGGGAGATGATGAGGAGTTACCCCATGAAGCAGCAGCCCACGTTGCTGGCTCGTGAGAGGAAATACGTGGCTGTGCTTGGCATTTGCTGGCTGACTCCTGTTGGCTGGAAGGCAGCCCTGGAATTAATGTGAGGAGATTATGTAAAGAATTTGGGAAGTGTACCAGTTTGGGGGGTTTTCCTTTATAAAGCGTAGAAATGGAACCTTAGTTTTCAAACAGCGCTAAGACAAAGCTAATTTATGATGCTACATTGCATTTCGGTACATGGTCTCTACACGGATCTGTACAAGGATTTAAGCTGCTGTCTGAGCTCCAATATACAGAAGGCTTAATCTAAGGGGGTGTTTTATCTCTTCCATTATGAGGAAGAGTCTTCATGTGAAATTTAAAGCCAGGTTCTGAGTGCCATGATGCGTACCATCATGGAAGTTTTAACTCTGACTAGGGAACTGTCAACTCTTAAACAAGCCAGGAGGTTGTTACCGTATTCCTTCCCTTCCTGCTTTACATTTTACATAATTCAGGATCACTTTCCATGACTAAGAAATACAGTCGTTACTTCTACTTGCTGGGTTTTAAGGAGGCACAATAATGTGCACAACCATCTCATTGAATAGTACAAGTTTAGAACAAAATATGATGATTTGTTCAATGCGTGTGTAATGATCTTTATGCTCACATAAAGTAATCTTTGATCTTTCTTTTCCATCTATCTCCAATCCAGACTCATTTTGCTTTTTTTTTTTTTTTTTTTTCCCCAGCTGGAGGGTGCAGTTGTGAGCCAGGCATTGTTGGCTTTTGCTCTGTGTGCTGGCTTCTGAACAAAGGTGCTGCTGAAAGGGTGAGTATTTAACTTCCATCCTCTTTGATGTAGATTTATGTTCCTAGGAACTGATAAATTTAAACTCACCAAACCTGTCACCTTGAAGTGTATCTAGGTTTGCAGTGGAAAGAATCTAATCTACCAGCTCATAAAGGTTTGAGCATCAGCCATCAAAGCACTGTCAAATTCTGGTTTAGTGTAAATTGTGTGGCATTCTGGAGCACCACAGACCAGAGAAGCTGAAAGGTGAGCATCTCTTGCCTCTGAATTCACAGATCTGCATTTAGAGCAACATGAATCTCAAAGACCATGAAAATAAACAGTAATGCAAATATGATTCCTACTGAGTGACCAGTATGGAAAAGGATGGCTATGAGGGGTGCTTGACTACCCATTTGATACATAGTTCTATGAATTCTACATCAAATCTGACATCTAACACATCGGTTGTCTTCTGAAACTGACTGAGGTACCCAAGCATTACTTGAAAGAAAATGAAAAAGAAAACAGGCTTTTACCAACTAGAAAAGGCTACTTATGAGATGGGGGATAAGTTTAATGCTGTTGCACAGCCAAGACAGAGAAGGGGCTGTTAGTAATTGAGCAGGAATTTCTAGAAATATTTCCCTTGAGTCAGTGAAATACTGAGTGTGCCAGACATGGGAAGGTGCAGCGTGGGGGTGAGGATGTCGTTTTACAAGTGTTTTCAATTGGCAGTGAATAGATTAAAACAACAGAGGATTAGCACAGAAAGGAACTTTTGAAAACATCTCAGAGCTTTATGGTTGTGAAATAGTGTTTTGTAGATTTTATAGATTAATATCTACACACAAACAAAACTGTGTATATAGAATGGTATTAGTACCTTAAGGAAGGGTAGATGAAAGTAAATATGTGATGCCATAAAGTCTGTATTGGTCTGTTTTTCATATGACTGCATTAACCGTCAGAAATGGGGATGCATAATGTTTGAAGTTCATTCTTCAAGAGCATCCATAAAACTTTATGCTGTTAGGTATTATGTGTGTATTGGTCTTCTGCAGACAATTTTCTTTATTCGTGGTCTTTATTTAAAAACATGGGTGTTATCTGCTTGTACCCATAAAAATGCCCTGCACTGGAGTCATTAGCTTAATATTTTAGGATCTGAAGAGAGTAATGGGTAAAACATTCTAGAAACTTCCAACTAGTAGCCTAAAGAGGCTTTTTATACACAATAAAGTATATAAAGTAAATATCTTAATTTTATGAAGAAAAATATCTGACAATGTTCAAGATTAAAAGCAAATATTTTATATTCCATTAGAAAGCTGGACTCTCGGACTTGAAACTTGCATTTCTAGTTCTTGAACATACTGAGGTAGATTGAAATTTGGTCTGTTACTGATATTGTTTCCTGTAGTAAAGCTTTTAATAGAGATGTTTAAAGTCTAGAAGGTATTATACTTTTTCTTTTTTTCTTTTTTCTTTTACTTTGCTCATTTCAAAAAAGCCTAGTAAGTTTCAGGGCATACCTTTGAAATCTTGAAAGGCAAGGGAAGATTCTCATCCTGTTTTTGTGCATAGATAAATATGCCAGGTGGAGCAAAGTGTTGTTCTGTGATTTCTTTACTCTACATCATCTATCAGAAAAGCCTTCCTGACTAAGGGGACTTAGAGTCTCTTAACAGAAGGACGCTAAAATAAGTAGTGTACTGCATAAAACTCACAGCTAGTTCTGTGTGTCAGAAGGCTGTCCCTGGCTGACATTTGGCACAACAATATGGATTGGAGTTGCCAGTTGTGGTCAGCATGTTTCTTCTGTCAGGAAGCGGTGAAGAGCAATCATGAGGAATATCACATGCAGAAGGACTTGCATGCAAGCAAGATATGAACTTAATAGCAAGAGATGGCAGGTAGATGTGAGGATCTGGCCTAGAAGGAGTTGTAGTTATGAGGTTGTAATTTTATTAAATAATCATAAGGAGTAATTCTCTGTACCTGGGGGGTTGTTGAGAATAGTCATTTCCAGCAAGGTCTAGTTCAGCAATTCCCATGGTACTTTTGAGGCTAAGTATCTTTGGTGTTTTTATGTTTAGCAGCTAAATCACGCAAGACTCAATGGTATGACTGAGTTGGAGGTTACATGTTTTTTCTCTAAAGCTTGCTGTTGCATACAAGGCCCTAAAACCAATCAAAGCTTATATGTTGAAAAGTGTTAGGGCACTTATTAAGGATACTTCTGTTTTTGTTGTTGTCCTCTCAAAAGGAATGGATTTCTAAGGAAAGGAAAGGAACACACACAAAAAATCAATCAGAAAAAAAACCAACACCCAGCTTCTTTAACTTTATTTCTAAATGCACTTTTTTAAAAGACAGAGTTTTGGTGATCTCAATCAAGGTGCTTTTTTCCTCTTGTCATTTCTCTCATCCTGTTGAATGAGTTACTGTATGCCTTCCATGATATTTGTGTAATTGGCTAAGCTGTGGAGATGCAGTAAGTTTGCATGGCTAACGAGAGCAGTATACAATGCAAAAGTGGGATCTGTTCATCGAGCAGCCTATTTAGTGAAACCTGTTTCAGATCTGCGGCGCATTTTTGAGTGTGAGGATAGGCAGGAAGTAAAATGAGAGTCTGAGGCCTTTCAGGAACAGGCATAGTGCAGGCTTTCCTTAATCCTGATGAGGCCAGAGGTATAGAATATTTCTTCACTTGGAAGAAAATGTTGGATTCAGCAATGTAGTTTTAGGCATTGAAAGGAGCTGATGGTTCATCCCTGATGTTCCAGGGTATCTGTTTCTTTGTGCTCTGATTTATGATGGAGGAAGGCTTGAACACTGCCTTTGATGCATGTGGAAAGTGTAGAGGGATCTTTGGACTCCGTACGTTAACGCATTACCTGCTGCTTTTTGTTTTGTGTACCCAGAGAACTGATGGTTGGAGGTGGCTGTAAGAACACGTACTGCAGGACTCAGCCTCCTTTTCAGATCATCACCCAAACCAGAAGCTCAGGCTTTCTGAACCAGAAGTTCAGACCTCTGTTTTAGAAATAAGGAGTTTGAACATGAAGTGCTTTTCTGAGGAGCTGTAGGCACACAGGGCTGAATTATCAGTAACTGCCTGAAGCAGGCTCTTTCTGTTGAGGGATTCTTTTAAGTAGACTGATCTCTCCCTCTCCAGTAAGTAGCAGCATCGTTGCGATTCCTTTCAGATTTGCTGGCTTTTGTGGACTAGAGTACATGGGGTGGATATTGCACTGAATTTGGTGTGTCTCCAAAGCTGGCAGGATTGTTCCCAGCTGTCAGTGACTCACAGTAGCCGAGTTGCCTTCTCAGAGTTCAAGTTAATGGAATTTGCTGTTCAGTTCCCCTTGAATTGGCTGGCAGAGATGGAATTTCCCGTGAACTAGGAAAGGCAGGAGAAATTCTTCAAAGTACAAGCTTTGAATTTGTGTTGCATCTGAAAAATTGCTGAGAAGTGCAGTCCTTCCTCATCTGGATGAGAGTAGCTCCTTGCCAACAATCTTGCTTTCAGGCGTTTCATTTTGTTCTGTCTAAATTCCTACACTGTGCTTTTTGCTGAACATACCCAGTTTCCAGAAGCGTGTTAAAAATGTGATAAATGTGTATTACGTGATTGTTGTCCTATTTCTTCTCCATGTGGATGGCAAACTTTATCTGGATTTAGAGGTTGTATTCTGTCAGCAGGGTAACTACTTAGTTTGCTATGTCAAAGAAAAGGGGTACAAATAGCACCAAGGGAATTCATTTGTGGAATTAATGTATTATTTACTAAGCAATAAATGAAGTTCAGCTTTTTTGCTACTTGTTCATTTTTACCAAGCAGGTTATCTGTACCTTTCATGTTAATACGAAGGGTTATCTGAATACAAGGGATATCTGAAGTAGCTGGGGAATACCATGAAGAATGGGGACCTGGGTTCGCATGTCGATTTTGACTGTTCTGGTAGCGTGTGATTCCTCCAGGGAGCCTGCTGGGCTCTGGTATAGCTGCATTCAGTTGTAAGCAGTGTTCAGTGTGGCCTCTTGAACAGTGAAGAATCAGTAGGATGGTTTGGATTTCATTTAGTTTCTTTAAAGTAAGCTGTTATGTGACTGAAAACCACTCATTTGCCAAAAGAAATAAATCTTCTGAAGCTTATTTGCCTTGTTGGTGCTCTGTTTTAGAGTATCAGAACATTTGGAGCAAGTTCAGACTATTGCTGGTAATGAGTCAGTATCTGACTAGCCCACATTTGTGGCTTGGTTATACTGCATGCAGGGCCTTGTTTCCTCCTTTTTGTCTGTGGTTTGTACCTGCGAACCTTGGGAATGTGTATGAAAAGTATTTTCCAGTTTGCAATGCCATGTGAAAATGTGAAAAACATAGAAAATAGAGTGTTTTCTACCCAATGTTTCAGCTTTTCCATTTTCATCAATCTGTTAGGGTGAAAGTCCAAGACAGAGTACGAAGATGACATTTAGTTCACTAATCAAATAATCAGAGAGGGAAGAGGTAACGAACACAAATTTAGGAAGGCTAAGGAAAGCTAAGGAAGAATAGTCTGAGAAGATTAAATGCGTATCTGCTTCAGAGTGTACGTACATTTTTCCATTAGACAGCACTACATCACTGCAAAGACTAGCGATGGCCCTTTGCTTCTTTTTGGTTCTATATTTGCTTCCTTCATATGCCCTTTTGTAAGCAAGACCTGCAAAATTTTCTGTCTTCAACTGAACCACACTAGTACTGGTTTGCCATGTTGATAATTGCTCGTGAAACTGCTCCGTTCTCTGGTATCAGTCTCTTATCCCAGGTATGCTTGGTTTCTTCAGCTTTTAATGCCCGTTGGTCAACTCGTACAGCCAAGACGGGGATTTCAGATATGTTTGGCTACATATCCAAATATTGCTTTAGATGATTAACTGTGGCTATGCTTCTAGTCACACTAAGAAAGCAACATTTCTGACTACTTACGTACGTGATGCATCAGGTTTCGGGACTTTATCAAGGGACTTCATTTTCCCTGCCCTAAGTATTTCTGCTGAGATGGGAAGCTGATAAGTTAACCTTGGCCCCAGCTGACTAGGTCTTCCCTTCATAAATTGGATAAGTTTTAGTATTCCGTTTTTTCTAAGATCTTTCCTGTTAAGAGGATCTTTGAAAGTTATATCCAAGTAATGAGACTGAAAGTAACCAATCTTGGGGCTATAGGGGATGACATTTATTGTGACATAATGACCCTTTTGGGGTCCTTTTCTCCATCAATACAAAGTACCCATCTCAGCGTCTGGTAAATCAGCTTTCATTTTTTGATATATCTGCCACCACAAGACAATGTTTTCCCTTGAAACAGCCATTCTACCTTGCACTTTGTTTTCTGAAGGCTTGTGGAGGGTGCGGGAACTTCTGTGCATTGACTGCTGAAGACCTCTTTGCCCAGGTGCATTGGGAAAGGTGAAATTAAAATTTTAAAGATAGGAAGTCAATATGTAGTAAACTAAGGTATCTTAAATCATGCTCTCGGCTTCTCATTCAGAGATAATTTAACCTGGTTTTGCTGTTCTTTAAGCTTCCTTTTCAAATGCTCTGTATTAATCCCCCAAATGAAAGCTCCCTCTGTGTACATGAAGGAGTTTTGCTAACGATCTCCCCTATTGATCTCAGTGGTATGATTGATCCAGCAGTAGTCATACAGTAAATGCAAAAGCTTGTAGTGTTTACCACTTAGATTTTCTCAGCTCGATGTTGTGGCACTGACTTTGATATTGTTCAGAGTCCTAAGAGCAGTTTTTACTAGAGGTCACACTGTAGTTAACATCAAACTGATTAGAGTAGCCTATTATAATTGGTCTGAGAGTTGTACTATAGTCCCTCGAAATACACAACAGATGATAATACTGAAAATACTGCGTTGATACCATACTGTTACCTGCACTTCAAACTGCAGTTCTGTAGTCTCTTTAAAGGCAGTGAAAAGGCTACAAGAGGGACAGAGGGGTACCCACCCAAACAGCAAGTAGCATGGTAACATAAGTAGCACAAGCAGTACGGTGACATACAAACACAATTCTAAGTTTAAAAGTTTGAAACTTTTTTGAGTATGTGACAAAGGTGAAATAATATATTTTGGAATTAGCGAATGCTTCAGCACAGGTAGTTTAAAACCTCCTTTTTTACATTTCTTCATCCACACAAGAACAAAGTTATTCAGAAGAGCTGAACAGAAGCAAACCTAAACTGCAGACAGGAGGTGCTTTTTGTTATGCCTTGATTTGTCTGGGGAATTCATGGCCATGCTTGTTCTTAATTTTGAGGTGTAGATAGCAATCAGTGGGACTGGGCATGCATGACTAATGGAAAGGAAAGGGAAAAAAAAAAAAAGGAAAAACAAGCACTAGATGGAAGAGGATAAGAGCTCATACAGTACAATGTGTCCATCAGTTTCTAAATACTGATTATGTCCATGAATATTTTAATTTAGGATTTCTTGAAACTTTTCAAATAGAAAGGAGTGGCTTGCTCTCAAACTGTCCAATATTTGAGCAAGATAAACTCCTGCTCTGACTTATTATCTTCTGTACTACCATAAAGTCTCCTGATATTCTGAGCTAATGCAATCATTAACTACCAGGGAAACAATGCATTGAAATTCACCCTCTGTTTCTAGAAGATGCTTTTGGGTGGAGGGGGAGCCCCCACAGAAGACTCTGGTTAATTCAGTATACCTTGTTCTCTGTTCGTTGTTTCCTCTCAGTCCTGTAATTTATAACTTTTGTTCTTCCTGACGATACTGATGGTGCAGAATTCCAAATCCTTCAGTCATTCTCTCCTTCCCATTCCCTTCTGGATTCATCCCAGCTGACTGCTGCAGTCTAATAGAGGAAATCTCAGCCAAACTGTGTAATCTTATATTTTGGAAATTGAAAATTAAAATCATATGTTTCAAGTGACAAAAGGAGTAACTCCATCTTACAGTACCTGAGCTGTTGCTCAAGTGTCCAGTTCTGTGACAAAAAGAAAGTAATCTGATAAATTCTTAACAGTCAGGAAAATATCATCCAGTCAAAAAATTGTTTTTAAGTTGAGAATGCTGTAGACTATTTCTTTTACTGAGCCACTTGAGAGTATCTGAATGTAAGGGAGCAGCAGTTCGCTATGTGTGTCCATAGTGCTCAAGGCAGGGGGTGTGCAGAAGTCCTTCAGTCAAGCTCTAAAGGCAGCGAGCAATCTTCAGGATCACCCGTCCACCACTGACTAGTTGGCAGCCTGTATCCTCTACCTGAAATGGCACCTGGTGCTAACCATTTGCCATGGAATTATTAAGAAAACAGTACATTTATTCTTTAGGGTCCATAATGTTTTCTGGTATTTTTATTTTATTTTTTTTCAATTTACATCATGTTAAAGTCCCTTATGCTCTGTGGCTCTAATTTGTGTTTGAGCTGTTTTCTTGCTCTGTTTTCTTAAGCTGGCATAACGAGTCCCTCTTGCTTTTGCTTTCAGTGTTTTAACTTCAGTAGCTGAATTTGAGGTAGCTTGCTTTCTAAGCCAGTACAGGTGAGGAAAAGCAGCAACGTGAAGGGGGTACATCGCAATAACACACAGAGGGGAGAGGAGGAGAGAATAACGGGATGATGAAAGGCAAAACATTCACTGAAATGAGGTTCTAAAAAAGCACGGAGAGTATGTGTGTGTGGTGGGGAGGAAGTTGTCTCAAAAAGCTGTGTTTGTTCGCTGGAGGCTCCCGTGTGCTATAACTGAGTCAACATGTCAAAGTGAAGTATGTGGCGAGCTTTGCGAGTGGGGGAAAACTGCTTCTTCTGCACATACAGGGCTTGGATGAACCCATTCTTACAGCAATAAGCACTCTGCTTTTGCATTGCTGAAGCCACAACACAGCAGAATAGCTGTCCAGCCAAGCTCTGTAGCTGATGTTTCTCGAAAGAAGAATGCTTTAAAGAATTGCTTTAAATCTTTGTTTGGTTGGGAAGCTAAGAATAATTGGCTTTAACTTTGCTGCTGTTGTGGAACTGAATGAAGATGGTGAACAGTGGAGAAGATGACTGAATTGCTGTTGAGATACAGGCAAAGCAAGCTACAAGGGCCTTACCTAATGATTTTTAAATCTCAGAGAAACAAATCCCATTCCTTGCATGTCTATTTCTCATGCTGGTGTTATGTTTTGGAGATACACTGGCTTACTTTCGTTTAGTGTCTGTATTTGTGTGTTTAAAATGTATGGAAAAGGGATGATTGCAATGCTCTGTCCCAGCTGATACTTGCAGCCTTTGGCTGTGTGACTTTATGCTTGGTGCTGCACTTGCACCTCTCTCCTGGCTAAAGCTGCACCCTAAGACTTCATATGAACTTGAAAATCTTTAAAGCCAATGTTTCCGTGCTAACAAGCTAATTTTGTCTTGGTTGGTTTTTATGTAGAATCTTTACCTTTGGTGCTTTCATATTTTATAAATGATTCTTACTGACATATTTGATGTTCTGATTGTTTCCATAGAGACAGTAATGGCAGAAACCTGCACAAGGAAGGTGACAGCACTGTATTTTCAAGATCAACTGTTTTACAGAGGAATGGTTTGAGGGGGTGGGAATATAAAGCAGATTTTTCCAAGCAGTCACAGAATATTTGGGAGTAGTTGAATAACTACTGGAGGTCAGAGAAAAAAGGCAGCAGGACAGAAGAACTGGTTTGTTATTTTGGCATTTGTCTGTGTGGGGAAGCAGTGAACAGAAGGTCAGCCTAGAAATACGAAGTGCTTTCAGCAACACATCCCCTTTATTGCTGCTCCACATGAAGATGAAATTCTGAAATGCAAAAAACTGCAACGTAGAAATTATCTCAAAGAAGAGGCAGAAGTTAACATGCCTGTGAGACAGCATGTAACACACCTTTTTTAATTTCTCCCTTCCAAATTCATAACCTAAATGTAGGAAGCTTTTAGCATTAGCAATCAGGCACTTATAAAGCCATTAGTGAGAGCTGCAAACTTTTTTTTTACTTTTTTTTTTTAACCCTTGGTAAAATCAGCTGTCCAGTTTTATTTTTTGGGCAGCAAGGCTTGATCCATTTCATTATGCATTGTACTACCCATGTTTGCCAGCAAGATGATCTTGAGAGAATGCAAGTGTTTGATAAGAACCCTCGCTGTGGCTGAGAGGTTTGTTTTAAAGCATTCAGTAGGAGAGACGAGCATCCCCTGACAAGTCTCTTTGTAGCAGGTCTTGCTGCTTCTGTCTACGGTGTGGTCATTCGAAGCAGTTGTCTGAACTATAATGTATACCCACCTTTTCTTGTATCAGCTCGGGCAAGTGGGAGGAGATAATGAGAGAGATGCTTGTAAACAGTGTTAACTATTTTCTTTCAGGGACGAATCCCTTTTCAGTGAAGCGTTTGATAGCATTCAAAGTGCCCTTTCCTTCCCCACCACTATTAGGTGCTTAAGGGCTGCAGTCAGGCTTGGGACTTTGAGTCCAGCTCTGCCCAGGAAGAGCAAGTCAGGCAGCACTGCCCATCTCCAGGTGGCAGGCACATCTCTGGCCCTGGGGAAATCAAGCAGGCTGGTAGTAAGACACAGGTGCTACACTCCAATTTAACACATTGTTAAATTCACATCTCATATGCCTTCCAGCCAAAATATGGCATCATACTGTAAACTGAATTCGTGTTATATCGTATTACACTGGGAAAGAGAAGCAGGCAGCTGGGAACTTGGGTTGCTTTGAAAGTTACAGAAGTTACTCATTTGTCAGTGCCTGAGGCCTCTTAGGTTACATCTGCATGGTACCTCATCTGGTTTTTGCATTATTTTGATATCTTTGGAGTGGGGGTGAGTAAAAAAAAATATGTAATTTATGTTTCTTCTTTGTATTTATATGTAACATTTTGCACAGCTGGCATGTTAGGAAGTGTTTGATTCTGCTTTTCCCTTCACCCAATGAAGGGGAGGTTTCTTTGTTTTTTACCAGAATTACTGTGTTTAAAACTAGAAAGTAGTTTAGAAATCATGGATTAGTTAGTTGTAGCAGAAAGGCTGAAGTAAATTGTGCCATCTGGTCTAAATACCGCCCTCTTGTTTGCAGAACGATACAAAATTAAATGAAGTCAGTTTCTCCTTGAGAGAAGCTTATTTATAGATAGTTAAGCTGTTGAGATGCTGAGTTAGTAGGAAAATAAGAAGATTGGTTAGGACCCCTTTCCTTTTGGGGTTGTGTGTCTGAAGTGGGACATGACTGGAAATTCAGTGGTACCATGTGTTCTTTGGCTGATGACACAGGTGTTATGTAATCAGGTCAACTCACTTTGTGTACTCTCTGGCCGTGTTTATTCCTACCTTGAAATGACTTTTATTGAGAATAGCTTAGAGATATTTGAGCTATGGTTGTCAATTTGAATCAAGATGCTTTGGATTTCCAGAATGCTGTCCTCAGAATTGTTTGAGCTCTGAACTTCTTGGAAGATTTTTGTGTGCTTTCTCACCATGTTTTTTTAGTCTGTTTTATTCCTAGAAGCCCTTTTAATGTATGCTTTGAAAGATTCATGTGTAGTTGTTTTGATTGTTTCGTCTTCTGCATCTTTATAATTAAGTATCTGTCTTTCTTGCTTTTTCTTTCTCCCATCTTCATTTCAGCCAGGTAAAATCTGAGTTTTATTTCATGGTGCTCATAAGAGTGAACTTGTTCTTTTGCCATATTGATTAGAAATTGTCTTTAGAGGTGCAGAAGCCAGAGACATTGCCTTTTATTTTTACCCATGGCATTCAGTGGGGTAGTTGTAGACCTGGGTAGAGATTCCTGGACTTGAGTCTTTTGCCCTGTCAAGTTGATAAATGTGTCATTATTCTGGGGTTGAAGGGTTCTGGTTTATATGAAATAAAAGGGCACCGAGGACCAGAAAAGCATGATAGTTGACATTGACTTGTGGGTGTCAGGCCTGGCTGCCCTGCCAGTCCCTCAACTCTTCCATCTTTTTGCTATTTTTTTTTTGCTGTTGTGTTAATTTATTGCGTAGTATCCCTCTCTGTGAGTACTTGTGGATGTGGAATATCTGACTGACTGAGCTTTTCCTCAAGGTTGTGAGCAGGAACAGGAGAGTATTTGATCCCCACTGTTTTCACATGTAAAGTGAATCAGGCTGGGGCATCTGTCCATCGTGTTAAAGTATCTTTCAAGACATCTTCTCTTGGACACTAAATTCTGTCTCAGTTTCTGCTGTGCTAGTAGGGTAGATGGATACTTAACTCCAAACCTATCATATTTGTTAAGTTCTAATTAATTTACTTTTTCAATACAGAACAGGACTGCTCATCTTGCTCTTTTAATGTGGTACTTCAGTGAATAGCTGCAGTGAAACATTCTACTGCTAAATCATAGCACTGTTAGAGTGTAGTAAATTCTCTTGTTAATTTTTGTGGTAGGCATGGTTTTTAGAGTGGACACCTGCTTGGAAAAGCAGTGAATTTGGTTCTGGGTTCACAGTTGTGGCCACTGAAGCTGTGTTTGTTCCCCGAGCAGGTGCACTGTAGGCTGCCATGGCGTGACATTGCCAGTCAGTCCCACCAGCATGGCTCACTACTGCTTCACTGCTCTGTGAAATGGCAGCTTTTGTGATGTGACGGCTGTGTGCAGACCACCAAACTCGATCACAACCAAAGTCAGCTTCGTTCTCAGCCAGCCTGAAGCTATTGCTGTATTCCAGCTTTTATTCTTGCATGACAGGCACACATGGTGGGCAGTCCTTTGCATGTTGGCTGTACTGTACTGTTTATTCTTCTGTTTAGGAAGCTGGGTGAGACCTTGATTCTGTGTGGGCATGCTTCTCTCTGCACTTCAGTACCTCTCTGTAGGGTGCCTTGTGATGCTAGCTTTAGTCTATTCGTTGGAGATTTCATTTCCAAAACATGTATCTTGCTGGTGAGACACATCTATGTTCCCCTTCTGGTGGTTGTAGGAAACTGTGCAATAGAAAAATATGGTTGGTATGACTCTTTGCTCTTGGAATGCTTTTTGGCACATTTCTGAATATTGGTAACACTGTGTTAGTATCTTTCCCCCTTGCCTGAAGTACGCTGCTAGAATGGATTTGGGAAAGTTCTTCTTTTCCATTGGTGTGGAGTTCGGATCACAGCAAGACAAGTGGATGATATTAGTAGATGGCAAGTCTTTGAAGTATGTTACAATCAACTTCAGAGAGAAAGAAAATCCCTTCCCTGAGCTACAGATAAACAATAATGCTTTCAAACCTTGAAGAGGATCAAGGTGAAACTCAGTGAACAGCAACTGCAGAGGAGATGCTGCTGCTTTGTGACAAGTGGCAAAAATACTGTCTTTCTTTTTGTGCTTCCTTAACAAAGCAAAATAACGAAAGTACTCTGAGGTTGTTCTATGAAAGGAACATAAAAAGTTTTTTGTTTCAGATATCCTCATCTTAATAGATGTGGGTAGAATAGATTTTAAAAGAAGGATGCAAGTGCCTTCTCGGAATTCTGAACTATCTTCAAAAGCAAGTGAAAAGAACTGAATTTGTCTGTTTGTGTGGATGCATTTCACAGCATTTATTTGCCTATTTAAACTTGTAGGGGAGTAACATCTTCCACCTGCTGTGTCACTCTCAGTTCAGTTGGCTTTGGCTGGGAGAGAGAGAATGGAACAGTCTCATTTCTCTTGTTAAAGTAGTGAGGGAAGAAGGAAACTACGTCTAGACCATGCACCTGAAGTACATTTCAAAAAGTAGATATGTCCCCCCCGCCTGAGGTGAAGGAGCTCTCAGGAAGATGCGTTGGAGAGCACAGTAGGAAGTGGCTGCAGAAGTGAAGTGACTAGGATTGCTCCTTCTGAGGCTGCCGTTTGTTTTTTTACAAGATTCTGAGTCTTGGGAGACAAAGGAGAAAACCACATTTTCTCCCAGGATGAAAGTATTTTTCAAAAGCAAGAATGTATTCGCATAGCTTTGAAATGGCTGATAGATAAAAGCTGAAGTTCAGTGGACAGAGGCATGTATTAACATGCCATATGGGTTGCAGTGTCATGAATGATAAATAAGAACTTATGTAAGAACCTGAAAGCTGAATGTCCAAAATTGAAATAGGAATAATGAAGAAAAATGATAGCTTAAAAAATACATTTTTAACATACTTGCTGACACCTGATGACTACTGGGAGAATTCAAACCAACTGTGCAGGTCACCTTTAACAAAAAGCTGACTGTGTAGATAAGGGTTTAAAAAGGTACTGCACAACAGTCTGTCCCGTATATAAAACCCAAGTGAGAACAAACTACAAAATGAGAGGTGGTGGGCTTGGGTGGGGGAGGGAGATTTAAATGTGGCCTTCAGGAAAGAATCTGTGTAAAGAATTGAGAAAGAAATAAGATGGCAGCGGCAGCAGCCAGGATTTGCAGAGCTTTTCAGTCCTTTGTTTGGTTATCTTGCATAAGTGCTTTAGCCAGAGACTCTTTCAGTAGCTGCATGGGGCCGGCTTGGAACACAAACGTGCATGAATCCAAATGTAATTTCCCTGTTGTGCACATTCTGGCTGTGACAGCTCAAGTTATGAATGTAAAATAGCAGAATAAAGTTCAGAAGATGGCCAGGCGTGCAATGTTAATAAGAATTGAATTACCCAGAGCTCTTGTGAGTTTGGCGAAGGTGCTGCCCGAATTTTAAGTTTAGCTGCTTCCGTGCTTAATTTTGGTGTGCCTTGGAAAAGAAGAAATAGTCTGTGCGTCTGTCTCCTTGTGCATGTTGGTGATTCAGCGTAATAAAGTAATGTTCAAAGCAGGCAAAAGGGTTGATGCTAATTCTCCGCTCCAGTTTATGGCTGGTGCTGGCACATAAACTCAGTAAGCATCAGTGGTTTCGATCTGTAGCAAAGAAGTACTGTCCAGGGAATGACAGGATCTTCCCTTTCAGGCAGTTCTGTTCGCTGTGGGGTAATTATCCATAATCTGCCGCTTTCCCTAATTCCCTGCATTCAAGGGGAACTTCTGTGCAGAAGGGATTTCCTCCTCTGCACCAGTACGCTGCTCACAGAAGGGGCACCTCACCATGATTGGGGGTCAGCTTGTCCTGGGGCTGTGCGAGCAAGGAAAGGTGTTTTCCCCCTTCTACGCGCAACTTGCTTGGCAAAGAGAAGTTGCAAAGTTTACAACTTTCCCTGCTTCTTCAGCATCAGATTTTCCTGGGTCTGTCCTCTCTTTCTCTCTCTCTCTTTCCAGCCTCCTTCCATCTCGTGTTACCATGGAGAATGAAATGCCAGTTCCATTCAAGTTGTCTGCTGAATAGGTTTTGAGGTTGATGGATGGTGAGAATCTCTTATCCCTCCTTCTCCAAACACCGCCCCTGCCTGGTTCTTGACATTTCACTTGCCAGGGACTGGCAGTTGGGGAGAGGGAACTGAAAAGGAGGCTGGCAGTGTCCTGCTGAGATGCTCTTTCAGTTCCTTGGATGAAATCAGCAGCCGTGAGAAGGTCTTAAGGACTTTGGTGCAGAGCCTTGTCCTCAAGCTGGCTGAGGCATGAATGCTCACTTGAGTGCGTGCTCCTGCTTCCCCAAAGCACCCAGGGAAAGAAGATTCATACATGACTCTTGCTTCTGCTTATGGCTATGTTTTGAGGGGTGATGTAACCTCTGCAACTTAAAGGGAAAGGTAAGGAATGAATCAATACAATACGTGCTCTGGCATAACCTTTTTCTCTCAGAGATACTTCTTTTAGACTTCATTTTAGTGCTACCTCATGCGAGAAGTGGACTTTCTGCAGTCTGACTTGCCTGGGTTTGTGGCTGGGATGCTGAAGTTAGCAGGAGCCTGTGCTTAGTGTGAGTCTAGGAATCCCCATGTGCACTGGTTGCCTACTCACGGTAGTATTGGTAGTGTCAAAACAGCCTTCTGAATAAGGTACTTATTAAAACAAATATTAGAGCATCATGGATTTTAACAGACCCAGGGTTGAAATGTGGTGTTGGAGTTACTGCTGAAGTACATGAAATGGGGCTACAAAGCAGAAAAATCAAAATGATAGCACTAAAATATCACAGAAAATATTTCTTTCGTTGTGATTTATTACTTTTCATGCAAGATGACTATGGCTTTACAAGGAATCGGGAGAATTTTTTGTTTATGGTGGAAGGCTTAAGCTTGTCCTTTTTACTGAAGGGGTTGTTTTGACTGATGACCACCCAATAGTTTGGGAGAAGCGACTACCTGGCATTGTTTGTTGGTGTGTGCATTTCACTTCTGGAAGTAATGGTTAGAATTTACATTCAGACATTTTTTCCAACTATAAGGGTTCTGTGTACATTAACTTGTTAGGAGAGGGAAAATATTTTTGTGACCTTTCAGCTAAAACCTGATGTGTCAGGACCATACCAGCATAGGAATTATACGTTAGTGGGTGGCGTTCCAATTTAAGGTCATAAGTGAAAATTTGTTATGGGTGCTTTTGAAAAGCTGTGCTATTCCTAATAAGCAATTGCGAGCTCTTTCTTTCAGTATATCTCTTTGAAGCATTGCAGTGAAAAATATTTCTATACCAAACTATTAATAACCTTCTGTATGTTCCTAAACTTGCTAAACAAATACATCTTCCCCAGTACCATCAGCAGCTTTTGCATGTCTGAGCTTCACAAGAGTTCACTTTCCATTTGATGCTCTCTGGCCTGTTCGTTGTTTGACTGTTGTCGCCCTGCTAGAGTTTTCCTGCTGCAAGGTTGCTTTTCCTCTTGTGGAAGCTGCTTCCAAAATGCTAAGAGGTTAGCAGTTTGGCCACTGGTGTGTTAAAAGGGAATTTTCTAATTACTGCTTCGGAAAGGCATGGGTGTGTGTGAATATATACAAAACAAAAATAAATATAATATATATATGAATATACCATCCCATTCTTTAGTTAATTTATTGTAAAGATCGTATTATTGTTTTTATCTCAAAGCTCATTAGGCATTCCCTAGATAGATGCGTGCATAGTGGACCTGTGATTTTTAGTCATATAAAATAATGAGCAGGACTTTGGTTTTCTGGTTTGAAATTGTTTGGCTGGGGTACTGCAAAAAAAATTACATTTACAAAAATATACTGCTGAAGCAGCTTCTTTTTACCAGAAATATGTTACCCATGTCAGATGGAGTTGAGAGAAAGTGATACAGTGAGGAAAAAGGGGGGAAGTCCTGTGGGATACTGAATGATACTGTGGTTTGGGATTAGCTTCCTAATAGGCACTCAGCTTCATGTTACCATTCATAAGGGATAGGGGAAGGGGTGAGCATCTGTTTTATTTAACAGTTTGATTTTGAGGGAGCTGAAACAGCATCAGCATTGAGGCTTGGGTTGTGTATTTCAATTTATTCTGTTACCCTGCTGGTTTTTTTTGATTTACATGCTGCCTTCTCTATGGAAAAAAATATACTTCTACCTGGTTTTGAGTTTGCATGAAATGAAATCCCTGATCTTTCTCTCCCTCTCTGTTTGTGAGGATTGTTATGTTAATAATTGTAGAGATTGTCAAAAGTTTTTCTGGGTATTTCTGACAGGTTTCAACTTCAGAAAAAAAAAGTCTTCCAGTTTTCAACATAGATATATTTAGATTCAGTTTGCCCTTTGAAATGCCTCCTTCTTTTCCCTCCTACCAATATAAACCTTTTCTGTTTGGCTTTGGTTTCCCCAATGAGAATTGCACTGACTTTATAACAACAAAAACAACAACAAATTTTATTCTTAGGATGCTCCTGGTAGCTTCCCTGCTTCATTCCATCTGGCCTTTGGTTAAATTATTCTTTGAAAACAAATGTTCATGTCCTACTGTTTTTAGATTGAGAGCTGCAAAATAGCAGTTCTGTAACTGTTCCTCTGTAAACTGTCACTCGGGCCTTTTATGGGTTCTGAGATTTTCATGAGTATACTGTGGCTAGTACTATTAACCACCAAAGGTGACTTTTATATTATACCTGGAAATACCTCCTGACTTCAGAAATTGGTGCTTAGATGGTGGCTGTTATAATCCAGTGATCCTTCCTGGCACATATAGTTCTCTTACGGTATTATTTTTCCTATTCTGAAGGCTGATTCCTTCTGACACAGTTTATTAGTGTACCACTGTCAAGGTTTTTCTAGAGGCAAAATGCCATAAGGTCCCCAGCTATGGAAATCCTGAAGATTTTACAGTTTGCCTTAATTTTTGGTTATTGGAGTCTAGTTCTTGTATTGGCTCTTTCGTTCTTGAGTTCACTCATCCTTAATTCTGCAATAGCCTGAAACACTTGAGATCTGTCCTTTATATTGTACAAAATGTAAACACTTAAAAACAAAATACAAACACCAAATACTATGCGATTTCATGTCAATTTCAACTACTTATTCAATTCCCTGTTTTCCAAATAGGTTGTTTTTCTAAAATGTCTTCCTTAAGCCTCAAAAATAAGTCGGATTTGAAAATACAGCAAAAGAAAGGTATTCCAGAATGACAGTGCTGTTCCCTTTCATTGGACTCAGTGATTTCCCATCAGTGCATTTGTTGAGGCTTCCACAGGCTCTGTTGCGACAGAGCATCACGGGTCCTGAGGAGTTTGTCACATGGTAGGGGAAACCTTGGGTATAGGCAGCCCTTTGTGCCCATGTGCCTGGAATCTTTGACTCTAGAAATTAATGTTACGCATAAATGATATTTTTAGATTAAATAAAAACGGTAATATGAGGAACACCAGCAGATAGCGATGCTGTATCCAGCAAAGAGAGGCTGAAGAACATCTTAGTGGTGTGTCTGCTGTGGCTTAGAGGAGTGAAATGGCTCTGTATTACTAATTAAGCCCAAGAAGCATATTGCTAGCTAGCTTCTTGTTTAATATGTTTAAATAACATCTCAATTAATACTACAGCTAGTTTGAACAGAAGTAAAATAAATTTGTCAAATGTATTATTCTGGTTTCCTTGTTATCTGTCATTACAATGTCTTTGACAAAGACTGCTAGATCTCTTAGAGAACTTAATTCTGGAGAAAAATATTGAATGAATGAATTGTTGCACTAAGACTAGGAAAATTGGTTGGATAACTTGATCATTCTTCAGTCGGTTATTATTTCTAATCCCTGTTTTCATCTTTTATTCGCGTTTCACTTTGGTTGTCCCTTAATGGAAATTAGGGTATTTAATTTTCTTTCTGCATTTTGCAAGAATTATTTGGGACTTCCGTCTGTCTCCCTCTTTCCTCCTACTGCTTACCTCTTCCCTAAATGTGCTGTTTTCTCCCTGCGTTCTTTCCCTGCTGTACTTCCCCTGCCATCATCTTTCCCTCCTCCTTTCCCATCTAGACAGTAGCCAGAGCCTGTCATTCTCCCATCTTGCCCTAGAGCCTCCTGTCCTGGCTGCTCTGCTCTGTACGTGCAGGCAGCTGGAGGAAGATTGAGCTCTAGACCTCCTCCTGTTTGCTACATGTTTTACTTCACCTTTTCCGCAGTGAATAGTTCCTGGGTTTCTGTTTGGAGCTTTCCCAGCCAGCACAACACGGGACTGACCTCATTTGCTTCAGTTTCACTCCTGCCCGCAGCTGCTTAGCGTCGAGGCGGTGAGAAAGGAGGCAGCTTTGTGCCGTGAAGCTGGGAGAGAGCCCTGAGCAGAGCAGGAGACTGAAGCCGTCTGTCCCTAGACTCAGGAAGACAGCTCTTCACTCATTTGTATGTTACAGCCTTAAAGTCTGGAAAATGAATTGTAGTTTGTCTTTCACCAGAGCTTCCTAACTGTTCTGGTCAAGTGGATTTCTAAGCCCTGTATCGGCTGGTCTATATGCAAAGAATGAGTGCTGTGCTCTCCAGTCACTCATTCTGTTATCTCAAGTGTCATTTACTGGAATCTCTCTACCTTTTGCCTCCTGTAAAATGTAAACTGAATTACAGGTGTATAGTTCAATCAACGTATTAAGTGTGTGAGGAATGAGAGGCAGTGGGGATTTTGATGCCATAACCATAGTGAGAATATTAAAATCTGTGATACCAGGTATCTAAGCTATTTTCTAGTGTATTGAGAGCACCGGTTATGTAAGAACAATTTACAGCCGAGACAAAACGTTTCTGTGCTAGGTCAGCACAACAGGAGATCATTTCCCCTCACCCGGCAAAGCTGCTGCTCTACAAACCATGTGGCTGCTAGTTAAAAGACTCAGGTGTGCAGTGTGGCTGCTCATCTGGGATGGGGAGATTGGAGTCATTGGTAAACACTCGTGAGGGTTTGGCTGGAAAAACATGGCAATTTCAGGTACTCTGTGTTTGTGTGTAGTCCTTATCCCAGTCACTCTGTTGCATGCTTTATACTTAAAATCACCTTGATCAGTGTCTGAGACTGATTTTGTGCCTAAACATCATGCATGTAGTATTGGTGTTTGCATTATCTGTAGATGCAGAACACTGGATTCTCAGAGCTGAGCATTTTTGTTTTGTTCTTTTTACATGATGCACAGCAACTGAAGTTGCTGTTGTCTTGCCCAAATTTGCCTGAACACAAAATCGAAATGAAAAACTGTAAACCAGAATATAGCACGGGAAGCACGACAAGAAGTGGGAACATAAATACCGTTCCTTCTAACTTCAGATTTCTGAATAGGTGTTTGATGGCAGATTACTGTGAAGACTGGGAACAGCAAGCTAGTGAAGGGTGGAGTCAGATTTGGGTGCAGTGTGAGGGATGTCCCTTGTAACCAGATAGAGTTGTACAGCGTGTGCCTCTAGGCCAGTCACAGGCTGTTTCAGGTTTCTCCCTGTGAAATCCTGCCCTTTAGTCTTATTCCAGAGCTGTAGCACTCGATACCAATGTGTTCCCTACATCCCTTGCTGCCCAGTCTGGTTATCATTTGTTGGCTGTATTTTGCTTTTCCCTAGCTGGAACACGGGACTTTTACAGTGACTGGATTTGATAGTAGAGCAAAAGGATGGAAGTAGGGAAAGGGATAACTGAAAATGATATTTTCTTCTGTTTTATTTAAAACTTATCATTTTTTGTAGCAGAGCAACATTGTAGAAGAAACAAGAGGTCACAAAGTCAATAAAATGCATGTCCAAGTCCAGAATTTCCCCACAAAACAAGTAGCTTGGGGAGAATATGGTCTAACGGTCTAGGACATTCTCTAGCCAGCCTTTGTATTCCCTGTCTTCCCCTCTCGTTTGTACAATAAAGCTGTTGTTTTGTGAAAGGTGATCTCAGACCGTGCTTCTCCTGGAAAGGTCAGTGTTGCTCTCGTCTCCCACAGTTGTGGCATTTCTGTCTCGCTTCAGTTCCTGCAATCAGGCAGCTGGAGGGTGCATCCTGTTGGCTCATAAATCTGACTGACTGGTAATCATTTTTTGGTGGATCACTTATTCGGATCAGCGTGCTGTAAATAGCAAGGGATGTGGGTCGACCTTTTTTGCTAGTAGCCACTTGTGAAACTGTACCCTGACCCTATTATCACTCCTCTGTAATATGCTTCGGGCACCTGACTGAGCACTGAGCAATAGCGTCTTGCAGATACGTACAGGACAAGCTGCAGTTTCTTCTTCTATAAGCAGTATCTCAGTGTAGCATAATAACTGTGTACATGTGAGCTGTGATGTCCTCTTATGCTGGGGTTTTCAGACTCAGTCGGGCTGAGCATCATCTGCAGGAGTAACGTCAGCTCTGGGCCAAGCTGGCATGGGCATAGGCAGAAGCACGCTGCAGTTCCATCCTCCTCTCTCTTTTCTTCTCTCATTTTTGCTCTCTTTTGCCCCGTATGCCACATGACCTGCTCCTTATTATTGCAGAGCTCCTTCCTGGGACCTTAAGCTTGTGTTTCCATCTATGCTTTACAACCCCACAAATCAGGCATCGTGTGAGGTTAATTACAAGCACTAAAGCTATGCTCCCATACGTCATCCTGCCATACCTCCACTCCTGGGCAGCAGCAGCAGCCTGTACACAGAACAGCGTGTCAGTGACCTCAGGCAAAAGGCATTAGTGGCTTGGCAGAGGTGCTTGCCCCAGCGTTCACATGAGAACCCAGAAGATACGGTTAGGAGCTGCCATCATGTACTGAATTAGAAACTGTTTTTGAGATTCTCTGCTTTGGTGGCTGATCTTCAGAGAGAGCATGGATCTTTTACTACCTTCACCAAAATGGGCTCTTTCTTATAGGGAAGAGATTTATCCAGTAAAGAAGATGGCTTCTAGTCCCATCTTCCCATTTCTGTTTCATCCAACAGTTATTTCAGTTTTTTAGAGTACATGGGTTTCTTACTCTGGATGTTGTTTATAAATAGTACCAGTAGCAGGAGGCCTTATCAACTGTGAGCAGCTGTACTTGCCCCTTCATTTTAAATCTGAGCAACTAAAGTGCAGATGAACAATAGAACTTCGTTTTTTGGCAAGTGAAACTTTTAAATTCTTTGGGATTTGTTGAAAGCTATTGCCTCTGTGCTGAAAACGAACTAACATTGCCTTTTTGAGGAAGACTATGACCTGTTTGTTGGAGCTTAGAGTAAAGGTTCATGGTAGTAAGTATTAAGGTCTGTAATGCTTTGGTTTTGAAATGCTGTATGTATGTATATATATGGACTATTATGCGTAGCTAAGTATATTACTACTTGCGTATATTGGAGATACTACAAAGTCAGGTCTGATTTCCTTGAGGCTCTCATCTGTATACTCTTTGCAGAAGTGGCACTTGGGGAATGCCTGAGGATACTGGGAAGTGAAGAGGAATGCACACGGGCAGAACTTGAGAGGAAAGGACTTTAAACGATGTAAGGGGGATGTTGCAGATTGCCTTCGTAAGCATGACAGGTTCATTTTTGACCTCTGAATTACTGTGTAGGGACTTAAATTGGCCTTTTCTCCATTTATTTTTTACAGCAAAGGCTTTAATTTCTCTGGGTAGAAAATTCAGGTTGCAGGTTATCCATGCACAGACCCCATGCTCGGACCTGGAAGTGGTGCATCTGTTCCTGCATGGCTTACACCCCGAGCTAATTGACCTGCTGAACCTTTGCCAGCTTTATTCAGAGCCACCGCTGATGTCTCTGCATTGTGCTCCCAGAGCATGGGCCACTGGGAAGCAGGATTTTGATGGGCTGGGCATTCAGGAGCCAGTCAGGATCCACAGCTTGCAGCCTTGGGCTGAAGTTCAAGCTCTGCAAGACATAGAGACGTGGAGCTGATGAAAGAGTAACACGTTACCTGCACTGTGACCCTTTCTGCTTTGAGAGGTTTGCTAGCTGGGTTTTGTTGTAGGGCTGACCCTGTACCTCAGGTAAGAGACCTCCCAGAACCTGGAGCACTGGAAAGCATGGTGCACAGATTCTGGGCTGTAGCCTCTGTGCAGCTGGGTTTGTGTGGTCAGGGCTTTTTCATTATTTGGGTGTTCCTGTCTCCCATTATCCTGGCTAGTAGAGAGCTGACTTAGTTTGTTAACGCTTGGTTAAAGCGAAGTCTGACCAGGCTAAGAACAAAATGTTTAGTTCAGATGTTTTCTGATGGCATGTTCAGCGTTCAGAACATTTATGGCAAGGATGGAGAGGGCAGATAATCCTGGGCCTGTCTCTGCTGCAGTATTCATTTACCCTTGGATAATGCCTTTCTTCCTAAAAACAAACTTACTCAGTTTGATGTATGTTCTTCTTAGTGAAATCTATCTCTGTAGTATGAACAGCAAAGGCACTTTTTTATTTTTTGTTTCAAGCAACATCTACAGGCCTGCATGGTTTGCATGTGCTAGGAAGTTGGGTAACAGAGGAATTTTGTGAACAATAAAGCAGATTTATTTTTTTTTCTGGTAAAAAGTGTCAGTTTTTTTCACCTTGCAGAGTAGAATAAGTTTTTGTTGTCAGATTGTGAAAAGATGTACAAAAGGAGATGTGAGTGGAGAGAGTACCTACTGTAATGTAACCTTCCGTGGGAAGCAATGCTAATATTTACTTGTGTTTGCTGCTAATGGGTAGAAAAATATTGGTCTGTCCTTGGGCTGTGGTAGTTGACAAAGAAAAAATTAACCCCCTTTGATAGCTGTAAAATCTGTTGCCTTCTTACACCAAATTTTTTGTTTCCTGTATGTGGTTTTGAAAAATTTGTTAAGACAGGTCTTAGGAAGTAAAGTGTCATGTTGGGCAAGACATCTTCTGGTCGCCTTGGAGAGCACCTCACTGTTTGCTGGTTTTCTCTTTTCAGTGGGAAGTACATGGTCTTCCCAGTCCCCAGCTTAGCCTTTCTGTTTAACAGTTACAGTAGGGTGTACCAGGCTGAGCAGTGGCACGTGGTAGAGGCTCCTTTTTCCTTCAGGAGCTTGGGATATAACTCTTATTAACCCGGAAAGAAGAAGGAAAACAAAAATCTGGCTGACTAAGAAATAGGCCAGTGTGCGTAATTTACAGTTCTTGTTTAATCTTTATGTTTGCAGCTTTGGGTAATTTCTGGTCAGTTCAGTTATTCCTATTCCTTTCTGGCCAAAAGAGTCACGAAGGGGCATTCTAGCAAGCATGGAAAAGTGGATTAAAGTCAAAGCACTAGAGTCAGAATTACTTTACTGTAATTTCCTGAACTGGAAACTGCAGTAATTCAGGTATTGAAGTGGATCAGATGCCCTAGCCAGAGAATGTTTCCAGTTCAGAAAATGTTGTTGCGCCTTACACCATCAGGTACGCATATTTATACAAAACTTCTTCTGTCTCCCTAGGTTGGTGTTTTTGCTCAGTCTGCATCTGGTATAACACAGCTTCGCTCAGTCTGCATCTACACAGGTCTTTTTCAGACTGCACACACACTTCTTGAGGTAAGGAAGAATTGCTATAAAGGATAATTTTGGCCTAGGTAGTGTAGTAGACGAGGGACAGAATTCCTATTCTGTGGGTCTTTGGTTCAGTATGTTGATAAAAGTCATAATAATTTTCTTCGACTCAGGACATTAATCTGTTTCTACGTTTATATAGTTTAATACTTTATGCTTTCTTGAGTGTTATTTATGAAATGCTATAAAGTACAAGTAATCAACTGAAGATGAATAGTGACTCTTCAGGTTTTCAGGCCTGTATTATCCTTGAGGTGATTTTTAGTTGTTGATATTTTTCTTGATATGTGCAGCTCTTTGTGTTTAATGTTTCTGGGTTGGGGCTAGTCACCACTTTGCGTGGTGTTGCATAACCTGGGACAGGGACTGCAGAGTTCGCTGTGATTCAGCTAATAGGGTTTTAAGCAGCACAGGGTTATCTATGTTAAATTTCAAAGTTTTATGTTAAACCTGATGTCACTTTTCAGCAGGGCTACACTCTTTAATCTTGTTACCATGCTCTAGGAGAGTTACAGGGATAGTAACATCAGTGCTTGCCATATAAGGCTGTCTGGCTACTGTTTCAGGAACCAGGTTTGTGTCTTTATCCAGTGTCTCTTAGTAGCACAGTGTGCAGCCCCAGCACCTTCCTTCAGGAGGCTTTAGAGGATGGCACTAACTAATGGCATTGCGATGTGGGCTTTGGTGCTCCACCGCTTCCCCTTGATTTGTGAAAACGTCTGAACTGCAGAGTGCTCCAGAAAAAGTAGGAGGCATGTTGGTTGCAACTGAGGGAAGGTCAGTGGTCAGTGGCCAAACCCTTAGCTTGGTAGGTGGGCATAGATCACTGAAGAAATTGAATCATGCGTGGCTTTAGTGAACGGATAAGGAACGGATATTCTGCTTCTCAGAGTATCTTGGAGATCCTCCAGCCTCAACCTTCCAACAGAATTGTCATATTGAGAGGAAGGGGGTATGATTTTCCTTTACTGTCTTCCTCTTTGTTTCTGTACCGCTTCCTTTCTTTTCTTTTTTTTTTTTCATTTTATTTTTTCTTTAAGGAATTAACATAAAACCCCATTTTAAATTTTCAAAGTTGTAATAAAACAAAAGAGAGGTGCACAGGGGCCTCATTCATCACCTTTTGTCACCAGACTTGATTTGACATCTGAGACTACAGAGAAACTTTGGCAAGTGCAATGATTTCCCGTGCGGGGGTAATAAGAGAGAAAAAAGCTGTCAGTTGAAAACAGCAGGAGCTGCATTAGCAAATATAAATTAAACAGATGGCTAAGATACTGCAGCTGTCACATAGAAGCTCCAGGAAGATATTTAGCTTAGAGCTGCAGGAGGCTATTTTAAAAGGAAAGATGAAAACAACGACCAAGCAAAGTTTAGCATGGCGAAGAAACAATAGAGGCATTCAGATGATTGTGAAACTTACCCAGCACTGACTTTTTTCCTTCACCTCTTCAAATTTTAGGACTCTAAAATTAATTCAGGATCAGCTATTATAAGATTACATTACAGATTTTCAGACAGTGGGTTTGTTTACTGGTTTGGAGCTACCCTTCTGTACTCTTGCATGAGATATTGGCTCTCACACATATCCTGGAAAGACAGGAGCAATGTGACACACATCATACAGTTTTGTTCTGGTTGTTTTGCAACTTTTTCAAGGAAACCTTATGAAAGAATTGTTTTTGAATAAAAAGTTTGAGGATATGCAGTGTTAGGAGTGCTAATATTTTGTCAACGGATGCACCTGCATTTAAAGTGTTTTGCATGGTCAGTCGTAAGGTGATATTTTTTCTGACCAGTTTTCAGCCATGAAGTGACTGCTCTTTTCCTTTGTGAAAGAAATTACAAAACTGCATGCAAGTGTGCTGGTGTTTAACAGGTGAAGGCTATTTGGAATTCCAGTGCTGTTTTTGAGAGGCCAAAAAGCAAGTAGTTTTCAAAATATTGTATGTATAATTTTCCTCAATTAGGACTGATGATTTGTCTTAGATACCTTGTATGTAAGCAGAGACTGATACGCTGCCTTCATAAACATGTGAAGATGTGAGTTTGCAAAGTAGGTGCATTTGAAGCCTGCATTTTACATTCAAAGAAATAGTGTACGTATCTGTGGTGGGCTTTTTTTTTTTTTTTAGCCATGTGAGAAATTCTGGATTTTTGGTTGTACTGCAGTGCTCTGTGCAAAATTAGTGCATCTTCTATTCTGTGTATTTTTTCTTCTAAATTGTGTTGTTTCTTTACCATAAATGTCCCTAGGTGCAGTTAGCTATAGGTGTATACTTCATCTATATAGATGATTTGGGAGCTATAAAACTGTCTGTCTAACAGCTAAATCTTCTGTTCCTCAGTATTGATCCTTCCTCCCATCATCCCCATAAAGGTTGAGTATATAAGTCCTAGCAGGCTCTGAAAGTCAGTGCATCTCCATTCTTTTAGAAGTAGGAAGTTCATCATTGAAATGTAAATGCTCTTCAGTAGCTAAATCTTTAACCTATCTTAGACTCTCCTGATCTTAGTGGTTCAGGACCTAAATCATGAAGGATATCAAAGGTTAAAAGCAACACCTTGAGCTTATTTGTGAGGTCTTGCTGAGAACGTGCAGCCTCAGCCTTCCCCTGCCATTCAGGGCTGCTTCAGTTGTCTCTGTGAGTAGAAGCGGGCTCCTCATCTTGTAACTGCATTTCTTTTATGGTGCAGCTTCATGCTTCAGTGTAGAACAGTACAGCTGTTAATGCCAAATAACTGTCCTTTCGACCCAGGAAATTTCCTTTCTACCCCTACAGAAACTTAGGATCAGTTTTAAAACTTAAGAACAACCACAACAACAACAAAAAAAAACCACAAAATACAAAAACAAAACCTCAGCCTGAGAGTGTATGCCTTTTCTAACAAACGCAAATGGAAGAAACAAAGTTAGCCTTGAAGTGTACTTGAACTTGAGAATGACGAATGTGGGATATCTTTGTCAGTGGTGGAGGGACGTTTCTCAGTAGGTGATCTTCCGCCACGGTCAGCCTGAGGCCTACGCCTCCACATACTTGCTCTTAGCCTTTTTCTGCAATGTTTTAGCTAAAGTTTAGTGCCATGACATGCTAGCAAGGGAGCAGTTCTGTGTAGTGAGAACTCAGGGCATACAGAAACATACATTGAAGCTTGCAAGTTCCCTGTCAGCTTCTGTTCCTGGGAAGAAACAAAAGGATCAGTCAGCATGATCAGAAGCCAAAGCAGGATGATAGTGAAGCAGGGATAAGGAGGCAGTAAGAGAGGGAAGGAGCTAAAACAGAGAAGTGGCTGGAATGGGGGAAGAAGCAGTGGGGCAGGACAGCCTTATTTTTAAAGGTGGTAAAGTTCTTCTGCTGAGTATTCCAAAGGCAAGAATGAACTTCTCCAGCTGGAAGTGTAGTTAATGTCTAATACCTTATTTTGCCCTTGATCTTCACGTAAACCTTCTGGTGGTATCAGGGGAGGATGCCATGGAAGATGGAAGGGTACATGGCTGGTATGCTGTAGGTAGAGCAAATGGAGTATGGTCTGGCCTATGGTGTTGAGCTAGTGGGAACATCTTTATAGTTTTGAAAGTGGGCTGTGACATAATTTTTCATGTCATATAAAGTGTTAATATCTAAGTCTCAATTGATCAGGAGCAGCTGCTTACATGCAAAACGTATACAAGTGGGAAAAGGAAACACGATCCAGCTTTTTTGCTCAGGAGTTGGCAGGGCTGATAGATAGGGCTTTAAACTAGAGTCGAAGGGGGAAGGGGATAAAACCAGGCACGCCGGTGATGAGCTAAGGGATGGTGCGCTAGAATCAGAGGGACTGTGTGTTAGTGAGGTCCTTCGGTCAGCTCCACAAGGTGCTGCATGTAGGGAGGTGCATTTGAAGTGCTTCTACACAAACGCACGCAGTATGAGGAATAAAATGGATGAGCTAGAAGTCTTGGCCCAGTCCCACAGCTACGACATCATTGGCATAAGTGAAACCTGGTGGGATGAGTCCTGTGGCTGGTGTGTTGCAATAGATGGTTACAGGCTCTTCAGGAGGGACAGGCAGGGTAGGCGAGGTGGCTGGGTGGCGATGTATATGAAGCATGGTCTGGACTTTGTGGAACTTCAAGTTGGGGATGGCAAAGTTGAGAGCCTCTGGGTAAGGATTAAGGGACGAACAAATAAAGGGGATGTCGTTGTGGGAGTCTATTACAGACCACCTGGCCAGGACGACAAAGCCGATGAATTATTCTTTGCAGAACTAAGAGATGCATCAAGATCAACTCCCTTGTCCTTATGGGGGATTTCAACTTGCCAGACGTCAACTGGGATCACCACACAGCTGACACGTGCAAGTCCAGGAGGTTCATAAAGCACCTAGATGATAACTTCTTGGTGCAGGTGCTAAGGGAGCCAACTAAGAAAGGTGTCCTCCTAGATCTGTTACTGGAGAACAGAGAGGGACGTGAGGGACGTGGCAATTGGCGGCCATCTCAGTCATAGTGACCATGAAGTGGTTGAGTTTAGAATTTATGGTGACAGAAGGAAAACTGCCACCAAAACTTCAGCACTGGATATGGGGAAAGCAGACTTCAGGCTGCTCAGGGAACTAGTCAGCAAGGTCCCCTGGGAAACTGCTTTTGAAGGCATTGGTGTCCATCAGTGCTGGTCAATCTTTAAGCACTGCCTCCTAAAAGCACAAGATCAGGCAATTCCAAAATAACGGAAGGCAGGCAGGCAGGGCAGAAGGCCGGCCTGGCTGACCAGGGATCTTCTACTGGAGCTTAGGCGAAAAAAGAAAGTGTACGGCTGCTGGAAGGAGGGTCAGGCGACGAGGAAGGAATACAGGGATGCTGTTCGTGTTTGTAGGGAGAAAATTCGTGTGGCCAAAGCCCAACTAGAGTTGAAGCTGGCCATGTCTGTGGGAGACAATAAAAAAGGTTTTTTTAGATATGTGAACAGAAAAAGGAGAACCAAAGAAAACATAAGTCCGATACTTGATGGGGAAGGTCTCCTCACAGACAATGACATAGGCAAAGCAGAGATGTTTAATGCCTTCTTCTTCTCTGTCTTCAATACTGATGATGGGCTCCGGGACCCTGGGTGCCCTGAGCGGGAGGACCATGACGGTGGGAATGACAAACTCCCAACCGACCCTGAACATGTGCGGGATTTGCTGCTCCACCTGGATCCATACAAGTCCATGCGTCCAGATGGGATTCATCCCAGGGTGCTCAAAGAGCTGGCTGACGTCATCGCGGGACCTCTCTCAATTATTTTTCAATGATCTTGGGAATCTGGAGAGGTCCCAGTAGACTGGAAGCTGGCAAATGTTGTGCCACTTTTCAAGAAGGGTAAGAAAGAAGACCCTAGCAATTACAGGCCTGTCAGTCTCACGTCAGTGCCTGGTAAAATTATGGAGAAGATGATCCTTGAAGTTATTGAAGCGCACCTGGGGGACAATGCAGTCATTGGTCCCAGCCAACATGGATTCATGAGGGGTAGGTCCTGCCTAACAAATTTGATTTCCTTTTATGATAAGATCACCCATCTAGTCGATCAAGGGAAACCAGCTGACGTGATCTTTTTGGACTTCAGCAAAGCTTTTGACACGGTTTCCCATAGGATCCTACTGGACAAAATGTCCAGCATACAACTTAACAAAAACATCATACGATGGGTGAGCAATTGGCTGACAGGCAGGGCTCAAAGGGTTGTGGTAAAAGGGGCCACATCTGGCTGGCGGATGGTCACTAGTGGGGTCCCTCAAGGCTACATTTTAGGGCCAGTCCTCTTCAATGTTTTTATAAATGATTTGGATGTAGGACTAGAAGGTGTTCTGAGCAAATTTGCCGACGACACCAAACTTGGAGGAGTTGTGGACTCAGATGAGGGTGGAAGGGCCTTGCAGAGAGATCTGGACAGATTGGAGAGCTGGGCGATCACCAACCACATGAAGTTTAACAAAAGCAAGTGCCGGGTCCTGCACCTGGGACGGGGCAACCCTGGCTATACGTACAGACTGGGTGACGAGACGCTGGAGAGCAGCCCTGCAGAGAGGGATCTGGGGGTTGTGGTTGACAGCAAGTTGAATGTGAGCCAGCAGTGTGCCCTGGCAGCCAGGAGGGCCAACCGTATCCTGGGGTGCATCAAGCACGGCATTGCTAGTCGGTCGAGGGAGGTGATTGTCCCGCTCTACTCTGCGCTGGTCCGGCCTCACCTCGAGTACTGTGTGCAGTTCTGGGCACCACAGTACAAAAAGGACATTAAACTGCTGGAGAGCGTCCAGAGGAGGGCAACGAAGATGGTGAAGGGCCTAGAGGGGAAGACATATGAGGAGCGGCTGAGGTCACTGGGCCTGTTCAGCCTGGAGAAGAGGAGGCTGAGGGGGGACCTCATCGCGGTCTACAACTTCCTCGCGAGGGGGAGTGGAGAGGCAGGTGACCTATTCTCCGTTATCATCAGTGATAGGACCTGTGGGAACAGCGTTAAGCTGAGGCAGGGGAAGTTTAGGCTGGACATCAGGAAGAGGTTCTTCACTGAGAGGGTGGTTGCACACTGTAACAGGATCCCCAGTGAAGTAGTCACTGCACCAAGCCTGTCTGAATTTAAGAAGCGATTGGACTGTGCACTTAGTCACATGGTCTAAACTTTTGGGCAGACCTGTGCGGTGCCAGGAGTTGGACTTGATGAACCTTATGGGTCCCTTCCAACTCGGGATATTCTATGATTCTATGATTTTTTTATGCTCTCATGGCAATAAAGGGCTTCTTAACTGAAAGCAGGAAAGCCCAGCCCTTAGTACTACAGCATCGTTCTACAGCTTAGCAAATCTGCAAAACATTTCATGTACTTTGGCTCTCATTTGAACCTTCTCAGTTCTGGCCCAGGCTTAAAATGAAAAAAGTTTTTTTTTTAGGTTAGTGCCATTCTGCATGTAGTATAGACAGGTACATCAGTGAATGAGTAAAGGTTGTGGATAAATGTGTAACAGTTAGAAAATAATAATTTTTACTATGCTTATTGTTTGAGAGGTCACATAAATAATTCTTAGGTGTTACAAAACAACACATCGAGTAGATCTGGTACGTGGGCTGTGGATTCTACAGTGCTATTTCGGTAAATAATACCTTACTGATTAATTTACTGTAGATACTGTTTTTCTAATTTGTCTTAATAGCAGAGAAGATGGAGTTTCATGTTTAGTTTTGCTTTAAAGTAGATTTAGCTTTACCTTTCAATGGAAAGCAACTGAATACACCTGCTTACATTTTGGTAATGAAAACATCTTTCATATGGAAAACAGATTTTCCATGTTGTTAAGAATCTTACTTTTCTTAACTGTGGCAATTTCTGTATTTGAATTTTGAGTTCTGTTCCAGGTCCAAGCATGTCTGACCTGAATCAGTTTGTGGGAAAATATTTAGCTAATTTGTGACCATCCACAGATTTGAGGTATGGCTCTGTATAGTGTTACACCATGGTGCATGTAGGTTTTCGAAAACTATGCTACTGCAGATGGGTATGTAGAGACATCCATCGAAAATAAATGCAGCTATGGAAGAATTGCCTTCCAGGGACAAGACAGGTGAGGTTCCTTTCCCTGTGTAAGCAAGCCATTAGGTGTTAAGAATTGCTACAGACTTCTAGCAAGATGTGAAAACACTGCAAGGCAGAATGTAAATGCACTACTGCTGGTAGCCACAGGCTCCTGTAAACAGGTCAGGATAAGACTAAACACAGCTAGAAAGAAAACAGCAACTAGTCATTTGGGAACCTGGTGTGATGGCATATCTCCACCTTTGTTACAAGACAAATAACAGTTGGCTATTTGATGTTGCTCTAAACTTGAGTGAGAAAGCTGGAGTTTTGAATAGAAAATAAGAAGAATAATAGCACATTTAAAAATGATTGACACGTGCTAGTTCCTTGTACCACAATCTGTGTTCTTTGCAGTCATAAAAGTCATTTCTAGGCATTCATTCCAGCATCGTTAATATTCCATTCTTTTCTGTTTGGCAGAATATATCTGACCAAGGCTTTATCTTAATGCATTTGCTGCTAAGGGGATCTCTTTACAGAGGGCTCTGTTACTTCTGGCTAATTCACATTAATAAACAAATGCAGAGAATTTGTATTATGAAAGTAGTAAATGCACATCCTTTATCTGCAGTCTCCAAAATATGTTGATGAGAGTTACTCTTCAAGGTGTTTCCAGCATAATTGTGTTTTGTTAAGATGCTGCAGAATTTAAACTTAGTTGCCATAAAATATCCTATCTAGTTAGATACTACCAAAAATGTGCTGCTGCCAGTGCAGCATTTTAGGGAATTTGTATTAGCTGTTCTGGCAAAATAACCTTTTTGCCTGTGTAAACCACATCTCACTAGGCAGATTTGCTAGTATAGTTATTTTAGGAAAGCCTTTCTACTGTAGAAAAGACCTTATTGATAATACTGTGAGGTTCCCACAGTAGATGAAAGGCACAATACAAAGGGCTTTACAAACATGAATTAAGCTTCACAACACCCTTGTAAAATAAATCATTCTTCTAGCTTGCCAATGTCTAGTTTCTTTTAATATGAGATGTTTTGTGGGGATAAGAAGGAAGGGTAGAAGACTCAGAGTTGGGGGAATTAATGCCTGGTAGCACTGTAGCATTGCTAAGCTAAACAAATTTATAACCTGCTAGAATCCCCTGCCATCGCTGTCTGACATTTAAAATGTCTTAGCAAAATCAGCGTTTCAGAGCGTCAAATAGCTACTGGTTGTTGGTTTTACCTGATCTTTGATAGTATGAGGAGTTATAATGTTCACACTCAGCAATTCTTTTTGTCCTGAAAACCTGGAGCTGGCTTTTTTGTATGTGATGTTCTCGTTAATACAGTGTTTAACTACGGTGTTCTATCTCACTGGTTGGTATTAAACTATATGAGCCGGTATGAGCCTGTGTAGTTCTGGGTGTGAACAAGTTATGCAGTTAAGGGATCTCAAAGGGAATAGAGAGAGGAACAAAACAAGATTTATGCACAAGAATGGTTTTAAAGTCAAGTCATTCAAAAGTTAGAGCAATCTGATGTTGATGTTGTCTATGTGGCCTTGATTCATTTTTGTGTGTTAATCATCATGCAGTCTTTAGTTACATGATCACATTCTATTTATTCCTTTCTCACCTTTTAGGGAATAAGGAACCGAAGAACTCTGCTAGGATGTAGGTTAATTTTCTCTTTTACCATTGGTTCTGAATTCAGCATGTAAACTCTTGGGGCAGGCCCATGAACTTCAGCAGCCCTCTTTTAAACACCCTGTCCTAGATTCTGTATTAATACATCTATCAAGAATTTAAGCAAGCTGTACAATCCTCTTTCCAGTTTAAGGCCTTCATGTGATAGTAAATGTTTTCAAAAACAAGATACCTTTCCTCACCGAGTGTAGGGAGGGACTCACTCAAAAAGCTGGCGCAGACCCCCTAAAAGAGGGGAAATGATGGAGACATCTGGGCTGACTGTTCCCTGTTCTAACCCTTCCTGCGTGCTGAAGGAAGTTCCAGTAACTGTTCGCTAGTGTGCTTGATCCTCTGAGAGCTGCTTGATCTATTAGTAGTATTTTTGAGCCTTGTTTCCACAGCAACAGCACACTTTCTGTATTTTTTTTCTCTTTCCTCTAAAGGTGGCTGTTGCTTTGAGAATTAGACCTGTGGAAAAGCTTGGCCTTCTTGTCCCCTGTCGTGATTTCAGCTGGCACAGATCAAGAGTGGGAGGAGTGGGATTGGGAGAGAGTGACTGTTGGTGGAGTGGTGTGATTATGAAGTGACAGTGGAAGGAATGAGTCCTACTTAATTATGGGTTTCAGCCTTAATAAAGTGAACATGTTGAAAATGTTGGCTCTTTCTAAGCTCTGTGAATGAAAGGCCTGGGACTGTGACCTTAGCAATGATCATTTTAGCCCTTTGCACGTGTTCTTGTAGTCATGTAGGACCCATGTCCAGTTCATGCATGTGTTCATGCACAGTACAAAACCAGATGTATGTTCTTCTGCTCACAGACACCTTGTGTGTTCATGTCACAATAAGAAACCTGATCTAGTGTTTATCCTAGCATTGTAGGGAGGGGAAGTGTTGTGTTTAATTGCTCCTCTGAAATAGGAAAGAAATGTTATGCTCTCTTTTTTCCTATGTTAAGGCATGATACTTCCTGTGGGTAGCACAGCACTTCCTTTCAAACTCAAGTACGCATACCAGTCTCGACGTTTTCTGCTGCCTGGAAGACTAAGGAGCTTTCAGTTTATAAAATATTTCCATAGATCAGTTAATTGCCTCTTGTTGTTATTGTTTAAAGGTGAGTGAGAACAGAAGCAGCATATGGTTTGATACCAACATCTTGCTGGGGTAGGCTTTTTTCACCCGTAGTTAAGAAAGTAGTCTCTTATATGGGTGCTTTATGGAAACCTAAATACAGTCGCTTTATTTTCCATTTTTTTTTTAGTTTGCTCCTTTCTTAGAATGCTTGTCCTTAGAACTGAACCATCATCCTTTCATGCAGAACATATGATTTGTGGTGCTGAGCTGCTGTCTGCGACATTTTTTGTCTCCTTTATTTCTCTTCCCTTTCTTAGGGATGTGCATGTTCTCAGGAGTGTTGTAATAAGTGCTATTCTGCTTGTAACAAACTCACTAACTGAGTAACTTGTGGAATAATTTAAAATTATGTTTCATTTAAAATTCAAGCAAGTCAATTATATAATTAATATTGGATTCTGGGATTTCCCTTCCTTTGAGAGTGAATAACTAAGGCAGTATCTGTCATTGTTAGGCTTTTACACAGTAAAGGCCTCAGCTTGATGTCATAGTGTGGAGGCTCACCACCATTAGTGTTTTAGTTCCTAGTAGTTTTGAGTAAGGATGCCGGAAATTTTCTATTTCTCTCAGACAGAATAGTAAGTTGATGCATTGCTTAGCAACATTAGTGAGTAATGGATAAAACCACATAATCTGAGGTTGTCTTGGAAAGGCACAATGTTTATAGCCATCTTTACAGTACTAGGGCCAGAAATTTACTGATTCTTAACTGTGTAAAATGTAAAAAGCTGTTCAAGGTTAAGCATCCAAGCCACAAATGTCGTATGTGTGCAAAGGCAGAAATTAATTAAAATATTGATTAATTTCTAGTTATAAATGCATCTGGATGTACTGTTCTTGTTAGTTCTCATATTTAGTTCAAAAATGAAGACCATTCCAGTGCTGAACCTTTTTAAAATTGAAAGTTTAATTTAAGGTTTCAAGTCTTGTGTTGCTTGACTTCAAAACTCTTCAGACTGTATGTAGCTCCTTCTGAGTGCACACTGAAGAAACTGCACATTTTAGTATAATTGAGAAGTTGTTTATTAAAAGACCAGAGTGTAAAATTCCATGACAGTTTAACATTCAGTAATTTACCATTAAGCTGCTTGACAGAAGTTAAAATTTATGTTAATACTGTCTTGATTAAACAGCAGTCATTATCACTCACAGTGATTTGGCCAAATCAGTTTCCTAGCAGATGTCTCAATAATGGAGACATCCTACTATAGCATGTCCAGATTAAGTTAGGTGTGTTGCATTAATGTTTTGCACTTATATAGCATCTATCATTTCAAAGCACTTCACACAATCGTGTTTGATATTGGAAAAATGCATTAGGTAATATTATTACCAAAGCAAATTTACACATTTAAGGAGCTACAGGACGTTTTTATAACTTCAGCAGATGTCTTGTATTACAATTTTTAATGTTTAATACAATATAGTCATCTAGTGATTCCTTCCAGGGAACTCAGTTTATGTAGCTCGCAGAAGAAGGTTTGAGTTAACCCTCTAAAAGACAGAACAGATGATAATAGAATGAGAAATGAAACATTTCAAACCTCAGCTTTGAACTATTTCTAAGTAATTCTTCCTAGCCAGTCTTTGACTCTTTAGTGCTCTTCACGCCTTTCCTCTTCCGTTTTCTTTTAAAATTGATCAACACAGAAAATAGTTGTGATTTCCCATCTTTTCCTTAACTTACTCCTTGGTGCCTACTTGCAGCGTCACTTAAAACTTCTGCCATGGGTTTTGCCAAAGTAATGAAAAATTCAAGTGCAGAGGGTAACTTTTTCATATGCAGTGTTAGGATCATACCTATGGGTGAAGACATTCTTCCTTAAGTCCTCACCGTTTGCTTTTACATATTTTATTACTTCAGTTTACATATGTAGGGAAAGCTGATACCAGTCATAAGTGTGCATATTCAAATCTAAGGATTTTCCATGTTCAATTTGTGTGCCTGTAATGTGTTTTTCCAGCTTCCATTTTCCAGCCTCTTCAGCATTTGGAAATTGTATTATAGTTGTAATGTAGCACAAAGCAGATATCTGACACACAACTCCAAACAAGTCACTGCCTAATTTTTTCTGTTTAAGAATTGGACTAATCACATTTTGCATTTGCTTAATGGTTACGTTTATCGATTGTGTTTTACAGATAGCATAACTGAGAGCAGACACTGAAGGCAATTTGCCCAAGATCCCAGTATTTCCTGTAATTCTGGTTGTATTTTCCTGATTTGATTTGGAATGATCCAATTAAGAAGTATACGTAATTTCATAGATGTGTGATGTATCAAGTTTGTGGCTCATCCGATAATGTTCAGACACACCATTTCCCTCTGTTGCATGCACCTGGCTGGTTTTTCTTGTCACAACAGCTCACTTTATTGCCAATTTTTCCCAAACTTAATGACATGGGTCACGTAGTAAGGTCAATGTTCTTGTTGTACTATGAGATGAATAGTTCGGTTGGATGTCAGCTGTCCTTCAAAGAGCGGAGTACTTTTTCAAAGTATTAAAACTATTTCTTGCCTTTTTTTTAAGTCCTTATGTAATGCAAAGACAGATGAGAGGAATTTAGTTAAACGAAGGATGTAATATTTCATTGCTGAAGGCAAAAGTGAAAGAAGCTGAGGAGCAATGAGGAGCAGGCAGCGTGTAGGGCCTGGTTTTGTAATGCTGTCAGTCATTGTGCGTGTAGCATGGAGTGCAGGAAAGGCTGCTTCCTTCAGAGAGCTGCTAGTTCTAGGCCTAGCTGGGTGTCTGCTCCAAATGCAAGCTGACGTTAGTGGCCGTAATGTAATGGGCTGTAAACTGCCTACTTGGATTTGCTTTACAGCACTTCACAGCAAAGGGAGATAGCTTGCTTCTTTCCCAAAGCCTGCAGGCTGCATTTTGGATTGTGAGCAGAGGAGAGGAGTAGGGCCGTGGCTGTGACAGCCCCTGCCTGCTTGGGCAGCACTGGCGGGGGCCAGCGGGGTGTCTGGCTGGGAAGGTGTAAGAGCACAGTGAAGGTAGGCAGAGCTGGCAGGCTGTGGGGGCTGTTCCCTCCCGGCCCCCCTTTGCCTCCTAAGTCCCTGTAGCCTGTCGGTGCACTGCCGGTGGGGAGGTGCTGGATGTGAGAGAGCTTCGAGTTTGATTTAGCGCTGGCACTGTAACATTTAAAGGAAATGAAAGATACGGTGAGTGAGAACTGGTGGGAGAATCATAGAAGCCTTTCTGAGGTATTAATGGTCCTCATAGTGGAGTCCTCGTACATTATTCATGCCCTTTGAGCCAAGCTGAGCACTCTGCACTTGGTGTGGTAGTAGAAGGTAAAAGGAAATTAACCCTGTAGTGATACATTGGAAGTTCCATGTCAAAGTAATAATTCTGACAGCGTGTTGAGGGGATAGAAGCATGTCTGAAAGAGGAGAAAACAGATTTCAACTCTGAACTGAGAGAAGAGTGCTCAAGAATACTCCACAGTGAAGCAATAGAAAGAACCCTTGAACCTATGTACAAGGTCCTGGGGTCTCTCCATACCTTACACTTCCTTGTCAAAATATGTTTTCCAAGTTTTAAAAGCTACATGTTGTAGCTGCAAGATGAGCTAGTCCTCTAAGCTTTCCAACTGATGCTATGGAGAGTTTTGCTGTAGAGGGCTTTGGCACATTCAGGTCATCTGTAGTAGCCAAGACTTGTCAATGATTTCTAGATCAAATACCAGAAATCCGTCATTCCAGCCTGGTCAGAGTAGGTGTTACTATGTTTGTGATTCTCTCTTCGAATGTTTTCTTAGTAAACTCCTTGTGTTTAGGATTCTTTGTTTCTGTTCCCCTCCCTTCTTCCTTCTCTTCCCATTTTTAACTTATCCCACTGTAATGTACAATAGAAGCGTGCACAAGGGAGCTTTTAGAAAGGGTTCAGAAACAGGAGACTTCTGATGCAATGGATCTATATAGGTAATTGATCTGAGATATTTGTGCTGGAGACATCTCTTTTATCCAGCTTTTACTTGCTGTCCATCCCCCAGCTCCTCTGAGGTTTCACGGCAAGTATCCAGAATGTAAAACAGGTTATTGCAAACTAGTGGAGAATGACCTCACTCAGCAGCTAGGAGTAACTTTGGGAAGGGATTAGACAAAGTGACTGTAAATAGATGTCCTTTGCTGGTACATAAACTTTGATTTACTCTATGTACCTTTTGTAGGTAGGACTAAAATATGTTACTTTGGAGGCAGAAAAAGTGAACTCGCGGTGGAAAAAGCAGTATTTGTGCCAAGTACCAGTTGACTTCTGAGCACAGAACACAGATTTCCACAAATGTTACAGATTCTTTATATCCAAATTTCTCCTTTTTCTTTTCCACTTACAGAAAAACATATGCAAGGATAATATTTTTAAAAGCCATTTATTACTTAGAGGCCTTAGCTCTGTGACTTTTAGGTAAAAGACGATTCTGAAAATTTTACTCTGGAAAGTATATGTCTTCTGGGTTGGGGGGAGTTACTTTGTTTTTATCAGAGTCAAGAATTTGATGCATTTGCTACGTGAAATAAATCTTAAGAATAATTATGTTTAAATGCTTTGCCTTGGAGTCCAGCAGTCTGGAATAAAGGGTCTCAGTGAACAGTGTATCTCACCAGGCTCTGGTTTTCAGGAGAAACTAAAGGTGTTTGAACCACAGCAATAAGGACCAGGAGGAAAATGATACATGGAACACAGTGATTAGTACTAGCCTGGGTGTTGTAACTGCTTCCAGGACTCTTGAAGATACAGAAAGAGGAAGAGTGGAAAGAATAAATAAATCATTCTTTTGGGGACTTGTGAAGGTTGTACCTCTAGGACTGCACTCGTGATTTTGCAGCCTCATAGCTGCATGTAAAATGAGTTGTTGCGGTTTTACCCCTTTAAGGCGGCTGAACATTTCTTTTGCTGGCAGATATCGGCAATACATGCTACTGAATACTGTTGGAATCCAGATGTTACTGATGGAAGCCTTTGGGTGATGGCTGAGAAACTGAGTTGAAAGTTTTGTCTTTTCAGGTATGCTAAGCGTTTAGTAGTTAAGCAGTTAAGCATTTTGCCGTTGGTTCAGGTATGACATTTCCCTGTAACCAGTGCTGATGGCAGATAATTTTCTTAACGTGGTGTTTTTGCTGTAGTGTCAATCAGTATGTATGATCAGTAACCAATTGCAGTGAAAAAGATGCCAGAAGTTACAGAAAGTTGAAGGACTGTAGCAGTCCAGGCTTTTCTACCACTTGCCTGTAATCTTATGATATGGAGCTTCTCAGAGTATATCTGTTCTTTGCTAATTTTGTCAATGATTGCAAAAATCCCCATATTGCTTTACAGGAGAATATTGTCCTTCTGTAGGTAATGCTTGCAGACTCCTTATATGCCGCCTATGTGCAAGAAATCTTCGTTACAGTCTCTTTAAAATGGCATAAGCAGGTGCAGGAACCCTCATGCCCGCCCCCAGCACAGTCCGCGGTTGCGGGGGTCTCCATTCACCTCCAATGGGAGACCCATGCTTGGATTTCAGTCCAGCCTCTGCCTTCTCCCATTGGCAATTGAGAATCTGCCCACAGGGCTGCAAGGAGTAAGGTGCAAGCTGGTGACTTGAAACAAAGAGGCTGTGTGCTTATGTCTACGTTGCAGTCAGTAGAAGGAGGAAGAGATTGGGAAAGAAAAAGCAGGAGTCCAAGGATGAGAAAGCAGGGAAACGCCACTCCTCTCTGTCAGAAGAAGTGTGACAGGAAAGTCCTGCTCTGGAGAACAGGTAAGCTTAGCCTGGGAAACAAGGGGGAGGAACTGCAGAGTCTGGGTTTCACATAAAGCATGCTGGCTCCATTTGAGTATTCAGCATGCCCGCCATGCTTAATAATGTTGGTATTTAAATAGTTGTAAGCAGGCTTTGAAGTTAGAGCTATGCTGAGTTAAGGTAGAGGTCAGTGTGTTGTAACTGTTGGCTGAACATTGATAACAACTTTGTGTACTTTTACATTTTTAAGCTGTTTGACCAAAAAGAAATTTTAGGAATATGATTTTTAATTGAAATTTTAATAATTTTACATTTTACATAGCAAAAATCAGAGAATTGCAGAAGGCTGGTTTTTTTTTTTTCTGTATCCATAGTATTTTTCTTCATGGCCTAATTAAATGTATGACATGAAACTCTAAGGCCTGGATTTTTCCTCAAACATGCGGAGAAGCATGTATTTATGTTTTCAAACTTCGAACCATGCTTGTCAATTGTTATAAAGCAAGGAAATCCCAGGCAAAAGGGATGTGCGGAGTATCTTCCATTCAAACTGTTGTACAGACATAATGGCTATGCCCGGGAAACTGGTATGGAGCAGCACTTCACACTGCAGCCCCTGCAGGCACTGGCAGCAGTGAAACAGGAAATTTTTAAGAAGAGTATCAGTATAGACAAGCCCAGCGCTGCTTGGATAGAAGAAATCAGTCCAGAAGATGTTATCTTCTGCTTAGGGTTGCTGTTCCTGGCTTATGTCACACCTCCTCACTGTTCTCGTACCTTGTAGCTTCCAGGACTGCTTTCTCTTGCAGGTGAGGCTCCCTTCCCTTGTCTTTGTTTTTAGAGGCTGCGTGAGAGATAGTAGCAAAGCATCTAAAAAGCACATGCAAGTGTATTGCCTGTATTGTCAAGAGCTTTATAGCACTTGGGATGGTGATTGCTGGAGGCACAGCTCCGCTTCCCACCTTTTAAGATACAGTTGAGTGGAGGTTGCACTGGTATGGAGAGGCCAACATGGGTTGAAAGAATAAATGCAGAAGAGCACTCCAGTGTGGTTAAAGTGGGGAAAAAATTTCTCCACTGTTCGACAGGAATATTTTTACGTGATTGGTAGGGAAAACTGCTCTCGTATCTGTATTTTTGTCTATATTCTCACGGGGTAAACTGCGTTCAGATACCTGTAATTTGTGTATATTCCTATTGGGACATTAGAATGTGTGAATGTAAACCACTGTTGATACTGCATCGTTTGCATGTCATCTATCTGTTCCTTCAGATGTAAGCAGTCCTTCCTTTTGCTCAGAGGCTGCAGAAACCAGCTAAATGTTAGTCCTGAGGGCGGCAGTGCCTTGAGCAGCCTCACCTAGGATCCCCATCTGCCCAGAAACCTTTGTTGTGTCAGAAGCTTTGATTCTGAGGGAGAACGTTGGTGAGCTAACTTTCCACTGCCCTCAGTGACTTCTATTTCGGGTCTTCCTGTAACAGGATGGCTTCAACATGTCTGTTTTCAAACATATTATGTGCATCTGTACATAGTTGTGCCCTTTCAGCTTCTCAAGCAAGAATCTTTGTTGCTGAACGAAGAGGCTAAACCCACTCTACTGTTCGTATCCAGAGTGGCAGTTTTAAAAGTGTCTCAGATATGCCTGTCCTTACTCTTTAGTTACAGCAGAACTTTTAAGGTTTTCGAATGAAGGACAGAAGCAGCTAGGAAAAGAATATGGCTTCTAGATTAATGCTCCTTTTCTTATGTGAAAATTTCAAGGAAAACCATAGAGGATTTATATTGGTAGAGCCGTCTGAGAAGTCTTTCATACTCTATCATTTTATACTCTCTATAAGATTCAGAGGACTATTCAGAAAGTGATTGCTGCTGAAGTTTTGCTGATTGATTTCCAGAGTTGTTGAAATATTTAATATATTAACAAGGGTAATGGAGAGCTCCTAGTATGTCTGTCTGAAACAAGTCTCTTACTCTACCCCCCTCTTTACTGCTCATGTATATTTTGCATTCAAAGGTCATTTCTTTCCAGCAGAGTGGGGTGAACATAACATACTGCTGGTGCTTCTACACATCACTCCTTCACCTTGTTGGAGACATGCTTAACGTGATTTAGGCAATTCTGTTGCTAACTCTCTTGGGTGTTTCTAGTTCCTAGTTGCTCTCTAGCATCTTAAATACTAAATCCAAAATTACGTTTGTGTATTTGTATCCTGAGAGTAGTTTCAGTTCTGCTGTCTAGCTTTTTTTTTTTTTTCCTGTACCTTTACTGCAGTGGTTGAGGGGATGGTCTTTTATATTTTGGTTCTTATCTTGCTTTTTTCGCTGTGATCTTGCTGAATACCTACATCCACTGTTATAGAGAATGCTTGCCCCCATATGGAGCACTCCAGCATTCTCTGAAAGTAGCAAGGTTCAATGAAGATATTCTCTATAGACGGCCCATTTAGTCTTTATAGCTCATGCTTTTCATTAGAGACCCCAGCCAGTTTTTCATACAGTGTTTAACAGATTTCACTGTTCTGTTAGAAGCATTTTGGAGTTGTGAAACTCAAACTGTGTGTTTTCCCATGTCTATATAGTCTTTCTCCTGTAAAGCTTAAGTGAAAAAAAGTTCCTTTTTAATCATTACTCAGCACTCAAGCCCATAATCTGAATCAGTGTGGAACTTTACAGGTAGGTCCATATGTCTGGACTGTAACTATTTTTTTTTTTTTTATTATGTTTCTAAGAGAAGAAATCGCACCTAGGTCCTCAGTCTCTTGTCTCAGTAAATGTGGCATTTCTGTCGTCATTGCTGTTCAGAAAGCTGCTGCCAAGATCACTTTTCTGACACATTGTTTTGGTCATATTGCCCCTTTCTTTATACCCTACTACTATTCCTCATCAAAAAATATGTAATAATTCTTCCTTTTTGTGGTACCATATAGATTATTTTTCTCAGGCCAGTGGTAACTGCCTCCCCCCCTAACTGAAACTGTCAAAGTATCATCGTCCCATGTGGCTACTCATGCTTAGGAAGTTCTCTCTAGAAATGTTCTAAATACATACAAAAAATTTTGATTTAAAAAAGTCAGGCCCCTTCTGCTGACTTCTGTTGCAGTTTTACCTATATATCTGTCTGTTTTCTCCCTTCTTATCCTTAAACTAGATGCTTTTTTTTTGTTCTGCATTTGTATTGCACACTTCGTAAGACTTTACATCACTGTGGAACTATGATATAATTTACAAACATGTTTTTCCTGCACGAGAAACTGCTAGTGTTGTTATGCCTCCTCCCCTGCTTGTAGTGGATCAGAGCATCTGTCCATCAAGATTCACAGTCCTTCTGCTATTGACAGTAGCTCTTACTGTTTAAGAAAAAAATTCTGTTAAACTACACTTTTCCTAGATGTTTATTGTGAATCTTCAGGAGTAGAAAAAACTGTTGTGCCTTGAAACAGGAGAGTTTCTGTGCTTCCTGATGTTTATTACGATTAATTCAAATATGTTTATTATATATATATATATATGTTTCATACTTTTCTCAACATCAGTGCTAATGTTATGGTGAGCACTACTGGCTAATTGTGTATGATGTGAAACTATATAATCTCAAATCAGACAAATTTTTGCCTCTGAGTTTCATTGTGTATTCCCTTGCTCTTTTATTATGAATACTAATTAATTGTTCTTAATCAGTCTGGTTTCTCCTCTTGACTGTTTAGGACTTTTTAATGTGCCTCTTGAGCCTATTCCCTTTCTGATTTTGAGAGAGAGGGAGCACACACAAACAGACTTTAGATTAAAACTTTAACGTTAGACTTTAGATTGGTTTATTTATGTTATTCTTTTTCATTAGCAATTTCAATCCATGACTTCAATGTTGTTCTGTTGTTTTTAGGGTGAAGAGGTAAGAACTGGCCAGTGTTTTCACAGGGGAGAGAGCATGTTAATTCTTATGCTACTCACCTTTTAATTCCTCATATGCATATATATATAAACTTAATTTGCATTTTTACTGTCACTGCTTATTGAGCACACGGCTTACCTTCATGAAGGTGTCTATGTTTTTTTCCTTTTTCATGAGTTAGTAATTCATTTATGACCTTTTTAAAAAAAAAAAGAAAGAAAAAAGAAAAAGTATGTGTGATTATGGTTTCCACATCTTGGTACTTTGCTTTTATTAACCTTAAATACAATGTGCTATTGTGTTACTTCTTCTTTGTTTGATTCGTCTGAAGGTAACACATGTCAATTAGTTTTTGGATTACAATTGGCTTGTACTGCCAGAGTACATACAGTCCTCATCACGGGTCAGGTGCAAGCTGTATTGGGTACTCTTTGAATGCATCACACACACACAAAAAAAATCATTCATTTCAACTCCTTTTCTAGCTAAAGAAATCAGGTTTATTAATCTAAATCTCTCTGTGCCATCATCTATGTTGCTTCAGAGCACAGTGTTTGCTAGTTCAAGTCTTTAAAATATTTTCCTACGGTTAGTTTGGTTAGATAAAATAGATACATTTGCCATTCACCAGCGCTACAATTTTATCAGTTTTTAATGGCAACTTGCTTTAGGTCAGTGCTGCATGCCATTTTTCCTGAATTTTTGTATTCTGCACTTTGTACCATGATTTGTATAATTTGAAAGCTGTTTCCCTATGGATTGGATTATGTTTTTCTCTTAATAGAGAATGTTTTTATTAGACTCTGTAATCCTCTACGTATAGCAAATCTTTTCCTACCTCATTAATGTGATGTATTCTGGTTTATAACTCACTGTGATCACAGTCTAGTGGCTTCTCTCATTCTACTGTGCTTCAGTCTTGCTTGTTGTATTATTTTCTTCTTACATGGCAGAGTAATTTTCTAGCTTATATGCCCGAGATGTTACTGGTCTAAAAATGGAACAGAAATTAACACTCAACTGAGAAGACCCCAAACACTATCTTTTACCATTTTTATAGGCTCCAGTGTATGAAGGCATTCTTGATGTCTCATAGGGAGAGGTTTTGAAAGGGGCCTGGGCTAAATCACAGCTCTGTTATTTCCACATCCCTCTGCTGTGAGGGATACCTGGACAGTGGGCTGCTCAGAAAAAAACAGTTATCCAAAATCCCCAACTGTGTCCCCCCCACCTTTTCCTTTACCACCTAATTTGTAGGCATGATTCAGTGCCGCTCCGTCCATAGCCAGCCTACAACAATAGCTATCTGTTATGTGCTCAGGGCTTATCATCCACTTAGCAATCATGCATTATTTCCATACCGCAGCTTCAAAATCTCTCCCTGTCTTCAGAGCTGCAGAGAGGCCTTGCTTTCTCGTTTCGCCTTGGCTATAAAGCTGGTTGGTGTTAAAAAGGGTCCGGGTGAATGATGGAAAGGAGTATCTGCTGGCAGGAGATTGTTGAGAGGAAAATCTATGGGCAGAGTCCTTTCCCAGTAAACAGGAGGCCTTACCAGGATCTTCAGCTGTCAACAGTAACATGCTGTCTGATCATGTCCCTGATGCTTGCTGGAGCGAGATGGTGGGATGGTTCCTGTGTTTATAACAGCCAGATGTATGATGCAAGATGGGAATGCTTCATTTCTCCGGTGTGGATGCCTGCAGGCGTTGTTTGTCAGTGTGGCTGCAAATATTGCCGTCCTTTCTGGTCCATCTGTCCCGAGTAGCTGTTGCCTACATCTCTGGACTTCTGTGAAAGTCTAGGCAATGAAGGCGATGTAACTTTTATTTTTACGTATGCAGGGGCTGGGGAGAGGATGGCCTGTTCTGTAAGAACTTCACTGTGATGAGTTAACTTTCTCTTCAATGATTGCATAGGGTACATCCAAGTGAGAGGCCATAAAGTGACGTGAAAGCATGAGTGGGGAGTTACAGGTCTGTGTGGGCAGCAGTTGGCAGCCTGGGCCGGCCACCACCTCGGCGAGAGGTCCCAGCTCCCCTGGCCTGGTCTCTTCAGGCACCTTCGGCCTCCGAGGCTCCTTGGGCCTGCTTTTTCCGCCAGAACAAGCTCTCCTCCCTCCTCCCCAGTGCTCCAGTAGGTCACTATGAACCTCAGCAGGAAAAGACAAAACCAAGTTCATGAATAGCAGTACAGTCCCCTTCTCCTGCCCACCCCCACCCTGTCCTGAGAATGTGTTGCCCACACAGTGACCAGAGAGGAATCTGGAGGCATTTGCAAGATAATGCCATATCAAATGTTCTGTTCTCACATTTTCTGCTTGTATTTTCAAAACTGTTCACATATTTCCTTTCAGTTTGCATGAATAAGCACATCACTCCGAGACTAGAAAGGGGAAAATGCATTTGCAAATGTGTGAAGCCACATAGTTTTAATAAATTGCTTTAATTACATGTGGTGTGTTTAGTTTCTGGAAGCCTATTGTGCATTTCTGCCTGCAACAAGTAGCCTTTCCTGTTTGCTTGCTGCTGTTTACCAGGCTGGCCATCCTCCCAAAATAATCCTTATCCAAATTTCGTGTTCTCTGCTCGACAGATGCTCACTGAGATCTTTTTGATCCTCTGATGCTCAGTGTCATCTTGGGTGTTGCGCTGGCAGCCAGCAGAAGGTAGAGACTAGGTTTCCTTGCTAGGAATTTGGTGTCCTACCATATTTTTAACTGATACCTTTTAAATCTGGTTTATGATGTTTTTAGAAAGATACAAAGTTACAGCTGAAGGCAAATATGTCTCAGTTGTGAATAGTTTTCCTCAAGTAGCGAGCTCTGGTGGATGTCATTTTTTATCACCCTCCTCAGGCAGTCACAACTCCTGGGTATTTGAACGGTGTTGTTGCATGCTTTTCTGCTGTCACTGTTTCTCAGGGTAAGTGCCATGCTCCTTCTATTTTCATTTTATTTACTACTTGACAGGATTGGGAAGGTACGCTGTCAAAGTGTTTTAGGTTATTTGTTTTTGGTTGACGAAAGCTACAGAAATATGAAGTATAATTATGCTGTCTTTACCACTGACTAAATAATATTTCTCTTTTTTTTCTTGTTTTACTGGTATTTGTATTTGACCTATTGTTTTTTGTTTCAGTATATAATATGAGTGTGCATTTGAGCTATTTTACACGTCATAAAGTAGGCAGTGTTGGAGCTGCCAGGCTTAAGTTATTCCATACAATCAGGAGTGACTTGTTCGGTGAGGAAGGGTCTGTCTTGAAAGACTTTCAACTTGAAGTTGAAAAAGAGGGGGGCAAAGATTAAAGGCAAGCTTTTCTGCATTATATTGCTGAGGAAAACTGTTCAGTACTGTTGGGCTTAAATGCAGAAGAGAACTGTCAATCAAATTGTCTCTTCCTCTGGAAAAAAATAAAATCAGAAGGCCCAGAATCAACTTGGAGACCTAAAATAGCCCATCTCACTATGGTGGCCTGTCAGCACCCATCGTGCCGCCAGCCTTCTCTGAGGGGCTCCAGCCAGGTTGATCCTAAATGTCAAGAAATAACCTTTCTGTAGTCCTTCCACAACTGGGAAACAGATAGTACTCATTTACTTCTCTGCTCATAATGCTTTGCGTGTGCAAAAGGGAGATAGTTGTTCTTCCTTCCTGAGTGTCTCTCTAGAAGTTGCTGTGCTCTCAGGATATGATGGCCATATTAATGAATTCATCAATCACAATAATCTGATTAAATTGATGGGGGAGAGGAGGCCAACAGATGATACAAATAGATTATTTTAAGATATATGAGATACACAATTAGTGACTGACTCACTCGGCATTACAATGGAAGTGGTGCACAAGAGATTTACAGGTAACCAACATAATAAGTTATATACTTTTTCTGAGAGGAAGGCTCATGTACTGTCACAGGGACCTGTATATAAAACAGTGGCAAAGCAAAGCATTGCATGTAAGAAATACCGTATATGTATTACTTTATTTTTTTTTAGTATGGATATATATGTGTATATGCATTTTGCTTAGTAACGGAATAGGATACAGACAGTAGTATGGTGAGAGAGATTAGCATGGTACAGACACTTTGGCCAGGACCTGGTGAATGTGTTTTCAGGCACAGAGGAAACTGAGACTTGAGTAAGAAGGGAGTTGCTTCATGTCCCTGAGGTTTCAGGGGTCAGTCCCTTAGAGTACAGAGATAATGGAAGGGAAGCTTTCTGTCAGGGAGCATATGTTTTTGTGACGATTACACTGTGTGTAGATTAGGACTTCTGGGAGGGAGGGAACGGAAAGATGTGCTTGGAACACAGGGCCATCTGCCAGTACCTTGGCATAGTCATTTCATTAATGAGAAGCTTATTAGCTTGAGTCCAGCTGAGATAGACAAGAAAGGCAGCAAAAAGGACAGAAAATTGTCATCCAGCTGCCATTGAAATGGAGAAGAGACAGCTCTGATAACATTTAAAATATGATTTTGTTAAAAGAACTGTTCTTGTTCTGTTTGGTAAGAAGGTATCAGGCTTGTTGTTGAAAAAATATTTTCCTAAATTTTGTGTTGCAGTGTGGGATGTCCTTTGGTAGAGAAAATGCATAACTAATTGTGAGTTGGAATTGACAAGAAGGTGCTAGAAAAAAGGAAAAGACGGTGATTTTTACTGGGAAACTGGTTTTGCACCAAATGACTGCCTTTGGTAAACACTTGTAGGTGCCCTGTATTGAACATAATGTATATTGTATCTGTGGTGATGAAGGATTGCAGCTGGAGGACAGAACTTTGAAAGAGCCACAGTCCTGTCCTGGCTATGCCAGCAACCTCAGAAAGTGCAGTGTGGCCTGTGCTCCATGCAAGCCAAAAACTCAAGGGTGCTCTGAGCAGGCAGAAAATAGCGCTCTGAAGGAAGCAGGCAGTGGTTAGGAGTCCGTGCGCTCAGTGGCTCTTATCTCGGATTGTGGCTTCTGCTGCTGACCTGGTAAGTGCCCGTGCCTGTGCTCTGTTCCTCAGTTTCCCTATCCTGTAAGCCAGAAAAACTATATTTACCTGTTTTAGTGAGAACTTTGCTGTTATTCTGTAGACATAGGATTTAAATGCTATTTCATTTGAACAGCTCTGCTTTTCTTTTGACATTTGAGTCAGACTTGAGTCAGGGTGAGGGTGAGATGGTAGAGCCTTTGCCTGGAGAAAATAGTGGTTAGAAGTACGAAGTGGTTTCAGTGTTGGTATTTGGGCAATGATTTCCCTTTTGTATGTTTTAATAGTATTCAGGTTGGACTGGTAGTTAAGCTGAAGGATAAGAATCAGAAAAAAATGTTTCCCATGAATAGCCCTATTATCTGCAACTGCCTGAGTCTCCAGGAGCATGGATGTGTTCAGGACCTGTTTGCAAGGGTTATGCAATTCACCGGGAAGATGGTCTGGTAAATAATGCTGGATAAGGGCAATTTCTGTTTGTGCTGCTAGGATAAAAAAGGCAGTTTCCCCTGACTTTTTTGCTGATTTATGAGCTAACTCAGGGGGTTGTCACTGACTTTGTCTATTGTAAATCTGTTAAAACAAAAGGAACATGCATCTTCAAAACATGAGTAAGAAAATGTAGTTTAGGAGTATCAATGCATCTGAGCAGGTTGTTCCTTAACTGAAGGGATTTTGGTTGGTCATTCACTTTACAAGCTCACTTTTTATACTGAGGAGGGGAGAAGATTATTAGCAAGAAGAAAATCTATGTTATCACAGAGATTAGAATGGTCTATGGTTACCTCCCAAAGGAGGAAGATGTTTTTTAATACTAAAAAAAAGAACACACCAGCACCAACAGAAAAAACACTTTGCTGTGATTCATGTGTAATGCATAGACAGTTCCATGCCAAAAAAATGATTATAATACTGTATGGCACGGTGTTTATATGCATAAACATATGTGCATGTACCAGCACAACATCAATTTAAATCCTGACCCTGTGCCTATTGAATTCAGTGAAAATACTTCTGCTGGTTGTGCTGAGCATTAGATCAGATTCTCACATTGACGTGTAAATATTGTATAAAACTCCAGCAATATTTCTGCTTTACGATTTTTTTTTTCTACCTACCTTAAAATGCAACATAGCTGATTGTCTTAAAAACCAGTTATCCTGCACACTGGGCCCTGCTGTGTTTCATCTGCTGAAACACTGATAGTATCCTACAGTGATAATATTCAGATGCCATGTCACATGCTTTTCAATCTGATGGTTCACGTATTTTCTTTTTCAAGTAATGCAAGAATATCATTGGTCCCACATGGGCATGGTAAGTCTGGGTTTTGGCTCAGTCTACAGGTCTAAAAGGCTTTGCACTTAGTGAAGCCAGAAAGAAACCTCCAGCTGGCTGGATGCCTCTCTTAAAAACACAAATGTGGCCTTACTGAGAAGTGGTGCTAAGACGAAGTCGTGTATGCTTCGATCTCGGGGAATGGGAGAGGAGTGGCAGGGGGGGCCTTTTGTAATGTTCCAGGGAAGCCAGAATAATCAGATGTTTACAGGAAAACACATGGAATTTAATCACTAATTGATTCAGCTGGAATTGCTATGGAAGGGTGGAATAAGAAGGGGGAAGAGAAAGCGGGAAAGCACCACACAGCTTTTAACTTGAGACTTGAGGAGAAAGTAAGAAGGGAAGTAGACATTTTCATTTCACTGTCAGCACAAAAGCTCCCTTAGCTTTGTATGTGGACTGTGAAATCGTGGAGCTGTGTGCAGTATTTTCCTTCCAACAGCAGAGCACAGGGCTGAGTGCCTGTGTTGGGAGTGTTATGCACAGCTTTGCTTTAGTGCCTTTCTGGGTCAGTGGTTCTCAAACAATGTCGCACAGGGCTGCTTTAGTCGTGCTTCCACAAGTCAGTCTCTAAGTACTGACGCTTCTCCCTGATTGTAACCCAGTGGCCTAGAGGATCTGCAGGCTTTTCTGACTAGCTAATCTCAAAGCATTTATAGTGTTCCTTGAACTCAGGTTGGTTGATCATGTGTACCTTTTTCAGATGCCATTCTTCCTGACGATTTAGCCACAGTCAATTTGTTGACTTCAAAAGACCAAGTGAAAGGATGTGGCCAAGTCCTTGCACTTGTGGCATTGAAAGAATCAACACTCCTCTTCTCACATTGTTCTTGCACTGCTCTTTCACCAGCCACAGTCTGTATGTAACGTTGTCTCATGGAGAGTGAGGAGAAAAGAATTACTTCATGCAAAGATCTTTTTCCAGGTGTAGTAAAGAATAAGATTGAGCAGCTGCATTGTTCATTTTCTTTTAAAATGGATTTTGGGTGCTGGGTTGTTTTACCTCTGTGTTGCAGGATGTATAAAGGGAGAGGGATGAGAGGTAGAGTTAAAATGGTGCATTTGTGTGTTCTTCCAGACATACTTATATGGGAGTGGAGACTTCTGTGGATGGATCAGGTATATATTTTCAGCTGTGGCAAGGCTTGGCAACTATTTGAGCATTTCTATAGCCAACCTTGGTGGCGACTGGGAGCCCCCAGGGAAGAGGGAGCAGTCTGTTCGACATCTGTGCATTCCTCACCAGCTGACTGCACCTGCAGTGCTCGCCATCAGCAGCCAGCTATAGAGGCGTTTTGGAAAGCACCATCAGTCAGGAGCAGATCTTGAGAAAACTGTGGGGAAAGAGAAAGAAAACTGTCACCACCTCAGTGTGGGAAAGATCCTGAAGGTACAGGGCTGTTTCTGAGCATTGGCTAAGCTGAAATTGGGGCTGAATGTTGGCTAAGCATGGAAAATGTAATTGGGTAAGAAGTTTCAATTTCTTCTTTCCCCTAATCCCCCTAAAAGCATCAATTATTTTTACCTGTTTTCTCTGTTTCCGTGTATGCAAATTTCCTTCTCTCACCTATTGAAAAAGGCATAATGCACCTAATTAAAAAGGTGTGGATATGGCCAATCTGCTAACAAGTCTAATTCTTTCACAATTTGGCTTCAAGATACCATATTTATTCTGTTTTCAGATTTGGCTTTCATTCAGCTTTGTGTTTTTGCATCTAGGAAGAAGACCTATATCTGTAATTTTTATTTTGTTTATTGGATGGAGTATCTCTTCTCATGAAGTATCTTTTGTGTGCAACCAGCTGTGATACGGCTGCTTACTTTGCATCTTGGAAGTTATTACTGTGAACCTGAAAGTACATACAAGGAAAGCTGTTTAAACAGTGCATTAAAGCTGAATTATGGGCAAAACTCCCATTTTCTTCATTGCAGTGTGCCTTTACAGTCATATCAAGCTTGTGTTTTATACCTTTTATTTGGGAATAGATTATTGACTTTGTTGTCTTTTCACCTTTTTACAGAAAATAAACATTGTTAATTTTAATTTTAATTGCTTCCTTGGTGGTGGAGAATCACATCTTGGAACTGCCAATGCATAACACTGTGGGCACCTTTGTTGGGTTAAGTGAGGAGATGCTTAAACTTTATTAGTTCCCCCCCCCAGTCTTCTTAGTTATTGGAGGAATCTCCTGTGCAATGTAGAGTGGACTTCATATTATGATAAAAGACAGAGATAAAAGTAAGCATAAGGAGCCTGAAGAGGCAACGCTGTCCAGATCAAATATTGACAATGATAAATGAAAAATGTAGAAAAGGAATTACATGGACTTAAAGTCAGCAGGCTTCTGGCTTTATTTGCTGTATATAAAGGAGGAATAAAATGAGAGAAATGTGACCCTCTTCCTCTTGAAATTCCCCATGGTATCTGTCAACTTTGCTGTCAGCTGGGGGGGTCACCACTTAGGCACAAAGTATTTCTATAGCATTCTGTTGCAATTTGGTCCTTTCCTGGGAATCCAGCTCCTAGGTGTTTTCAGGCTGTCTGTCTGGAAGCTGAAAACACTTGACTGCCTTCCATCCATCTGGTAATTTGTTTGCTGATTTTTAAAAAATGCTGTTTTTATTGAGATAGTGATGACTCTAGGACTGGTACAGGGGAGATGTCTGTAGGAGCCATAGTTTATTAGGACCAGCAAAAGACTAGTACCAACCTGGTTGCAGTTAGTTCTTTGGGGTGCTCTTTACTTTGAATGTTTTGAGGAGGAGGAGTCTAAATTTAAAGTCATGAGCAGAATTACTTAAATGATCTGAATGGAGTGAAAAGTTTAAATATAGAGCTCTGCTCTTTAACCCAGTAATTCAGGGAATGCTCAGTGCTATCATCTTAATTGCAGCATTGTTGTCAGGAGGCAGTGGCTCTGTAGCAGAATGGGAAACATAGAGTCATAGAATGGTTTGTGTTGGAAGGGACCTTGAAGACCATCTAGTTCCAACCCTCCTGCCGTGGTCAGGGACACCCACCACTAGACCAGATTGCCTGGAGCCCTATCCAGCCTGGCCTTGAACACCTCCAGGGATGGGGCAAAGACAGAATAGAATTACAGTTTTAACACTTCACTGCTTGCATTACCCTTTTTAAGAACTGCTGGAGCTGTCAGGGTCATGAGCATTTCTGAGCAGTACAGGTTGCAAACAAGCACAGTCATGCTGATGACAGACTGGGACTGGGCTTTCCATAACATGAGGAGGCATACAGGGAGGAAAGTTTGCTTTTATTGTCTGCAGACAGGATGATACCACACAAGGACATGCAAGACCTGAAATAGGGCATTGGCTGAATGATGAATCAGACTAAGCCATTTGCTTTATGTGATCTAACTGATGCTGTTCCTCCCTCAGGTGCCTCTGCCTTTTTCTTCTGTTTTGAAAGCTTCTCCAGTGAACTATGTTGAGGGCAACCTGTCATACAAGAGAGAGGGGAGGAATTTAAGAGATCATTTCTAGAACTTTGAAAATGATGCTGCTTTCCCTTATCAGAAATACAAATTCACTTAAGAGCTTTACTAGGTCTCAGAAACCATTTCTCTTCTCAAAACAGTTTTGCGGGATGCACATAAGTGAGCCATAGCGGAGCTTTATGTGTTAAGATAACCTGCATATATCCTGATGGTAGATATCCTTGATTAACTATTTCAGGTATATCCTTACTGCCAAGTTTCCTTCTCTTTCACTTCCTTGGAGGTGCAGTTTACTCTGTGATGCTTCTTTCCTTGAGCACTTGCATTTTCTGACAGTGACTTTTTCTGGTAATTGCTCCTTGGTTTCACACTTTCCCATATAGCTGTATGTCTTTTCTTTCCTCCGTCTCTGCATTTTCCTCTGTTTTCCTGTTCGGACGCTGTGATCCATCCATCCATCCTTGTCCCCCCTGTGCACTAAATGTCAACCCTGTTTTTGGTCTGTGTTGTCTTTGTGCAGCCTCGAACTGTAAACCTACGCAAGTATTTTGGTGATCTTATAAAATATATGTTATTTGGGAAGAAATGCAGACTTCAAGTTTCTCTGCTTTTTATTCTCTGTCTTGTTCTTTTACAGAAATTAACTAAAAATCCTCCCCAATCTACTACTAGTCAGGGCCTCCTACTTGCTGTTTGTGTCCCTTTAAATCTTTTAATATTTAGACCTTATCAAGGTTTTATGTTTTCCCAATATATGCTTTATCATTATATATTTTCACTGTGCTTCTGTTTTGGGCTTTTATTATTATTACTGTTTTTAAACTATGGTCTGTCATTAGGACTGTTTCTCTGCTGTAATTACAGAGACACACAGAACAGAACTGCTGTATGTATGGTGTTCCTTGGACTGTTTGCCTACACCGAGGATACGATCTTCATGGGAAAATAGTTATACTTGGTTAAGCTCCTGTGTGAATACTTTTCTTTTAATTAAGTGGACCCTGTTGTATCAAATTAGCGTAAATATTAAGGTTTTTCTGCTGAGAAAAACTAAGAACCCTTCTCATTTTCCAGAAAGCCGTTTTGTCCTGTAGTGGTGAAGTGGACCACACACATCCTCTTGTATGTGTCCTGGGTGTTCCGGAGAGCATCTGTTACACTTAGGTTTGGCTTTTTTTCCAGAGTAAAAAATCAAGTGAAAGTTCCAATGAGGCTGGTGTTTGAGAAATAGAACTGACAGGAATACGAATGTCATTGCTTACTGAGTCTCCATACAGTGTGCCCCCTGACTAAGAGGAGCTCCTTAAGGAACTTGCATGGCTGGGTTCCTGCACGCTTCAGGAGCTTTCCCTCTCTACTGTTATGGCTGGTAAATTGGAAACTAAATGCAAACATGGGAAAAGATGTGAAGCTCCTAGAGTTAATGACATCTTTCCAAAATCACTTAATTGTGTGCTAGGCAGAGGTTCATGCCATTAGTGAATACTTTGATGCCTGGAGATGAAATGTGTTGTTCTCTGTGAAACGCTTGGGAGTTTAGCAGCTGTTGATGATGGTAGTAACGTGCACTTTGTGCTTGTACTTTCCAAACATACAAATATATCTGCTGCTCATGAACAACACAGGCAGATGACTATGTATGAAGGAGGAAAAGGGAAAGTTGTTAGGCAAGGTTTTTCCCACCTAACTTAGCTTTCCATGGAAATTGTAGCAGTGTCATCCATCAGTGTTGCTTTATACCAGTCTGTTAGCTTATGGGTCTTTGCAGTAAATCTTGCAGTGCAATCAGATATGGCCAATTCCAGTCATACTTTACTGATGGAAAAGTCTATCTGCTTGATAATATCCGTCCATATTTTGTCACTGGCTACTTATCAATTATTGCATTTAGTTTAAATTCCTTGTTACCTAATTCAACTGGTGTTAAATTCTGCCCTCCTGTCTTATCCTACCAGGATAAGGACAAGATAATGTTTATCCTAATGTGTTAGGATTTGTGGAGGCCAGGGATGCAGGCTTCCTCCTCCTGCCTTCCAGAACTCGTTAGTGCAGTTACATAAGAATTCTAGAACTTTCCAAACTAAAGGGCTGGGCAGTCACCAACCATAGCTTTGGGTGCCATAATATAAGGAGGACATAAAACTGTTAGAGTGTGCCAAAATGAGGGCTACAAAGATAGTGAAGGGTCTAGAAGGCAAGACGTATGAGGAGTGGCTGAGGGCCCTTGGTTTGTTCAGCCCAGAGCAAAGCAGGCTGAGGGGAGGCCTCATGGCAGCCTGCAGCTCCCTCACAAGGGGAGTGGAGGGGCAGGCGCTGAGCTCTGCTCTCTGGGGGCAGTGACAGGACCTGAGGGAACAGCATGGAGCTGTGACAGGGGACGGTTAGGCTGGGTGTTAAGAAAAGGTTCTTCACTGAAGAACCAACCTTTTTCTGTTAAGAAAAGGTTCTTTTATGTTAAGAAAAGGTTCTTCACTAAACAACCAAGTGGTGGTTGGCCACAGCACCAAGCCTGACAGAGTTCAAGCACTGGTCAGACAACGCTCTCAGGTATATGGTTTGATGGTGGTGCTGTGTGGAGCCAGGAGCTGGACTCCATGATCCTTGTGGGTCCCTTGCAACTCAGGATATTTGGTGGTTCTTGGATCACAGGAAAAGAGGAAGGTTGTGTACTGAGGATGGCAGGGGAAGAGTTAGGTGTGTTTTTCTAAACTAATCCTTTTCAAACCTGGAAAAATGAAAAGAGAAAAATTTGCTGCTCTTGTAAGTTTGCAGTTTAAATGCGAGGAAAGCAGGGATCTGGGAATGCTTGGTTTTATTTACAGGCAGCACAGGTGTAGTTCTTGTTTACTAGTTGGCTGTAGAGGTATTAAAGATTATTGGAAACTCAAAAGTCAGTGTGTCTGCTGAATCAAGGTCTATGTGAGCTAGAAAGCTACAACAGAGTACTTGTGTATCTCATACACTGCTGAGGTAGAAGATCTGCCTTTAGAGGCTGTCTGTCTAACAGGCACGGTAAAATCACCCTTCTAGCCCCAGCCCTGTTCTAATCTGAGCTGTCTTCATAGGTTTCATCAGCTCCACTGAAGGCTTTCCACTGGCAAGCTGGTGTATGTTGCCTGTGTGTGCACCTGCACAGAAGTTGCCTGAGCTTCAGTTAGTTTCACACAGTAATTTTCATCTGTGTGATCACTAGCCAGGTAGAGGGGTGGAGGAAGGGTGTAGCTCAGTACTTCAGAGGTTTGTTTTTGTTTCACAGTATACCTTATGGGCCTGACTCTTTTAAAGGCTTTGCCAGAACACTACACAAACTTTGTCGCACCACTGAAGTTTTACTGAACTGATTCAGCTGTGGCTAACACTAAAGAAACAGCATCTTACAGCTTGCTTTGTTCACTGTTTCAAAGGCAGCAATCCTAATGAACAGATGTGAGAAATCACATTAGAACAACTCTGGCTTGTCCAGTTCTCTCAGCTCAACCGCATTTCCTTGTTCTGTGAACTTTCATTTTTTTCTTTGTGGTTTACCTCTGAATCCAGGTTCCTATTTTTTTCTCTCCTGTGCTTGTCATTTCTCATCTCACAGCTCTCTTTCTCACTCTTGCACAAGTGAGTCTGCTGAAGTACAACCCGACATCATTGTCTAGTCAATGCCAGTGAGGCTGTTGTAATGGCCTTGTTCTGTCCTCATGCCATGGTTAGTGTAACGTAATCATTACCTTGGTTTTGGAGAGCGAAGGTGCTCCTGCTAAGTAAATGTTTACAAACTGATGGAGGCTAACTTTAGGGAAGGGAGACAGAGGCAGTGTTTAAAGTCTTGTTTCTTTATTTATTTTAAAACAGAACATAATCGCTGAGAGAAGCAGCTGATGAGTGTTTTTCCCTTCCCAGACTGTGATCAGAGGTAAGTGAAGAATCTTTTCTGTTTCTATGGACTGCTATCTCAAGATTCGGCAAGGGGAAGAGCTTATTTCAGTCCTTTTGAGCGGTCATGTGTCAAAATAAGAGTTAAGGAATCAGGTAGAAGGAGGAGGCTAGACTTAAATGCAGCAATGTGATGTTGCACTCCTCCTTCCCAACCTTAGAATGATTTGCAGAGGAAACAATTCCACATTTTTTGTCTTCAGTCACACAGTTGTCAGCATGGAGTAACAGCAGAGTTGGTTTGGATTAGAAGGGAATTTCTGATGTAGTTCCTGATTGAGATAGGAATGGGTGTTTGCTTAATGCTAAATATTATTTTATTTGAATGAAGTGAGTATTTGCATACTTTGTGGGCAAAATTTGGGGCAACGTTGTTCAGTATCCATTAATTCTAAATTTGAAGAGGAATGGGAAGGATGTGGGCTAGAAAGCTTTTAAAGTTTCACATACTGAATTTCACAGAATCTCTGACCTGTGCATAACAGCTGTAAGATCCCTTTGGGAATGATTATATTTATGTTGCTCCCAGCATACTGGAACTGCATTCATGACTTATACCCACAGGAAATATCATAAATGTAATTAAAAATAGAAATATTGGAGTGGTCTAAATTCTGTGCTGGAGGAAAGGAGCCCTACTTTTTTTCCTCAGTTCTGTCTGTATGAATAGTGAGGGAAAGTAATTCTTGTGAATTATGTTTAGCTCATAAGCTTGAATATTATACTCTAGCAAAAAAAACACTGGTCCTGTCCAGGTGCCTGATGCAGAACTTGCATCTGGATCCTGTGGTATTTCTGGCTTTCAGACACTGCGATACATTGAAAATGCCAATCCTGTCTTAATAGTTGAAATTCCTATAGTCAGTGCTGCAGAAGAGGGATGGTGTGGTCATGTCTTTTCGTCCATTGAAAGGTTCCTTGATTCCTTGCCTCGAACAACACGGAAATTTGCTTTTGTGTGTGTGCTGGAGAAGTCTGACTGAAATACTTTTTCACCAGAATGCATGAAGAGTAATCTTGCTTACAAGAGTATCTCAGATTGCTTTATGCAAGCAGGTCATTATGGCTTCAGCTGTGCAGAAAATTAGATGGCGAAAAAATGGAGGATGGAACAGTGCATTTGTTATGCAAGTACGCTGGGTTTATAAAAATGAAATCACAGGAGCTAGTACTTAATGCTGAGTTCTAGTGTACAGAAACTCAGGTGGTGAGAAAAATGTACTAAAAGGACGACTTCAAACTCTTTGAGCCCTTCTCACACTACAGATCTGAACATTCTCTCAACCAAAAGCTAAACTCCAACCCTAATTATCCTGGGGAGTCATAGATGAGTGATACTGTTGCCCAAATGAAATATACCTTACAGGGCAGGTCTACTTGTTGTTCCCACTTTCCTTAAGCAACCCCTTCCCAACCCAGTTCATACTACAGTACTATGCTTTTTCTTCCTCACCCAGATTTTTCTGGTGATACATAGAATAAGGCATCGTGCATTGATCAGATAAAAGGATTTCAGAGGGTTGGAAAAAAAATAGTAGGTCCTATATAGCTGGTGTTTCCCCCATTTTCATAGTTCATTCTTCTGGTACAATTCAAATAGTAAATGTGTAAACCAGTCTCCTGTAAACTTTTTATTGTTAGTTTGGAAAGTACAATCTGCAGAGACTAGTAAAGGAGAAAAAATAACTTGAAACGCATGATAAAGATTTTTGTAATTGCAATACGTTGTTGTGATGAGTAGGGTGGTAACAGAACCCAAGATGACTTTTGCAAACTCAAAAGTAGAAACAGAATAAATTATATAAAAAATTGTGATAGTGTAGAATGAGTGTAATGAGCAAATCGGCATTCTGTACAGCTTGAATAGTTGTGTAATTCCGTAGACACTTGGTGTAATATTCACATGAAAAATTGTTAAATTAAATATAATAAATGAGGCAGTGAAGATACCATTAATGGAATTCATGCTTTATACGTTCTATTAATGTCAGTGCATATGTGACATGGCTATGAGAGCAAAGGGAAAATAATGTTTTGTTTCAGATATGGCCACAATAAATTGCCACTGCGCCTTTGGGTTCATTGTGAAAGAAAAGGTAGGCAATTGGGGAAGAGACAATAAATGTAGAAATGTTAGCAGATGGAGAAGGGATCATGCAGTAGAATATATAACCAGGTAGGCCAGATAGAAGCCATTTGACAGTGTTTGAAAGTAGAAGCACTGGAAACTGTAAGTTACTGTTATTTTAGCAGTGGACTTTGGGCTTTCTTTGTGCTAACCCGTGGTTAGTTCAGCCCTTGTCTTAGCAATACTTTTGTTTGGTTAATAATGTTTTAATGTTACCTACAATGAGATGCATGTGCCAATAATGCTACACACTCAAATGTCAGAAGAAGAGATAGTACCACAAAACGCTAGCAGCTTACTTGCATAATTTAAAAAAAAAACTTTATATAAGCCGTTATGTTCCTAAACACCTTTACTTTCCTTTGAGATCTCTCAACTCTGTACAGTCATAGCTGAAGCAGAGGGAAAAATTACTCCTTTTCTCTTCCATTACACTTTATCTTTTTGCCATTCCTAATTGTGTCTGTTTTGTCATGTCAGTTGGTTCTGTTAAGGACTTTTCTGCCAGGTGTTTCTTTGTAGTCACAAGTTCATCTCTTTGTCTGGGGTAGGTTATAATAATCAGTTCCTCTGAAACTTTCAGAGTTGATCTAATCCCATCAGTGAAGTCCTGTCCTTGAAATATCTCCAGAAATATGCTGATTACTTATGGTGTGTCATCAAGACATCATGGCACCTTTATGCAACAGAGATGAATTCTAGTGCTTGGACAGGATCAGGTCTTGAACATTTTAATTGGTTTATTGGACTGAAGTTTTAAGAGAACTGGCAGGTTAGAGTGGTGGGTTTTTGCCAATTACAATTTATATAAATTTTTAAAGATTGGCTGTTGCTTAAGATGAGCCTGTTGAGTATTAAAATGAATAAAAAATAAAATAGAACCGTCTCAAACTGTAGGCACTTCTAAGTGAGTATAAGGAATATATAAGGCTAGAAACCTGCATAGCAACACCTGTAACTTCATTATCCTTTATTCCATGTTAACTTGTTTTATCCACAAGGGGTTTTTGGAGATCTTTTGGGAGATGAAAAAGATGTGAGTACAGCTGAACAGAGACAAAAAAATTAATTTCGAAGCGTAAGTGCAGGAGTCGGGTGGTCTGATAGGGTCACTTGCTATCTTCTAAATGTATTACCTATTTGTCAATTGAACGGCTTCACTCCTGCCCTTTCCACACTTCTTGCTATGCATTTTAAGTGAATGTAATCTTACGGTTAGGAAATGCTGTATTCAATACAGCAAGAGCTTTTTCTTTCTAATTCTATTTGGAGGAGGAAAAAAAACACATTGCCCTTAAGTTTTTACCTATAAATGCAAACCCATGTTCTTTCTTTCTTTCACCTTCTTCCCCAAAATGAAACCCAAGTTATGATTCATGTCTTTTTATATTACAAAACTATATTAGTCTCTCAGATTATATTTTCTGTATCTGGCATTAAAGCTGTTGATCCATTTGGCATTCACCAAACTGCCAAGGTCTGTCCTAGGGCCATGCTTACAGGCTTGGAAATCAACTTAGGTTGTGATTATGGACAACTTGGAGGGCTTCCCGGAAAAGGTCTGTCCGATCACTAGTCAGAAGAGATGAATATTGTTTCCATTGATTTTTAAATCTGTTTCTGCAACCATGGTTGTACCAGCCCCTTGTCAGGGCACAGCAAGAGTCAGGAGGCAAGGGTGACCCCAGTGCAGGCAGTTCCCTAACTGATGCTGTCCCACAAGTCTGAGCACAGCCGGCAGAGCTAGCTGCTGGTCTATTGGCACTTCCAGGCAAGGTGAGTGAAGAACCAGGCCCAGCCTCCATCTGGGGCATAAAACACAGGGCTGGAGACAAGGCTACAGCATGGGTCCAAAGTCCACACAGGTGACAGGGCCAAAGGTGGGACTGGGTACAAGCTACAGCATCTAAACAAGGGGTCTTTCTAGGAGATGAGCTGCCTCCAGCATAAGGCTGAGGTCCACGCAGGAGATGTGTCCAGAGGCAGGGCTGCAGGCAGATACACCTACAAAAAAGCTCAGGCAAAGGGCAAAGGCCCAGGCCCAAGTTTAACTGGGACGGCTGTACCATAAGCAGAGGGGTGAGTGCAGATCCTGCATGAGGATGGTCCCTGCCACTGAGTGCTAATGACACCCTCAGGGTCCTGTGGAACAGATTAAAGAAAAGGAAAAGTTACTTGCTCTGTATGCTGTCATCTCTCACAGATTTTAATGATATAACTGGTGCCTATAGCAGATCCCCTTTATTTCTCTGAAGAGGAAGAAAGGGGTCTTCCATCACATGCTTATCCTGGCCCCAGAAATTCTTGTCATCCCTGAAATGGGCACTTCATTCCGAACAGTATGGATAATGGCTCACTGGTCACCTTATCTGAGAGACAGAGCTATGTTTTTAGGGATATAAACCTTTTACAGGTTTTTGTTTGTTTCCCTTAATCCCATAGTCAACTACATCAAGACCTTCTCAAGAACTAGTTTTCTATTTCAGTGGCAGGCCGAAAAAAATAGTATGACCTAATTGTCCTTGAAATAGAAATAGGGTAGATTTCACCAGTGACAACATAAACATTGAAAACAGCTAGAAATCTACCTAAATCTTTTTAACTCTACTAAAGACATTTTATTTGCACAGATTTGACCTACACAAGTCTGCAAGGGCCATCTGCTCTCTTGCCCCCCTATGCCCTTCCCAATACTGATAATATATATATATATATATATATCTTGTTATGCCAATAAGTTATTGTTGGGTTTCATTGTAGTCTTCGTTGTGCTATGAAGTGGATCTCTTGTTAACGTCAGTTAAAGGATAAATTCAGGACAGGAAGCTGTTTTTCTGTTAACAAACAGATTCTGTCTGGGATAAATGCATCCTTAAATCTTCTCCTGTCATTTCTGTGGCTGCTACAAAGGGTGAAAAGTTTTCCCTCCTCCCTTGGTGATCCCCAGAAAATTTGCTTTGTATCTAAGAATCTTTTTGAGAAGAACTAAGGTAAATTAGATCCTTTATCAATATTTGAGTGAGGGAGGATGGAAGGAACTCAAAAGAAGTTTAATTTTTTCAGGTACTTAGTGTGTTATTAAAGTACCTCAGTAGTGATCTATAGCAGAGGAAGGCTAGAAGAGATGACCCTTTGGTGTTGCCAGAAACGTAAACCCTTGGTTCAAATTATGCAGGGGCTGAAATGGGTGCTGACTTTTGTCTTTTGACAGAATTTCACTTTTAAACCTCAGGGAAAGTCTGCGAAGAGGTAACCTCCATCAGTCTTCTATACCAGTTTTCAAATCAAATTGATTTATCACATTGGAAGGGACGAAGTTATTAAACTGACCTTCAGCTTTATCTGTGACCAGAAGACTAGTGAAGAAGGGGTTTTGCCTTTTGTTAGTATTTTTCCAGAGGAAAAATGCAAACATATTTGGTCTTCACTGTCTCCAGCAAGATTTGTGGGACTGGCTGCAGCACATTCAGTGTGTTGTTTCTACCTGTAGTGAAGCAAGATGAAGGAGTGCAACAGTGAGCAAAGAAATGGGGGGACAGAATCTGTGCACAGAGGAGACTGGTGCATGTTTGGTACTGAAGAACTGGGTGAGAAATTCTTGTTTGTCACATTATTGTAAACCCTACTAGATTTGTTACGTGTTTATGTCTGGAGGTCAAGACTGTCCAAGGATAGCACTATCAATGCTATCAAGCCATGCTGGCTTACAAATAAGAATCCAGGCTTGATCAAGAACATTTTTCAAAGAATGTAAACTAAATGAACACGTATCTTGCTATGTCTTGGTGGTTCCAGAACCATTTAGGCTCCGTCTGTTTCTCAAGTGCAAACAATGTAAAGAGCATCCTAAACCCGAGGTATTTTAAAAACCATGCAACAGAAAAAGCATGTCTGTCTGACGTGGCAGGGCACAAAAAATCTGTTTTGCCTACCTGTTTAACGTCATTTTAAAGGTCCAAGTAAACACTTCGTAGTAAAACCCAATAAGTGACATACATCTGGGAGAATCATCAAGTTTTTTGGGGGGTATGAAGCCAGGACTACAAAATAGGTCTGTTAGGAGATTTGCTTGGACAGTGGGACTTTGCTCCTTTTTATTTAACTTTTCAAGATTGGGTTATTTACAAACTAAGGCCACTTCAAACAAGTTTACCTTGATACCATATACCCTTTTAAGCTACTATTAATACAAAGCACGGTGAGAGGTTTGGTCTAACCGACATCCTGGAAATAATATCGTTACACAATATGACCCTGGTCAGGAGAAATTATGCAAATACTGCTAATCTTTTGTAACTACCACCATTCTTAGTTTAGGTATAGAGACTCTAAAAGGCCTCTCCCTTTCTCCTGATAGTTGGTTCTGTTTTTCAGGTGGGTTTTCCAGATTATGAATACTAAAAATAGAGGAAAGATTTGGACTGTTTCAGAAATGCTGCAGTGGGCACAGAGTTTCAGACAGTGACAGAAGAAAGGCTTTTATCTGAATCATGACTAGATGTTTTGAATTTACTTTCATTTTCCTGGGTATCACCCTGATGAAAGTTACATTTAAAATCTGTTCTAATTCACAGTTCTACAAAAATTGTCTAAAAAAGATATCGACACCTCTACAGTGAATTAAAGCTACTTCTGATTGACTGATTGGCTTCATTTTTTGGTAACCATTCCTTGGACCCCTCAGAAATAGTCTGCTGATCCTGGTGGAAAACCACTGCTCTGATATTATGTAACTCTGCAGCTGTGCCTCAGCTCTCACTAGTTATTAAAATAAATTGAGTAGTGAATGCAGAGATCAAGTAATGGTGTCAGAAAGGCCTTAATGTATACCACAGCTTGCTCAGGGAACATTATAGAGAGACCTACGTGGTATCTACGTGGTTGTCCTAGCCTTCATGAAGGGGAAGTTGTCTGGGAAGGGGAGGCTGTACTTACAACATGCAGCACTACAGGCTGTCTTTTCACTGGTGTCAGCACAGAGCATCTTCCACTGTATTTCCAAGCTCTTTGAAGAGGATCGCCACAAAGCAATATTGAGCAGTACTAGAGCTTGTGAGCTAGAGCCTGGGTAGTACTAGTACCAGAGCCTGGGTAGTTAGGACTGACTGTTTAGGAAAATATCTCTGAAATCTCACTGTCGCTGCCTGCTAGTATGAGGACGTAGTTGATGTACTTGCCTGTAAGGGATGCTCAACAGTAGGGAAGCCGTTGAATTTTTTCTCTGCTTGCCATTGACCTGAGGGACAGTGTGGGATGGTCCTGGAAGTTGGGGTAGAGTGGGAAGCTGAGGGAGGTTTGGGTAGGGAGAGTGGAGGAGATCTAGCCTCTGAGAAAGACACTGAAGTTTTGACTTCAGGCAGTGAGCAAAAATTGCCTGTCTTCATGTACGTGGAACAACAGTAATTCTTCTAACATTTTCTAAGTGAATAACAAGTCTTACAAGGAGCGGCTGAGGGAGCTGGGATTGTTCAGCCTGGAGAAGAGGAGGCTCAGGGGCGACCTTATCGCTCTCTATAGGTACCTTAAAGGAGGCTGTAGCGAGGTGGGGATTGGTCTATTCTCCCATGTGCCTGGTGACAGGACAAGGGGGAATGGGCTAAAGTTGCGCCAGGGGAGGTTTAGGTTGGATATTAGGAAGAACTTCTTTACTGAAAGGGTTGTTAGGCATTGGAATGGGCTGCCCAGGGAAGTGGTTGAGTCACCATCCCTGGAGGTCTTTAAAAGATGTTTAGATGTAGAGCTTAGTGATATGGTTTAGTGTAGGGCTTGTTAGTGTTAGGTCAGAGGTTGGACTGGGTGATCTTGGAGGTCTCTTCCAACCTAGACGATTCTGTGATTCTGTGAAATTGGAAAAGACTACCCGCAAGTGCCCAATAAACCAGAATCCCTGTAAAACACTGGAGACTGGAGGAAAATGTATTAAGTGTTTCGTGAAAACTGGTCATGAAAGTCAAGGTTATTTTAAAAATCAGGCCTGCATTGTGTGGAATCAGGATTTTCTGTCGTCTTTGTGATTAGTGGAGTATTGAGAGGTTTCCAACATCTGCCTTTTGCTCACTGCGGCTTGAATGGAAACGATATGTTTACTGGCAGAGATGGCAGCCAGAAGCTAAAAATTTAAATGATTTTAGGTTATGTATAAATGAAAATTTTTGTCAGCATCATCCATCTGCAATTCACAAAGTTAAAGAGGCCTGCAGACTTGCAGTGCTGCAGTGTAGCATGACAATTCTGAGAAGTTTGTTTCTTTTTTAAAAAGAGGCAGAATTGTTGTCTCCTCTGTTAGATGTGGAACCCCCATTTTTAAAAGGTACTCAACAACCATTTAGCTTTTGTTGATTAATTAGGGCAGCTGCATCAGTTTCTTGTGTGTAATCTGTATCCCTCAGAACCTCATCATTTATTCACTGCTCAGCAGTAAATATCTGTATGTCTGTGTGCTTTTCCTTCTGAAAGACTTCAACGCTTTTTTCACTTTTCATATTAAATGAATAAATAATTTGCTATGTTTTTGTGATGTATCTTCTATGATGAAACAGCATTGAGCAAATCATTGTGTTATTACAGGACAGAACGAATACATATGTGCATTCTGAGTTAGTTTTATTGTTAATTTAAAAGGAAAATCATCTGATTTATAATAAACAATTTAAACCATTTTAGCCCTTGCTTTCAGGGCTTGTTCTTGTTCTGCCAGAGCAATGAGACACTAGAAAATAAATATCTTTGAGACGGTTCATACTGCAGCTACCTGGTCTTTTTAACTGTGAGAAACTAGACATCCTGCAAAAGCATGTGAAGTCACAGGAGGTAGCTGCAAGAGCCTAATCATTGACCCTTGTTTCTGATTTTTCTTTTTAGCTTGGTATTGTCAGGAGAAAATTTGAAGGAGGTGCTTTGTTTGCTGTATAATAGAGGTAGCGACTGGATCAATCAGATTCAGGCCTCTTCAAAAGCTCTCGAATACCCTGTAACACTCCATTGCACTAAGTTTGCAGTGTCTTATTACAGAAGCGTTCACTGGGGGCTGTCAGCTCCTGTTAAAATAACTCCTATAGAGATGTGTGCTAGTGTGTCATCCTGTCTGAAAACCCTTTTCTCCCAAACCCTGCCTGGGAAAGGATACAACTTTGAGCATACCTAGGGCTTTGTGTCTTCAAAGAGCAGGATAGACTGCCATGCTCAGAAGCGTCTTGTTTCCTCCAGCACACCCTGCCTGCCTCTCTGCTCTTTTAGAGCGCCATTGCCTATTATGTTTTAAAATACAGAACCACTCTTGTGACATTCTTTTAGGGGTTTAATGAGAGTTTATCTCCCCCGCCACCATTAGGACTAAACACACTTGGATAGTGACAGAGCATACTCAGATTTATGTACTTGTTCTTTTAACATATTAATTTTTTATTAGTGGTGTAAAAGGAGGTGATTTTTCTGTGTCCATCTGCAGATTTATTCCAGTCTCAGATTCCAATAATAGTGGCTGAGTATACTTAGCTGGCGTGCATTTGGTTTGGTTTGCCCTTTTTTTTCCCCCTTCTGATAATGAGATCAGTTCGAGTGAAACTGTGAGCCGCATTAGGGCAAGAGAAGCAATTTACTGCTGCTGAATGCATTTGCAGAGTGTAGTTTCCCTCATCTTGTCAGCTTGTCAGTCTGAAGGCATCCATAAACCCATGACAGCTTCGGAAGACAAACTCCGGCAGCAAGCTGTCAGGGTGCCAGACACTGCTGTCTGTGTGGGCTGCCTTCCTCCCCTCTCCCCCGCTCACCCTCCCTCTGCCCACCCACCTCTCTCCCCCTCTCCCTTCTCTTCCCCCCGCCCTGCATCCCTCTACCTTATAGGTGTGGTTTTAGGTGCTGCTGTTCTCTGTGACAGCACCTTTTTGCTTTCCCCCTTGATCCTCCCGCCACCGGAACAAAAGGGGAGCTCGCTGCCAGCGGTGCAGCACCTGCCCGTGCAGTCCGGGGAGCAGAGGGGAGGAGAGTGGGCGCCCTGCATCCTGCTCTGCCTGAGCAGGCAGCGAGCTTGTTCAGTCACTTTGCTTGAAATGCCTTTGAACTGCTGCCAGATCCCATTGTCTGCGTGCAAATGGAGTTCAACGCCCCACTGCGATGAGATGCACAGTGTGTTAAGAGGAGGAAGGAATGGAGCTGTATACCCACCCTGAAGGAGCATCTCAGATCTGCTGTGTGCCATGATAATCTGAACACTGGACCATACTTCTCTTACTTTCCCTTCATTGTTCCTGGGATTTCAGAGAGTGACATGGAAGCTTTTCAGAGGGGAGCTGCAAGGCAAGATAGTTTCTGGGGAGAAAGCTGCTGTGCTTTTAGACTGTTTATGTGGGACTGTGCTTTGCCAACCACCCACCTGTAGATGCAGTGTGATACACCAGCTAGTGGTTAATGGTGTGTGTTTGGCTCAGCAGTGATTTGCTCTTTTTTAGTGTGAATTTATTTACATTTTTCCATTTGTCTGTACTTAAAATTCCTGTATTTTTAGGTTTTCAAAATGATTTGAGAGATTTTGGTAACACTGAGTGAAGGGAAGGCAGCCACTGCTACTACTAATGGTTCAGCCATCTACCAACTGTGCAGCCCAGCTGCCCTTCTTGGGAAAGGCCAGCTTACTTTATTTATGATTTTTGTGAAGAGCAGCTCTCAGGCTTTCCACTCCCCTTGCTTTGTCTTTAGCCTCATGTCTTTCCTTGGGCTGCTGTCTGTCAGACCCCTTTTGAGAGAGCAACTTCACTTGTGGACATCGCTTTTAAAGGTAGAAATTTGGGTATTTGCAGTTGTGTGTGCTGTTCATTATCTAACTGTTTCTTAGGCTGTTACAAGAAAACATTGTTTGCTTTCATGCTTTGTTATTTGACTGTTTGTTTAACCAGTAATCATCAGCAAGGACAGTGCTTTGAGAGGAGGATGGAGGAGCTGTTCTTTGCTGACTGTTAGGCAGTGCACTAAGTGGAGTTGGCAGGGCTTGTATCTCGCACTGATATGCCTGCTATGTTCTCTGGTCATTAAGCTCTTTGTTGGTTCCTTCTCCTCCTCCTTCCACTGCTCTCCCTTTCCTTCCCTGATGGGACATGTTATGGTGATAGGACGTTTCTGCATCTAACCTTGCTAATGGGTTACAGTCAGGTTCTGAAGTGTGCTGGGGGAAAGACAAAATCTGGCCTGTGAGGAGCTGATGGCTCACAAATGCACAGGAATAGCATAAGGAAGCTGGTTATAACTGCTGCACGCCTTTGCCTAGACTAATGCTCATGTTCTGCTGAATATATGTACTGACCTGGCCTTTCTTTATGTCCTCGATACCTGATCAGAAATTGAACGGTTATCAGCAATACTGGTGTAACTGATGAAATCTTTGTAAAGGTTAGAGCCATTACAGACAGAACATTTTAAAATCAGATGATGTCGTGTATGTTCCCCAAGGACTAATGCAACCACATTTTCTAGTGGTTTGTCATACGGCAATCTAAAATCTCATTTGCATCTCAAGAGCAAAGCTAGTTGTGCTTAGTTAATATTAAGCAACTTGAAAGATTAGGAATAGATTTTTTTTTGTAAATGTTCTTTTTCCTTTCACCAGGAACTAGTAAAAGAAAGGTATTTGGCTAACAGTGTGTTTGATTTTCATTTTTGAGTTCCCTGGGAAGTAAGATTCACTTGGAACACTGAAGATTTTCTGGTCATGAAGAAATTTCTGACCCTTGAGCTGAGATGCAGCTGTCATTCTCTTGATCAGGGCACACTAAACAGGATTGGGACCTTTAAAAATGTTCTTCAATTAACCCATCAATTTCATGCTGGTAATAGTGATGCTTCTGTGATGCAGCCAAACACTGCAGATGTAGGAAACAAGAGCTTGGCCTGGAGCACAGACCAGAAACTTCTCACAGGGCCTCCTCTCTTAAGGGTCTTAGTTTCTTCCTCTTGCTGTCATGAGTGTAGTCAAATGATGAGGCTACTGTGTAGATGCAGCTCCTGCAGTCTAAAACCTTCTCTCTACAATGTGACTATGCGAAAAGGAGACGTTTTCAATTCCCTTCACTCCCCAGCTTCAGCTCATAAAGGATTAGGAAGGATGGTGTTCTCTGCTTAAGCAATGTGATGTTTCAGGCTTGCAATGATTTTTTTTTCCCTGTTATCATAGTTATTTTAAGACTCTGGCCTTTCTATATGCTATTAAATTCAACAATCTCAAAGAGAGGATGAAATGGTGTAAGTTGACAGGTGCATTTCAGCAATACAGAGCTGAAGTAACCTGTCAAAGGTCACATACTGATAACTCCAGGAATCTTGGGTCATAACTCACTGCTGGATTTGACAAGCAACCTACTATATGGCTTTTCTGCTTTGACGATTTGAAAGAAATGGCTATAAAAATATAAATGATCTTTCCATAAAAATGTTCTCCATTGTTTTAAACCATCCGGAAACGCTGTATCAAGTCTGTTCATTTTAGATGAAATACAATGAACAGTCCTTAATGGTACTGCTGTCCTTCATCCTAAAACAACCATTTCATGTGCTTAGTAAAATGTTATGGCATGTCAGAGGCATTTCAGGAGTGGACACAGCCATTTGCCTGAAACCACAATTAAGGTCTGGTTGCCTGAGCTCCTGTTCTGCCTGGTATTACCTCATCAGTGTGTATAGATGGGTCTCTGTTGTCACATCTCATTCCACAAACCTGTCTGTCCCCTGCTGAAGTTTCCTTCTAGCAGGACAGTGTGCCAACTAGGGCGCAGTGCTGGACTGGAGCAGGTACTTGAGTAGTTACCACTCAGAGGAGTGCCTGTTTTTTGATGCTTCATGATGGAGTCACCCAGTGCAAAGAAAGCACTCGGATGTGTTTGAGAGCTGCAAACCTCATTTTCATCTCTGGAACACTCTAAATAAGGTGATGGATTCAATAAACTTGTTTCAAGAGAGGCAATTGGTAGTGCTCATTTATAAAAAATGTTGCTGGGTTGCTGGAAAACAGGAGGGGGAAGAGGTTGAGAAAGACAGTCTGCAAGCTAAGCCTACTTATACATATTAGGATGAGCCCAGGCATGAAGCAAAAGAAAAACTCGGAGCTCTTCATTATCTAATACTCCCTCAGGGCAATAACAAACTCCCTGTAGAAGCCAGCAAGCCAGGCACAAGGGCTGGGAGAGAGCGAGCACACATTGTTCTCAGAATATGGCTGGTACTGGAGTCTTTCACTGTGAATTTGAAGCCATCTTTAATGCAAAATATTCCTCAAAGGATTTTTGTTGCTTACCATTTCAAAAGCTGCTTTCAATCCAGTATGATGCCTTCTTCCAAACAAAAGGTTGTAAAGTTAGGTATTGTACAGCAAAGGATGCATAATGTTGCTTTTTCCTAGCCTCATGTATGAGCTGAGGTTATGCAGACACCCTCCTTTTTAGAACTGAAAAAGACCGAATGGAGAAGCTCACCTCTCTCTGCTTTAGCATGTTGTGGCTTTCAGCCTTTCTGTGATGCTTACTGGCCACTCCATATTGTGTGCTTTGTTTCAGAGTAAGTAATCATTTTTATACTGAAAATTCAAGTGCAGAATATATTTGTGTGATGGGCAAATGTTTCTTAGGGAGGTGGCGTGTATGGGAGAGCACGTAACACAGACCTCCAGTGTCTCCCACTGGTGCCTATACAACTGCTCTGGTTTGGATTTCTATAAGGGGAGATTTTTGTATTTCTATAAGGAGACCAGTTAAAGAGTCTCCTCTGAAGTGGTAGGATACTCAGGAATAGGGTTTGTGGCATCGGTTCAGTCTGTGTGTGTTAAGTTGGTCGATTGGTATCAATCTGTTTAGGATCATGAAGGAAAGTGAACCTCTCTCTAAGAAGGTAGAGGACTTAAATATCTCTGCTTGTTTGTATTCCTAGCATTTGAAAAGTCCAAGGTGATTCTTCATATAAGCAATTTGACCTAAAATAAATTCACTGTCACCTCCCTTGCCAATAAATTAAATGCCATCGCCAGCAGTTTAACCTCTGAGGTGGCCCTTGTTGAATGAGTGCAGTTCCTGTTTGATGCAAACAGCAGCAATAAAGACAGAAATGTATGAGAGCTTGGCAAATAGAGTGGAGGGGAAAAGAATTTGCACCCTTTTCATGGACCAACCTCTATGTTGCAAACAAGCAAAGCAAAGTTACAGTCGTTCTTCTAATTGAGAACTGCAAGAGGATTTTTCACTTTCTGTCTCAAATCTCATTATCCGGAGTGTTTAGAATAGATCAGTGAGTGGTGGCAATCCCACCTTTATCGCTGCTTTGACGTTTAGGTTTTACATGGGTAGCATTGGGATAACAATTCATTCTGATACGTTCAAGAAGTGCTCTTGAGGCACTGCTGCTCATAGTCTTCCTGCGTAACTTGATTCTCATTTTATAGATGAGGTTCGGGCGATGTGTAACCACATCAAATTAAAAGTGGAATAGTGAACTGAACTCAGGCTTACTCTCAAATTCCCTAGCTTTTTATCTTTAAGATGATATCTAGCTGCCTCCTAGAAGGAAGGTAAAGAAGAGTTCTCACTGTCTCAAAAATGGTCTTTGAAGCCATTTCCGATGCTTGTGGACCAACATGCAAAGGGGAAGTTGAAGATTTTAATATCCCACCCTGTTGTCTCCTATGCTAATGCTCCCCTTCCCTCCGCCCCTTCTGTAGCTGTTCAAGGAGAGAAAGAAGCCCAAAATGGCCCTGAAATTTCCCTGTCAGTTCCCAGTGTTGGTCTCCTGACCGTGAAGCCCCCAGTTCTGTCTCAGTTGTAGAGTCTTCCTCCCTGAATGTCCTGGAAAGTCTGCATCTGGACAAGAGGACAAAATTGGGTCTTCAGTGTATGTGTGAGTTCAAAAACAGTCCGCCTGTGTTAGCTCTGGGAGGAGCTGAATGGTAGCAGCATATGGCATGACAGCCTCACCCCCATGTCCCTGGGCACTGCCTGGATGGAGTTTGCTGCTGCCAGAGGGCTGCCCTGCTGAGCAGAGGGAAACCAGAGGCTGAAACCGAGCGCTGGGTTTCCTGGAGCTGGGATGACCAACACATTTGTCCAACTGGCAGCCCCGTGTGGCCAAGGAGGAGGATGTGTGCATCTGCTCTCCTGACCAGGGGATGCTGCTGGATTTGCACCACCTCCTAGCAGAGAGGGGTGTCAGGCAGTGGCACCTGTGCCACTAGAGCTAAAATTAATTTGTGTATTTAACTTTAAATTTAATGTCTAAAATTTTAAAAGATGTTTATCATGGTGTATTTTTTAGTAACACAATTATAGCTCTTCAAAGTTGCTCTAGCTAAAAATTATTTAATTACTGTTTTGGCTACAATGAAGAAGATAAAATTCAGTTTGGACATCCCAGGCTACCTTTCCTCTCCCTTTTGCAGCAATATAGAGTAAAAAAAGAAGTAACAATCTTTTCTGTAAGTACAGTGTTAATCTTATTTGGGGCTCCTAAAAAGCATGAATTATTTAGTTACAGTGTCGCTACAAAGTCAAGTTTGAATACTTGAATGCTCTAAATGTGATTGTTTCTCTCCCATCACAACTGTGTGTAAGATTTAGTGTTAAGTGATCTGAAAACTTTGAAGTATTATCTCGCTGGGATCAGTTAGCGCAAATGTACTTGAGACTTTAACAGAAATGAGCATTTTCAGGGCATTTCAGCATTTATAATATTTTATTGTGGGTGGTGTTTAGTTTAAGTGATCTACACTGGCAGCTAGCGCACCTTGCTAATACTGCTTTTGTCCGATTATGGGCAATGATCTCACCTGAAAGAGCAGAAAGTGCTGTAAGAACATAGTTGGGGCAACTTTCCTGCCTTTGCAGTCTTCAACTTCTTCTCCCCAGTGCTTTTCTCTGGACAAAAGAAGCAGATGAATGCAGTTAGTACTGCAAGCGTACTCGATTTTCACAACCAAACCAGCAGTGGCTTTAGTCAGGATATAGATGAAATAATGTGTCCGGGTTGTTTCAAGACATGCTGAACTTCACCCTTGTAGACTGGATGAGCCCTCCTCCAGGACCATTAAATCCGTAAGCTGAAAGCATGGTAGTGTATTTCTGCTGGAAATTCATCTTTGAAGATGTTAATCTTTTAGTCTGCTTCCTTTGGCTATTCAACAACCCATTTTTTTTGTAAAGTTAGGCCAGCTAGACCTAACGTCTGAGTCAAATTTTGTCTTTAGCTGCTATGTGTCTGTCTCCTTAAACAATGTGAGCTGTCATTTTCTCCTACTCCCCTCTGACTCCCCGTGCACTCCTCCCTTTATCTCTTCCTCCTACTCTCAGCTTTGCACTTTGTTTCATGCTGCCTCCTATTCCTGGAACAGCCTCCCAGTCTGTGCTGCCAAATCCTCCCTCCCTCTCTCTGCTCTTGCGAACCTGTTTCTTACAGCAATCATTTCTAAGTTGTTTACCTGACTAATTGTCTCTCTCTGTGCTTTCTGTCCTGTATTTGTTGTTCTGGATCATGTTTTTTATGTGAGAGATGACATATTGCAGGATAAGGAGTATATTTGCCACTGTTTTGTGGTGTATTGTTTACATTAGCTCTTTATACAATGATAACTAATAAATTCTCCTTACTATTTGAGTGCAGATTTTTTCACTAAGCTGTAGTTCACTCTTAGCTGTGTGCTATTAAAGAACAGCCCTGTTTTATCTTAAGGTAATTGCTAGACTGTGAAAGTGAGTGTCTGTATTACAGCATGTGCCGTCAGCTAGCTGGTCTGTATAGGCGAAGTTCAGCTGTTTACCAACGTGCATGAAATGGTGGTAGAAAACAAAGGGCTATGGGCAAATCTGATGCTCAGTACTAGTACTGTCATTGCATGGCTTTGCTGCTGGGGGTAATTGTAGTGCTGTGACTGCTGTTCTCCCAACATGGACAAGCTCTTACAGGCATGCATGGAGATAGGCTGGATGTCTTCTATCAGGCTGCACTAAAAGAAGTGGGTTCTCTTTACTGAATGCCTCACCATACCAGCAGAAGAGAACTTTTACCTTTCTACCTGCAGAGAGTTTTGTTTTTCTGGCAATTCTGTTCTTTCTTTTTCCAACTGAGTGCAAGGCAATCTGATTATCAATTTAAAAAATAAAAATGAAAAGTTGTTGGGATTATCTGTTTTCAATTTACTTTTCTGAACCAAGTTGAATATTTATTAAAAAAGAAAAGCAAAACACCTGAAAATATTATTATAGCTTTAGACCAAGTTTCATAATAGTGTTCTGAATGCTCATTTTCTGAAGTCCCACTTCTGTTAATATCTGACCTAAGATTTTACTGCTATGTGTGAAACAGTAATATTCTCATATTTAAATTTACTCTATAGGTACTTACTGGAGCTTGCAAAGTGGCATACAAGACTAACCCAATTAATTTTTACATGAGGGTTAAGCATATGTTTTTATATTATCAGTATGATAATATAAAGATTTTATATAATATATATATAATATATAATTTTATATAATTTTAATTTAAATTTATATAATTTTATATAATATAAAGATTTTAAGTCTAAATTTCATTCATGAAAAAATAATTTCAAGACAAAAATAGTCTTCTTGTTAATGAAAAACGAATCAGATTTTCAGTAGCTTAATAAATTTTATTGGGAATTTTACTACATGCATGTTTTGGAAAAATGGCTCCCACCTAGCTGCCTTAGTCTCTGCAACCAATATCTGGGCACCTAATAGTTTTCAGTACCCAGACCCTTTTGTCTTCAGCTGCAGTTCCTAATTGAGATGTGCATCTTGCTTAAAATTCTTGAGCTTTCTTGACAAAACTTCAGTTTATCAAAGGGTTGATTTGATTGCAGATATGGCAGCTTTTGTTTCTGAGTTTGTCAGTACTGTTAATTAGGATGTTAATGAGGCCTCTGGTCTTAGTCTGCATGAAGGAGTATTCTAAAGATGCAACTTTAGAGCAGAAAAACAGTCTATCCATAATCAGGTGACTAATTAAAAATGTAAGCATTCAGCACCCTCTTTAGCAATTAAGTCTATAAAATGGGAGGATGGTAAAGAACTAGTGGCATGTAATTACTCTAACACTTTTAAATGAATTAATACATTTGAGGTGTATTTAATCTGAAACCATCAATTTTGTTTGTATTGATCATCTAAAAAGCAAGGCGTCTGCAAAGAGGAGCAGAAGGCAGGGTTTTGAAATTGTTGTTTAAGCACGGTGGTAAACATGGAGTAGTGCAAACTGTGGTGTGGAAGTAGGTGTGCATTGCCTGTGGTGCTCTGATTGTGTAACAGTTACAAACACAAACGGTTTGAGAGAAAATTAACTAATTCCACCCACATTAAGACAAGGAAGTCTACCAATAGCCACAACTCCTTATCAGCCTGTTTCTCTAGTAAGACTCTCTCCTGCTGCTTCATGCATTGCAAACTAAGTGTGAGAAGCTTTGGGAAACAGGTGTGTGACCTGGCATGTACGCTGGCTGCGTTTTCCTGCAAGGTTTGGAGATCAGCCTTGAGCCATGGGTGATTCTGAGGAAAAGCTTGTGCACATCCCAGTTGCCAGGCCGCGTGGTGCTGGTGGGAGGCTGGAGATGGCCTGAGGTGACTGCCGGGGAGCAGCAAGCACTGGCTGCTCCGCCAGGGAGGAGGAGATGGGAGCCAGGCAGGCAGGATGAGAAGCTGGCATGGGCAGCATCCTCAGCAGTGACGGTGCAGCCCTGCAGCATGCAAACAAAACAACTGAAGGCAGTTGGTGACAGCCACCAGGTTCATCCTAGAGTCCAGTGATCACCAAATGAGTCCACAGTCACCAGGTAGGTCCAACTTCAGGTTGGCAAGGCAGAACGCACATGTAATATAGTTCATGTCAGGGCCTGAACTTGGGTACAGCTAACAGGTCAGCCGGTGGAGGCTGGTCAGGGCACTCAGAGACTGCTGCTGTGTGCAGGGCCCCAGCAGTCTTCCTTGCAGAGTTCCCCCTCAAGATCCATTTCTGCCATAACCCTTGTGAAAAAAACAGATTATCATTTTCAATGCACAGGCTGCCATAAAGGTTTAGCAAGGGCAGTAGAGCACTTTGCATCTGTTCCTGTTCTTTGGAGACCCAGGCTTCCAAACCACTGTCGTAGACAGTCAGTGTAATCTCCATAGGTCTCAAGTCCTCCTCCCTTTCTCCCTTTTCTACCTGTTCCACTCTCCTTCTGTTTGCTTATTTACTCATTTTGCCTTTCCTAAGCCAGATTTATAGCTTTCTTTTATTGCCTTTTCTGCCTTTTTTCTGAAAGTGAGTATGCACTGTGTTAAAAGCTGTCTTGGAATAGCCAAGAAAAAAAAAATAATTGTTTTCTGAGTCTGGAAAACTTACTTATTTCAATCTCACCAAGGTAATAGTGAACCGAATATTTGAAACTACAAATTCTAGGAGATGTGCTTCTAGCTTTACATGGGATGGAAGTCTCTTGAATAAAAGATCTCAGCTGAAAGAAGGCAGGGAGGGAGCTGCTGTACACAGGCAGGGAACATGTCCTGTTTAGAAGTCCACCAAATACTGTCCATGTTCAAATATATGAGAACAGGTAAGTAAAAGAGCCTTTTCTAAGGCTTTATACTTTGGTAGAGCGTACTTTTACAGCATGTTTCTGGTCTTAATTTGGACAAGCTTTCAGCATAAAGGTACTAAAACTGTTGTAGTTGGTTCCTGCTGTCATATGTTCCTAGATAAAATAGATTAGAAGAGAAGATGAGTTCCTATGTGTTACCTGAAGCGATTGAATATAGATTAGTCTCTTGCTAATTGAGGTGAAATTTTTAATGTATAGCTCAAAGGAAGAACAGATAGGCTGCTTTCATAGCTATTGTAGATTAACTTTAGGAATGTACATTCTGTATTTCTCTGAGACACGTTAACTTTAAGTTGTCCTCTTTTTGCCACACTTGGACTGTTTCCCCACTGGATTGAATTACTTAGGAGAAGACATCAGAGAAAACATTTTGCTCTCTGCAGCAGGATCATTTATCTGCGTTGTGATAAGCAGGGTGCACAAGGGAATGGAAATTAGATCCGTGTCCATATCTAATGCAGAAGGAACTGCATTTATTTCCTGTTCTCACAGTTGCATTGAAGATGTTCTGCCATGATAGAGCAAACTGGTTGACATAAGAGGAGGCTGAAGATGGTCCCACCATTTGGGGTTGCTGAGATACTCACTTGTCATCTGGGTGGGACTGGAGTGCCCCTTGTGTGGCAGGCACTGAACCTGCGCTCGCTCTAGTTCTCCATCCCACAGCAGGCATCTTGTGTCATTACTTGCTTTGGGAAAAGCCCTAGGGTTGGAGTGTGTGTAGATGCAGGTGTCAGAAGAGGCACGGAACAGAAGAAAAAGTAAGTCCAGGTCAAAACTGTGAAGTGTTTGTGGTGGGTTGATGGCTGGGTATTAGAGCTTCAGTAGCACATGAAAGAAAGAACTGGGGGTGCCCCTTCGGGCATCTCTGAGGAAAGTGCCTCCTTTGTCTCATAGGAGCAGGTGCGTTAGAGAAGCAGACCAGTTACATCCCCTCAGCTCATGGAAAGCTCAGCCTGCTGTGGGTTCTTCCACTACCAGAACACTTACATAGCTGCATATTATTTGTGTTAAGTAGGTAGTATCAGCAACTGTTGAAGGCTCAAGTTTTTTGTGGGTTTGGGGTTGGTTTGTTTGTTTTAATTTATTCAGGTCTGCAGTTTGTTGCTCTTGTAGAAGGTGTGAAGTTGCACACCTGTCTGGAGATAATTAAAAAAAAAAAAAGTAATTACTACTTCATTGCACAGGTCTTTTCCTCATATCAGGCTGATGGGTATCAAGCCGGCTGGCCAGCTGGCAGCTTTCCTGTTTACCACAGGTCTGTACCAGGAGAGGCCTGTCCCTGCATGGGGACTTGCCTAAGCAGAGCAGAGCGTTGCCTCAAGGCTCCAAGTGGATCTGTCGGAGCAGTGTAGGCACCATTAGTGTTTCTCACCTCTTTGATCTGAGTTTGGTACTCTTCGGGCAGTCTCTCACCACAGGGTTTCACTGGCAGTGAATGCCAGCTGAAGCACACGCCCAGAGCCCAGATATGAGCTTGGCTGGCAATTACATTGCAACGTGGCTGTAACTTCCACAGTATATTTTTTTAATCCAGTATATGGAATACAACCATCACTCTTCCTTCTGAGGGCTTGCAGCATGGCTCACGGTGCTCTGCTGATGTCACCAGATACTTCGCATTCACAGGAGAGTGGGGCTGTACCTGCAGGCCTGGCATATGGCTATCACTGCAGACAAGGGAGAGGTTGGAGTGTCTCACAGGGAAGCAGGCAAGTGAGGAACTTTGTGTCATGATTACACCATTGAAATGGAACGGGATGGAAAATCAATCAGATTCCTCCTCTGATTACTGTGTAACTCAATTACTGCAGTCCCTCTGGGGTCCAAAGCAACAACTGTCTCACAGGAAGCATAGAAGAAAGACCTCTGAATTAGAGCAGTTGTGGACAAGAACAAGGTCCTGCCACTGTGCATTACAGAAAAGTTGGGTTATATTCTAAGTAATAAAAGAGCTGGGGAAGTGTACTCATGATGCTGGGTCTTAGGGTGGTAAGACATTCTGGGGCTCAGCTAGGAGGGAGCTTGTATGACAGAAGTTCTTAATAAATGTGTCATATGACATCCACTATCTCCTATGTGCCTTGTCATGAGCGTACCAGCAGCCCCGAATATATGCTGCTCATTGGTTCTGGATGAGTACTGACTGGGCTTGAGCATTTTTACTATCCCCATGATAATTTCAAGGCATTGGAAATATCTGGAGATCAGACACTGAAACCACACAATTCTGATTATTATCTTACCTTCATATCACATCAGTTGCCAAGTGGTTTAGCAGCTGATAATTCACAAAATGGTTAGTGTTTCACATTAACATTGTATATCACTAGGAAACAGAGCATCTAAGTTTTATAAAGCGTTTGTTTGAATGCTGGTGGTTTGTGAGATAGCCGACAAAGGAATTGATGCTCTCAGATCTAGTGCTACTTTCCTGGTAGGACGGGAGCCCATTGAGCCTGCATCCTTACACCAACGAAATACTTCCTCCTCGCTATGCGTTCTGACTGCCTTCTCCTGCCGTTTGCACTCGGGCAGTCCTGGCGAGCTTGCAGTAAAGGCGTTTGGAGAGGACCTTAATTTATCTGTAAACTTGAAGGTTTTGTGGTGTTGGATTCCAAGGAGTGTGATCTCAAAAGAGGAGCCAGGTATTTTTGTTTTCTTTAGGAGGGATTATTTTTCAGTGTGATGTTTTTTTGTTTGTTTCTTTGTTTTGTGTTGTTTCCAGTATAGATTTCTCAGGGCTTTGTATTTTGTTTATGGGTGGTTTCTGACGTCTCTTAACTTTTAATATAAATTTTGGTTGGTGTTTTTGTTTTGTTACTTTTTTTTCTTTGAACCTAAACGAGCTGATGCGGTCCCCAAAGAGCTTAATGCATACTGTGCCAGCTGGCATGCCCTCTGGCTGTGAAGCCTTGTTAAAGAGATCAGAGCTGACAGATTTTTGAGTAGCAATCTGATACAGGCCTTTTTTTTATTTGTTTTTTTGAGCTTACCCATGTAACAAATGGGGGCTTGTTTGGGAGCTTCGCTAGAGGCTTGAATGGAGTCATTGTTATCAAAACACTGCCGTGATTCAGAAGTGCTCAGCAAAAGGGCTTCCTCTCCCTCTTGCCCCTCAGCTGGGCACTGCAGGTGTAGCAGCCTAGCTTAAACTCTACTTTCATCCTTATTCTACAGAATAATCCGGTTGTCTTGTCTTTTTCATCTTTGAACTGATAACCAGGAATCTGAAGCTTCAGCTCTTTGTACAACAGAGACTCAGTTCAATGCTAAAAATGAAGCTGGAGAGGTGAGCGAGTGTAACCAGAGAAGAGAAGTGGTTTCCAGATTGAGACTGTGAGGGTAGCATCATAGAAGTACTATAGGACTTTGCCAGGCTTTCATGCAGATCGGTATGCTTTTCATGCAGATCGGTACAGTTTTCTTACTGTTACAGTGGTGTTTAGATTAGAAATTCCACCCAGGAAGCACTTGCTTGGAAATTGCAGGCAACACATCGGCTCCTGAGCTTTTAAGTCCCTCTTTACATTATTTTCTCCTGTAAAAACAACTTCTTGTGTAATACATGTGAAGATCGTGAATCTATCTGGGAATCCAAAGTAGTCTAATTATTCTATTTCATATAATGGGATTAAAAACAAAAAAGATGTGAGCTATTTGGGAAGACATTGACTTACAGCTCTCAGTGTTCTCAGTCAAAATTGAGTACGTAGGAATCTGAGTGGAGTGTTTTCTAAGAATTAATTGCACAGCAGTAGAATGAAGACTGCTTCTTATAGCAAGTGATGTGCCTGGAGCTGTGTGTATGGGGTGTCTTGTACAGAACTCACCTCATAAAAAGATAGAGCATTTATTACGTGTTTCTATCTAACCTGCATCTGCCCTGCCAAATTCTGCCTCTACTCGCTGCTGCCTCTGCAGTGAGAACATGACTTTGGAGCTCTGGTGGTAACATTGGCGCCTTCTGCACAGTCAGTGGGGCGGGAAAAACTCATGGTGGAGGTTCAAAGGTTATTCCCCTGCCTGCTTTTGAAAGGTGGCACTTGTTTTTGGATACCAGGCTGGCACACTGGCAGTCTGCATTGACTTGAACTGGAATTATGAGCCATGTCCTGCACTCAGTGTAGAGCATTGTGCATTCAAAATCAGTTATCAATTCAGTAACCCAAAAAAAAGGAAAAATCAATTTGAATTCTGTTGTTTTACTTTCCCCCTTAGTAATTACTTCCTCTCTCTCTTTCCTTTTTCCAGTAAAAGGTTAACAGTATGTAGAGAAAAAACTGAAAGACGGTCAGTTGGTTGGGTTGAAGAAATCACAGCTTATTGTTGCTTGCCGAGCTGGACTTCCAAAGCCAGCTCTGTCATTGGAGATGGCCATTTGGGGATGCAGACTCGATCCATTTGGAATCTGGGAAACAGATTTTTTTTTTAACCTTTATTCATTTGCTGCCTTGCAGTGTGACCTGCAATAAGATTTGCTGTGTCTCAAGTTCTCCAATGGCACATAGCATGTAATATATTTTATATTTACAGACTGTGGCTTTTCTGAAGCCCTAATCAGGGCTAAGGTTTTGTTGTGTGCTAAACAAGCCAGTACCTGCTCTTCTGAGCTTGTAGAGTAGAAGTTGTTGTAGATAACACTTGGTGATCAGTATAAGGCTTGTATAAAGAGTACTCTGACTACTTGCCACCCATGTCACAAAGTTAGCAATATTATATCATTTCATATAAAATGTGCTTGTTTCTTTTTCTCTGCTTCAAGCTGTACCAAAGGTTTGGAAAAGAGTCAGTTGGGAATCTTTAGAGTGGGACTTCTGGCCTCATCTGTGAACTGATCTTTTCCCTGAGTCAGAAGGATTTCTTTCTGTTTAGTGATACACATTACAAAATAAGCATCTATCTCACAAGTGGTTTCTTTTCTGTTGGAGCTAGTTGTTAAAACCCTCACGACATAAAAAACCTTCTGTCTGTCTGAAGCTCATGGAAGAGCTGGTCTTTTCATATTATTTGTTTGTCAGAATGATAGTAATAAAAAGGCTCAAAAACGGGAGGAATGGAGAAGAGGTGATGAACTGTTTTGGTAGTACTTGTTGTTGCCCTTGTGCCTCCTGGTGCTGTAAGCTATGCCAGCTGAGGAGGTGGCTAGAAGGACCGAATGTGGTGGAGCACGTCTGCAGGAGTGTGGGTGTGCGAGTAAGAGAGATTTGAGAGAAGTTTTAAAGTGCTACGGAGGGCTCACTGTCGGCACAGCTGACTTGGTGAGCAGGGCCTGGTATACAGGGTGTTCTTGCTCTGGCCTCAGACCTGCCTGTGCCGGGAGGAGCAGCAGGTGCTCACCAAAAATAGGCCTGGGTCCCGAGTAATGCACACCTGGGTGTTACTGCTGTAGGTAGTAGAAACTTACACAGTGATTTTAATTTATTTTCAAGCCAAGGGGCAATCTAGTCACTTTCCCTCATGTTTATGTTTTAGATGGGTTGGTGTTTGTTGGCTTTGTTGAACATTTTATTGTGGAAACATAAAAACACATGGTGAAATAGTCTGCTGTCATAAACACAAGGCAGGAGGTGAGAGAGCTTTGTAACACGAAGCTTTCACGTGAGTGGCGGGTGAGAAGGCGAGGAAGGTTTCAGGAGGTGTTCCTTCTCCACCTGCCGCTGGGTCAGCTGGCAGTGGCGAGCCATGCAGTGTCCGGCAGCCCGTGCCCCTGGCTCCAGTGGTGCCCGGGGGACGATGCATCCCCAGAGCAGTGTTTCAAGAGCCCTGGTACAACATGAGTTCCCGGGAGAAGTGAGGCAGTCTCATAGAGCATGTGGGAACCACAGAAATCGGGAGCTGTAGGGCAGGAATGCTGGTAGGAATTTGAAGCATCCTGCTGGGTTCAGGACATCCATATCCTGGGGGCCTAGGGAACCACACATCATTGCTAGAACAGGACAAGACAGACAGTGTGAGGCTCTCCCCTCCTCTGTTAATTTTGAAATCTAAGCTAGAATAAAAGGGGTTCATATCATGTGCTCAGTGGCATAAAGAGGAGTCAGGGAAGGCTAGATACCCTGGCTCTGTTTGCTGTGGTGTGTGAGAACCTCACCCAAGGAGAGTGCTGAGTCCCCGTGCCTCTTGCAGAGGCTCTGATGGTTGTTCTGCAGCTCTGCCAAGCTCCTGTACAAAGGTGTGCGTCACTTCCCAGGGAACAGGTCTGCACCTACTGATCTTGCCATTTCATTTCAAGCACATTAAATACCATGAATCCATACTGAGAATTGACTTTTTCTTTTTGAATTGCAGGATATAAAGAGAAAGTGCCATCATGTGAATGCAAAACCGCTAAATGAGAAACGGGACACCTGGGAAGGCTGAGCTGAAAGTGCTTGTGCACAGAATGACAGACTGATCTGCTGTTGGAGACAAGAGTCAGGAAACCTCCCTCCTCCAAAAGACTTTCGTGAGTGAGAGGAGAAGAACAGGAGGAAGCACACAAAAGAGCGATGGGAATTGAGGGCCATGGTTACTTGAGATAAATGGCAGATCCCTGGGAGTCTAGCCTGGTAGCTGTTTGCTTTAGCTTTGTCTCTCTCTGCAGCTGCTCTTTCTTTTTTGCAAGCTGCTGCTGGGTACTGCCACGGCGGCACTGTAGATTGCAAGAGCAACGTGAGTGCAGGGTGTGAGGAGGGGGTGGGCAGCCCGCCTCACCATGATTCAGTTGTGGAAAGTAGTGCGGCACGTGCGACAGCTGGAGCTCCACAGATTGATCCTGCTGCTCATTGCCTTCAGCCTGATCTCCATGTGCATACTGGCTTACTACGTCACCAACAGTCCCAAAATCAAGGAGCCGCCACCCCTGCCCTTCAGTGACTGCAGCAACCAGCACCGCGTCCTGATCCCACCGCAGGCCAGCTGGAGGCTTACGAAATCTGTGGACACCTCCCGCACAGATCCTGTGGTGCTCGTCTTCGTGGAAAGCATTTACTCCCAGCTGGGGCAGGAAATAGTTGCCATCCTGGAATCTAGCCGGTTTAAATACAGGACAGAGATCGCCCCTGGCAAAGGGGATATGCCCACCCTGACAGACAAAGATAGGGGACGCTATGCTCTTATTATCTATGAGAATATCCTCAAATATGTGAATCTGGATGCTTGGAACCGAGAGCTGCTGGACAAATACTGTGTAGAGTATGGAGTGGGGATTATAGGCTTTTTCAAAGCCAACGAGAACAGCCTACTCAGTGCACAGCTCAAGGGTTTCCCCCTTTTCCTACATTCCAACCTGGGGCTGCGGGACTACCACATCAACCCCAGTGCTCCCCTGCTCTACGTCACCCGGGCTAATGAGGTGGAGCAGGGTCCCCTGCCCGGCGATGACTGGACCGTGTTCCAGTCAAACCACAGCACCTACGAGCCGGTGCTGTTGGCCAGCACCAAGTCCTCAGAGTCCATTGCTCACCTGGCCACCCACAAAGCATTACATGCCACGGTGGTGCAGGACCTGGGTCTGCACGATGGGATCCAGCGGGTTCTCTTTGGCAATAACCTCAATTTCTGGCTGCACAAACTGATTTTCGTGGATGCCATTGCCTACTTGACTGGCAAGCGCCTGTGTCTCACACTTGATCGCTATCTCCTCGTCGACATTGATGATATATTTGTGGGAAAAGAGGGCACTCGCATGAAAGTGTCTGATGTAGAGGTAAAATCCCCAGAAAATCACAGGCCCCAGATAAAATGCCAATGTGTGTGGTATGCCAGGAATGTCAAGGTTGCATTTAATTTGAGTGAAAGAGTTGGTTGCTACAATTTTTATCATCTTAGACACAGAGAAGTAACCTGCAAAGATGCTGAGGCACAGTATGTGATACTCTTAACAAGTTTTTTTGCAGGTTTAAATGGAGCATTTTGCTTTGTAGGACCTGTAGCTGGCATCTCTGAATTTAGGAAGAGGATGCCTGTGATGGTCTGTCCTGTATCCTCTTTAACATATGGAATACACTTAGCTTGAAGCCTGTAAAGCCCATAAGGGAGTGGATGGCACCAGCCATGATGGCAAACAAGGCTGTGATAGCAGCTGCCTTAGCGTATTTCCAGAACAACTTCAAAATGAAGCACACGGTATTCTTTCTACCAAGGGCACAGAACATTTGGGGCAAAGGTATAAACAAAATAATGTTTTGTATGTGTATCCCCTTTCTTGAACTGAACCTCATCCACAACATGTTCCCAAGAGCACTCACACCTCACTTGTACTTTTGTTGTTTTGTTTTGTTTTTTAAGTTCTTCTACATTTTTTTACATGTCCATGCAAGATGTATCTCTCAGCTCAACTTAATTTTTTCAGGTGTGATATACTAAGCTCTGGCTCTGATCCCAAGTTTAGCTTAGGGAAAAGGAAGCCCTTGTATTGTGTTTAGAGCTAGCATTATCTTTTCAATTCATTTGAAGCTGCATACCTGAAGCAACTCTAGTTGCATACATTGATTATTTTACTTGCTCCATTCTTTAATAATCCTTTACAACCACCTTTGACATAACTCTGTGTTCCCAAACAGGCAAGTATAGAAAAATGGAACAGTTTTATGTAATACTCCTTTAAAGAAAAATGCTAACATTTTCTTAATTTCACTACAGTGCCCCTGTGTTTTCAGATGTTAAAATGCTCTGAAAGCACATTTTCTGAAGGATCACAATCTTATCTTGCACCCTCTAGCCCAGACTTGCAGAGATTCCCACCTCTGTGGTGTTTGTGTGGGTTACAGACCAGTGTGAGAAAACAGGAGATAGTTGGCCACGGCTCTTTGGGCAAAGGCCATTCTAGTGATTTTAAAAACAAACCCAGACAAGATAATTCGAAAAAATGCTTTGTTTGGGTTTTAACAGGGTGAAACGGAGGAATAATCTGTGATCAGTAAGCAGAGAATCTCGGGTAAAGCAGATAAAGCCCAGATTTATCCATTTAAAAGAAGCTCTCCAATTGCAGAGCCACGAGAGGTTAATGAATTTTTAGTTTTTAAAAGCGAGAAATAACGACATGGATTTGTTGATAGTGTCTCGCTGTGGGGAGAGAAGGGAATATAATAGTGACAAAACAGCTGGCATTTTCTTTGGCCTTTTATATGAAAGCTGTGTTTCAGGGCTGCTATCTCAACACGCAGCTCCTTAAAGCTCAGATTACAGTGGTCAGGGTAGCAGCAGTTAGAAGACTGGAGGTTGTGTGAAGGTATAAAATTGACTCTGCTATCCCAATGAGCCTGTTTGCCATATGCAGGTCCACATTCAAAGAGCTTCCCAGACAAAATGACTATTAAAAGAAAATGCTAAATATAATTTGATCAGATGCATGCCTGTGGTAGATGTCCTCAGTGAGAGGAGAGATGTTTTCATTTGTGATGCTTAAAGGAGGGCTGGTCAGCTTTTTATCTTTCAAAAGAAAAAAGGAATCATGTTTGCTTTTACTTTAAAGATGATAACCCCTTGAGTTCCTGTTTCTGCTGAAGGGCTGGAGCAAGAACTTGCACTCCTGAATTGAAGTGAAACAGTTGGAAGTTGCACAAGGAAAATATTTTTTCCTTGTAAAATTTACCAGGGATTGAGCTGCACGTAATTAACAACAACAACAAAAAAAAAAATCCTGGAAAGTACCTTCTCTTATCAATTATTCCACATTCAGTCTCTTGTAAAATCATAATCCTCAGAATTTACCAAACCTCCATGGAACTGGCCAACAAAGACTTAGCCGTTTCTAATGGAAAAGGTTCTGGCTTTTATGATTATTCCTGGTCTGCTTTGGGTTCGAGGAAAGCAAACTAAGTAGATTTTTTGCCTCTCTGGAGGTAATCTCAGTAACAGTGTAAATTAGTATCCCTGCCCACGGCAGGGGGGTTGGAACTAGATGATCTTTCAGGTCCCTTCCAACCCGACCCCTTCTGTGGTTCTATGATAAGTGGTGAGCAATCATTCCCAGCAAATCTGAGAGCAAGTTCAGTGAAAGTTGAGGACAGTCATTTCACTTTGGGTTATAAAATGGTGAGGCTGGAAGAGAATCTAGTAAGGGTGGCAGTCAGCCAGCTCTTGCCTTTCTAAAGTGCGTCTAATGATCTTACCTGAAATGGAATTACTCAGCAGTTTCTAACTGCTTTATTCTGGCATTGTAGGGGAGGTAAAAACACCAGCACCATGAATGCTTTCACCTTTGACAGCACTGTTTTGAGCTATGCCAGTGCTACTGCCAGGCAGTGAGAAAACTGTAGAAAAACTGAGAATCTTTTTTGAAATCTTCTGAGAATGTGCTGCTGTCCATAGGGGCAGTTCCTATGGAAAAGGTGTTTCTGCAACACGTTCCTAGTATGCTTTGCATGAGCAGTTGAGGAGGGGATGTCAAAGCACTTTGGTTTTTCCTTCCATTTTTTATCCTGTTCCTCTTCATTTATCCATGTACTGTTTTCCTAAACTCATGGTATCCTCTCTTCCCAGGATCTACCTTTCATCCTTGTTTCCCACCTTTCTTTTGCTGCTTTCTAGAGAGATCTGAGATAGGGGAGTTAATATTCAGGGTTGGTATGAAGCAGCTAAAATCACTGCAAACACTCTTGGAAGATAAAAATTTCATAGCTAAAAAAGCAGAGTTGCTTAAAGTTGAGCCCTATATTACTGATGCCAGCTGATAGACTCCGATAGGATATGACAAGTGGGAAGTCGGTCTGGCGTTTGGTGGCTGTGGCTTATGAGCTCTGGTGGCCAGCGCTTTTCTGGGAATCTCCTGGAGACCCCATCTTTTCCTCCTGGGGTGAGCCTTCCTCCGTTTCTAGCAGGGAGCCGAGATAGGGAAGGGCTTGCTGGTGGACATGCATACCTCTTGGGAGGATTTTCGGAATGGAAGATAGAAAACAGAAATACTTGGAGGGGTTGGGAGGGTGATTTTCTAGGGTAAGAAACTTTCCTGTTTAGAGATGGAGGACAACTAAAATAATAGCTCTGTGTCCAGTACCAAATGCCTTAAATATGGACCTGAAGATCTGTTTGCATCTGGCTAGTTATTTTGTATCCTAATGCATAGCGTACTCCACGTTCCTTGATTGCCTTTCACTTAAGAATCTCAGGGCACATTATGGATACAAATGAAATGCCACTTGAGTCACCTGTAAGATATTATTAGTAGGATCATATTCATCCTTCCTTATAGAAGAGAAACAGAGCACAGAGGTGTCAGAAGAGAGAAGTGCCATCTTCCTAGCTCATTCCCACAACTGCCTTGTCTCACCATAAGACACGTTCCCATATGCTGGGGAACAGTGAATGCATCATTTTTTTTGAAGGAATTTCCAAAAATTTTGCTTGGCACCTTAGTCTCTTTTATCCCGTGTGGGGGAAAGACATTTATTTCAGGCCTGAGCTGTGCCACCCTGTGGCTGTGGCCGTGAGGAGGACTCAGCACCCATGCAGGGATGGCACACCACTAACAACACACCCGCCAGGAGGGCAGGACTCTGCAGGTCTCCGCAGGCTCTCCTTGGGTCCCTCCCTGGACACAAAGCATTGCTGCCTGCCAGAGCACAGCTTTTTGGGATTTATCGTCAGATGTGTCGTCATGGTAACCCCAGACAGGCTTTAAATCTCCCTCTGTGCAGAGGAATGCTAGGCCTCTTAGCTGCTGTCTTTCCTCCCTCCACCTTCCTGCCTGAGCTTGAGGAACGGGATGTGCCTTTCAGGGCAGCAGAGAGAAGGGGAAGCCCTGGGACAGCTCTGGGGGCAATACAAGAAAGTGGCACTTTCCTGCCTAAGGTACTGGGCGATGTGTTCAAAGTGCTGGTCCCACGTCGGGAGTGGTATCGTCACCCAGCTGGGCAGGCAGGTGTTGCTCTGTAGAGAAATGCACAGCTCTTAGCCTGTGCTCCCTGTTCTAGGATGAGTCGCCATGCCTTACAGGAGGGGAACTCGGCTTTCCATTGCTTATTTTGGATCTTGTGCAGCAAGGAATGCTTCAGTCAGGAGTGCTGCTGGCGTGCCACCTTTTAAAGCCCCATATGCACATGTGATGGGTTCTGGAGATGTCATGTGCCATCCATCCCTCAAAATACCACTCTAGGGTGGGAACTGGGATAAGGATGTGGTAGGCATGTGTTCATGTAGGAGCGGGGATCTTTGTTACAAGTTTGTCCCAGGCTGCATTTGGTGATGCCGATGTGTTTGTGTGGAGAGGTGGAACAAGCAATTAAGTACTTCTAGGGAAAAGTGTGAAAGCCTGGTTACTTCAGACCCTCAGTGAGCATTGAGAGTGTCTGCAGCACTGTAGAAATAAACTGTCTGCTCTTCCCACCTTGCCAGGTGTGAGAGGGCTGGGTCACGGGCTGCCTGCCTTGGGATAAAAGCACTCCACGTAGTTCACCACGCACCTTTCTCTGAGATGCACTGAGATGCACATGTAGTAGATGGGCTGTTGAAGTAAATTACAATGCCATCATTTTTAATTTAATGTGATGGTCAGTGCTTGGTCAACACTATTTTGAAACATTAGTGACAACAGTGATTCATTCAGGATACCCTTCATAGGTCGGTGTCGAGGCTGGTCCCCAAAGCCTCCATACCTAGTGAGCAGTGTGTCTAAACAACGCCTACGGAGCATGAGTCATGTGAAGGCAGCTCTGCTGTGCTCCTTTCTGCCCCGTAAGGCAGGGGAGGGGCAGCTCTGAAGGAAGATCTGCCCATCTCTGTGCAGTCTGTATGCTTTCTGCAGTATTGTGTGCCAAGTTGTTTGTATGTTTGCATTTAGCCCAAGTCTGCTGTTGAGAGGTCATCACCTTGGTGCAGCCACTGCTTTTCTAGAAAAGCTATTAAAATCTAAGTAACTGTCTGGGACAGGACCACCTCTGTCACTTGCCAACAAGCTCTCCTGCCAGATCCATGTTTGATTAAGAACTGCTCCCATAGGGAGCTCCATCAGTGACAGTTTCCCCAAAGCACACAGGTAGTAGCAGAGCATGCATTTCAGGGCCGCACTTTTTTACTCTTTTATAACAAGAGAAATTTGGCTGGAATTAGTTTATGTCTTTCTTGCACACTGAGCTGCTTTTTTTCTGTCAAGTCTGTCTGCTGTCTTACTCTGTGTGCTGGACCTTGTGGTTGGGGCACAGGGCTCCTTCCCTTTGGCTGTAACAATTACCTCAGACATTTAAAGCAGACAGAAGTGAGCAAGAGAGAACCTGCAGGAGATGACATGACTGTGAATGTCAGCTCCCCCAAGGCTTTCTGTCCAGAATCCAGGAAACTTTACTGCTGTAAAAGGATTTTGGCTCTTTCAAGGGACACAGAGCCAGGGATACCTCTCTGTCATGGGTTCAATAGCAAGGTCCCAGCCCACAAGGGGAGGGAGGGAGTGATGAGGTTGAGCCTCGGAAGATTGCCTGTTCCATGGAGGTGAGATTTTTGTCCCTTTGCCTTAGCACAGACACTCTGGGTCCTTTACAGTGAGGTGGAGAGCATGAGTGGGGGATGTATGTGACTGTGGTTTTAAAGTGGCAGCGTTCAGTAGGGCAAGGTGGTACCTCACGTAGAGGCTCTGTATGTGGAACCCTTGGTTACCCTGCTCCAACCCACAGGTCACAGTGCCTTAGCCCCATCCCCTGTGACACTTCAGGCTGAACTGGGCGCCAGCAGAGCTCAGAGGAATGTTACAGAACAACTGAGTATGATCATTTCTTTTTCCTTTAATTCAAACAGGCTTTACTGAGCACCCAGAATAAGCTGAGAACTTTAGTCCCAAATTTCACCTTCAACCTGGGCTTCTCAGGGAAATTCTACCACACAGGTAAGCAAGCTCCTGGCATCTCTTTGTCCCCACACCTCTTTACAGCCCACGTGTTTGCAGTTGCTGCATGGTGCTATGGCAATGTATGGGGCACATTCCCATGTGACTCTCTAGTGGCTTTTGACAGATTTGATGCATCTCTTCTAGCACTTGCAGTTTTTGGCAGCTCCCTGCCTTGCTCCCGGTGTGTGCATAACACATTAAATCTTGAGTCTCTGTTGGGAAGACTCAGCATTGCAGGGGATTAGCTGCTGCTTAGAAACATGGAGCCCCTCTTCTGCTTTGTGTTTTTACACTTCCTTTTCTGCTCTCTGTAGGTACAGATGAGGAAGATGAAGGGGATGACATGCTGCTCAAGCACAGGAAGGATTTCTGGTGGTTCCCTCACATGTGGAGTCACATGCAGCCTCATCTTTTCCACAACGTCACTGTGCTGGCTGAGCAGATGAAGCTCAACAAACAGTTTGCTGTGGTAAGGGGCATCGTAGTTTTTCTCCTTTATAGTACTAATCCTAAAGTATTCTTCCCACAGAATAGCTGCTCAGACCCTGCTGAACACAAATACTAGCCTAGTAACACAGCTGCATTTAAAAAGGCCAGCCCTGAAAGTTTAAATTGGTGCATGACTCCTGCTGTCTTCAGGCAAGAAACAGAATTTGCATGCCTGCCTGTGCAGTGGGAAGTGTTTCCTGGCACCTGCATGGCTCCAGGCAGCTCTGCCACATTCCATGGTGCAAATCCCAAGGCTCTGGTTTGCTGAGGTGTGAACTTGTAGCATTACCATCCAAATCCAATTAATGTATAAACTCTGGCAGTGAGAAAGCATTTCCTGTTCCATCCTTGCGCACGGTGGTTTTGTACGAAGTCACCTACATGGTAGTATAAAATGTTCTGTGTGCTCTGGCCTCCCCAGACAGCACTGGAGGGAGTCACTTATCTAGGAAGTCCAGGGAAAACTCTCTGGGTTTTGGCAGAGGAGGGGGGAAACCTTGAACATCCTGCATTGCTGAGACAATGCCTGCTTTGTGCTTACAGCACGGACTTGAATATAGTGTACATGTTTCTCTGAAAAGATACGTCCTTTTCTCCCCTAGTTTGGTTCTGTTGATGGTAATCCCCTTGGGAATAGCAGGCTGCTGTCTCATGTTCCCATGACACATGCAGAGTTGGAATGATCCTGAATTCAGAGCACAGTTGCAGCATTATAGGAACAATTTAGTCTCCTATTCATGCTTAAGTAACATTGCAGTCTATTGCAAAGAGAGACAAAGCACAGAACACAATTATACATATTTAACATAAAACAGGCTGTGAGTGGGAAGGGAAGGCTGTTGCTTCATTTAGGGGCTCTGGTTTTATTGTGCACCATGAGGGCAGAGCTGTCATCATTCATATTGTTACCAGAACCACATAGTGGAATTAAAAAACATGAAATTCAGTTATTTCCTGTAATTTTAGTATAGCTTCAGGCCCAATATCTTCAGCCTGAACAGCCTCTTACTTCATGCCTGTTTTTCTTTGAATTGCTGTCTTCAGGGCAGATCCCAGCTGTTGTCTTCCTTTCCTTCTGTAACAGTTAAGGAAATTTTGTTTTCCTCCTCTAGTGACTTAGATCTAGGCATTGTGGGAATGAGATGTGTCACTTAACAGCATTGATTAGTTTGTCTTCAGTAACCAAGGAGCCTGACCTGAGGCTTTGAATTAATCTGACTTATCACACCTGCAAGCTACAAGACTGTTCTTGCAGTAGTTGTTCCAAGTGCTGAATGTCCTTGTTGATATGGAATCACCCTTCCTATTTCTATAGATGCATAATGCAAGAAGTACAAGAAGCATTTCGTGTTTCCCAATTGAGAGAGATTTCTTATTACTCTGTCCCCTTGCTCCAACTTGAAGGCTGTTGCTAAATATGATCCCTAGTAAGGGTAATAGTTCAATATTGAATGATCAAGTTGCATATTCTGCTTTCAGGAGCATGGGATTCCCACAGACTTAGGCTATGCTGTAGCTCCACATCATTCTGGGGTTTATCCTGTCCACACACAACTCTATGAGGCATGGAAATCTATTTGGAGCATCCAGGTAACGAGCACAGAGGAATACCCACACCTGCGACCTGCCCGGTACCGGCGTGGATTCATCCATAATGGAATCATGGTGAGCACAGCTCGGGGAGCAGAGCCCATGGGCTCCTGGGCAGGGCAGAATTCCTGCCCGAGGGACACTCTTCTGATAACCTACATTAGGCACGTTAATCTCAGTATCACCTGTGTTTCCAAGATCATGGAGTGAAGTGAAGGAACTTGGCTAAAGCCAGTTTTTTGTTTATCAGTACAATTCAGAGGTCAGTACTGAACAGAGAGCAAAATGAAGCACAACTAGACTAAACTGAGGTTCCACTGACTCATTTGCACTGTGATGAGTAAATGGCTGGGAGAAATAAGAGAGTCCTCTGAACCTATGCTACTTATATCCCTTACTCTTTATATTGATCTATAGAGGGATGCTTTGACACATTCATGTGTAGATTTCTGCTGCATCTGCATCTAATCTAATTTTGCTTTTCTCTGTTAGGTTTTGCCTCGACAGACCTGTGGTCTTTTTACTCACACTATCTTTTATAATGAATATCCTGGTGGCTCAAAGGAGTTGGACAAGAGCATTCGTGGTGGTGAACTCTTCCTGACAGTCCTCCTGAACCCAGTAAGCTCATCTGAAAGGGGAATCACTACATGGGTGTCTCAGTTAATGCACATGATGTGGGAAAGGACTGAATCCTATGGGGGATTCAGTGTAGTAACCTATTGCATTGTGGGTATCTCCAATGTGAGTGTAACGAGATGTGAAAAAGAGGGCCAAGGAAGTACTTGCTACTTAAGGCTGCTTTGCTTTGCACACTGCCAAGGAAGCATCAGTATTGGGTGTCGACAAGCACAACACTCCTCAGATAGAAGCTGGCCAGGGTGATGTGTTGAGCGTGGCCCAAAATGGAGTGGGTGTTACCTAGGCTGCTGCACCTTCATGAATCAGAGGTGAGATGTGCCTTGGTGTCTTTTGTTCAGAATAAGTGCTTTCTCTGGGCTTTTGTTATGGGATGTTCTCCGCTTTCTTTCAAAATGTATATACTTGAAGCAATTTCTGGATGCTGTTTTTTGTGATATAGCTGTCACTCTAAGGCAGTTTTGGGAGATCTGGGTCTGACGCAGCTGTTTCTCTTTCCCCTTTAATACTAATCAGTTCCATCAAACGACCAAACTACTGTAGTAACCCCAACACACTGCAGCCACTTCCCAATTCTCAGCCACAGATGGCTAATCACATGCATCTCTCACTTCCCATTGAAGCTGGGAACATGTGCTAGGTGTCAAGAGACAAAAAAAAAAAGTCATTTTTAAAAAATGCTGAATGGATAGAATTAGGAGATGAAGCTTCGTAGCCCTCTCCAACTATAGATCGCAATCCCTCACTTACTGGCTGCAGTAGGAAAACTTGCTGCTCTTTTTGATCGATCATATGTACGGTAACTTTCAATTCTTCACCTAAATTTGTTTCTTATTAAAGCTGATTTGGCACCTGTTGTCATCCTGTCTTCTGAATGGGCATTGCCCTGACAGATGTAGATCGTGATTTTAGAATGTCTAACTCTGTAGCCATTCCTGATGTTTTTTCTTGGAACTTCCAAATTTCTACCTTCTTACTTCTCCTTTATATATCTTTTCCATGAGTGCTGACCGAGTTTGGGTAAGAAACCATGCAAGCAGATCTGAGAGAAAGTAGGTTGTTTCTGACTAGGTGGGAACCCTGGTCACAGTCAATGTGTACTTGTTTTGTGGGATTTGTCACGTAACATCAGTGGCTCTGGTTGCAGAGTTGAATGCGTAGCTTTAGTCACCTTTGGTTGGGGCTGCAGAAGCTCAGTGAATCAGAAATTAAATTTTTTCCCTTAATGAGCTTAATTTTTATCTTTTTTTCCCTAGAGCTTAGTGCCTCTCTAATCCTAGAACCCTGAAAGTGAAAAAGCCCTTGCAGTGCATTCTGGGTGCATCACACAGAGGTTGTAGTTTACAGACAGGCCCTCTGTTTCTCTGAACAATACCAGCTCTGGGCTGGTATATGATCTGCGGAAGTATGAGTCTACAACAGCCTAGCCACAAAACCGTAGGGGTTTATACTTCCCGTTCTGGAAGCCAACCTTCAGTCCCCATCACCAGAGACAAAATTGCTAGCTTTACACACAACAAGCAAATCCACCTCCTTAATAAAAACTCCTTAATAAAAGTCTGTCGTAAGGCAAAACCTAATCTTGGCTTTACATGTTGAGTGATCGTTGACATCACTGGTCAGATAGAAACTGATCTGTGTAACCCCTGCTTTTCTGTTTCCATATGTAGGGTTTATTCCACCTGGTCCCATCTTATAATAGTCAGATCTTAAAGAATGCCTGCAGAAATAATCACTGTGAAACTTAAGAGTCCTAGGTCTCTCTTGGAAAACCAGTTACCAGACTAATGAAGAGATCATTGCTGGTCTAGGAGGCTGTGCCAAGGAATTTGTAGAAACATGGTTTCTAGAGCTACCCATTAAAATTTGCTGATAAGCATATGATGATCAAGGCAGCTGGCAGTGATTCGTGATCGTAAAAGTTTGGGAAGATTGTGCTCTGGTGCAGGATTAGCTTATTTGTCAGAATTACTGTTGGCTCTTCAGGGTGACTTTTAAAACTCTTTCAGACACCTTCTTGTGTTTCCCATGTTTACATTTCCGTTTCCTTTTGGCGGTGGAGCATTTCTCTCTCTGTCAGCAGTGGAGGATCGTGCTCTAAGCTCCTCTTCATTGCTTGTGTTTGCACAGTGACTCAGGCCGTTGCATTCCTTCCCTCACTGATAGAGCCATCTCACGGACTTGATAGAAAGCTGGCTAGCCCCGCGGCCCCAGCAGTGATCCATGGCAGACTTGGACCAGTCTCTTTCAGTCCTTTCTGGTGCTTCCAGCTCTCTTTGAGTGGATATACACATGCAGGAGTCTCCAAGCCTGTGTGCATGTGATTAACTCCACAGTGCAAACAGATGATATTTGATCTTCTGACTAGTGAACAAGGTCTGGTGTCAGTAAAGACAATCGTTGTTGTTCAGTGGACGGGCTGCCTTGTGCCCAGTCTCTGTTTCCCAGAAGCAAAGGACACCTTTCTGATCATCCTCACAAACACTTTTGCTCAGACTTCACACCCGGCAGGTTAATGCTGTGCCCACAGCTGCTTCTTTTATGTATTGTAAGGATGCTCTTACCCTCCTGTTTTCTGTATTTGAGGCTCTCTGTGCCGTTTCCTTTGAATTTTTCTCAGCGTGAAAGAAAGGAAAGCATGCCATTGCTGATAGTAGAAGGGAGGGAGAGCGGAGAGATGTTCAACCACCAAACCAGTCCTGTGTGTCCCTGCATGTGGGTAGGAGGAAGGAAGAGACAGGACTTGAATGTAGGTTATACCAGAAGTAACGCACAGAGCTGTTTTGGTAGCCGTAGCTGTGGCGAGGCACAGCAAGCTGCCTGGCCTTGGGTACTAGTGCACGGGTGTTACAGGACATGACTGCACACTCGGGGAAATGTCTCTTTGGTTGGTCTTGTCTTGTCTTGAGTCACGTTGCTTGAGACTGTCTGCAGATGTTAGCATTACTTATGTGAGCCATGGCTGGCATAAAAATTTTACTGAATGCAATTCATCTTGAGACATAGTTGCTAACCTTGGTCCCATGCAAGCTTTTTATTCTGCAAACCTTGAAAGTATTCCTGGTGGTGGTCTGTGTCCTCCCTGCTGCAGTGCTTGGCTTATGGCAGTGGGTCAGCAAACTTTTCCTCTAAATGTTCCACCAGTATGTCAAAGGGATGAACCACCCTTTGCTATCACACCACCGTCCTGGTTTCTCTCAAAAATGGGCAAAAGACAACATGAGATGCATCCTTTTGCCTTCCAGTGTGCTCCATGCTATGGCCCAGATCTTTCTGTGCTTTGCTGTGTCGAACTGAGCACATCCTTTTTGCACAACAGCACCAAGTGCATGCTGCTCTTTGAAGTGTGGGTGCCAGAGCCTGTCTGGTAGGGCCCCTGTCAGCTCAGTAGGAAACCAGAAGTGAAAAATTCACAGGCAGACAAATGTGATAACTCTTTAACTCCATTCAGTTGCTAAGTGTCCCAGAGTGCTACCACTATTTGCTGTTGCTTATGCAAAGACCCTGATGTGTGATCACTTCATGGACAGGATTAAATTCATTTCCAGTGTCTTGGGGATCATCAGGCACAAAGAGGTACTATCAATCAGCACGTCCAGCTGAGATGCACTGATAACAGTCCATGGTGACACTGGGCAGAAAACTGAATTCAGACCTCCTGAATGCCAGCAAACGTCTTCATCCAAGCCCATCTGTCTGTCTCCCCCTTCCTCCTTTTGCTCTTCCCTACTGGGAGAGGGAAGGCCATTCCTGCCCCCTGTCAGCGAAGCCTCTTGTTGCCTGCTGGCCTCACCTGGCCTCACCAGGATTCAGCAGTGGGGGCCCCTGCCATTACTGAGGTCCCTTCCCCTCCCTGCACCGGCAGGCACTGGATGTGGAGGGCTCAGTCACACATAGTCATTCTTCCATTGGCCTTAACGTGCTTCTTTTGTTTTGCTGACTTCTAGCCTTGGTGTGGTTCTAGCCTTGTTTCTGGCAAAGCGCTGCTCTGTTGAGTTGACAGAAATCCACTGCATTCCCCTAGACACAGGCTGCGGGCCTGGAATAACTCCTGGGAAAACTTGTCCTGTGCCACTGTGCCCTGGTGTGCAGCATGCTGCCCCGCTCCCCAGCGGCTGCCCTGCTGGAGCAGATGCTGCAGCTACAGCTGCCCTGGCTGTGCCTCAGAGAGAAGAGGGGAAGCTCCTGTTCTCCCATGAAAGAGGCTTTGCAAGTTTTTGTCTAGAGAGAGTCACTGACTAATTCCTGTTCCCCAAAATGTCCCAGAGCCACCTGAAGGGGTTTTTGAAACTGTTCGGGACTCACAGGCAGGGCTTACCTCTGCCACCGCTCCCAGGGGTTACTGAGAGGTGTGTGTCCCTCCTTCTGTCCTGAGTTTCTGCTGCCTTGCAAACACTAAATATATTTCATTTTTCATCAGTGCAGTGCTGTACACTGGCATATGCATGTTTGTCAATCCAGACAGGCAGGGCAGCCTGAGGTGTGAACAGCCACTTCCTGGCAGTGCAAACAAGCCAGGAGGAAACAGCACCATTACCTGATTTAGCAGCATCCCATGTCCTTCTTCTTTTCAGATCAGCATCTTCATGACCCACCTGTCTAACTATGGGAATGACCGCCTGGGACTGTACACCTTTGAGAGCCTGGTCAAGTTTGTGCAGTGCTGGACCAATCTTCGCCTGCAAACACTGCCCCCTGTCCAACTTGCAAAAAAGTACTTCGAAATCTTTCCCCAGGAGAAGAATCCCTTGTGGCAGGTGAGAAGGCAGTTTTAACCACTCTTAGTGGTTTTCCAGGAGGTGTGTCCCACACTTAAAGCAGAGAGACTGCTGATCCAGAGCACAGCGTGGTAATGCATGAAGTTGTTAGGTTTAACCTTTGTGGCTTCAAGCTGCAGGGGGCAAATTGCAAAGTGGAAGGGATGGGGACTAGGAGTGGTAGGCCACAGTCACAATGTGAGCTTAGAGGCAAGGATGACTGTTGGAGGTGACTGGAAGGAGGGTGGTGGAAGTTTGGATCATTAAAGGGCTTATATTAGAGCAAGGCGCTGTGAAATGTTAAGTGTGTGAGGAAGGAGCCCTGTTTGTTGCTGGGAAAGCTTGCAGGCATGTTAATGTGATTAATCGTAAAGTAATTTCACACCACAGAATTCATGTTCATTACATAAAAACATGTTTATTCCATTTTATCCCAGCACAGCAGCTCTCTGCATGGTAATGAGCAGATGAAATTAACTGAGGGTGATAGAGTTGTCTGTCTGCCAGAATTCCACAGATGCTGAGCTGTACTATCGTGGGGGCCCTGCCCAGTGTGGCTGCATAGGGCAAGACCTGTGGTTAACACTCTCAGGGGGACTTTGGCTCCTGTATCACCTTGGAGTTTGAAAATGTTCCCTCCTGTTTTATCCAACTCTTCCTGATGCCTGGCAGAGCAGCAGTGTGGCTGTGAAGTGTTCTTCATATGCTAATAGCATCTTCCCTGGAGGACTGGCCTTCCAGCTTTTCCTCCCCTTTCCATTTGCTCCTGTGGTAATGCTTAATCCCATCTCTTATGCTGCAGAATCCCTGCGATGATAAGAGGCACAAGGATATCTGGTCCAAAGAGAAAACATGTGATCGACTCCCCAAGTTCCTCATCGTGGGACCTCAGAAAACTGGTAATGCTTATCTTTCTATCTAATTTATCTAAAAATAGATTGCAACTTTCATCTCATTCCTCCGGAGAGGAGAGCTGGAAAGGTCTCTGTTGTAGATCTGTATGGCTGCCCTTTGCACAAGCTGCCAAATGACCATGGAGGATATTTCAGAGAATCTCAGATTTGTTCTAAACTAAATCTGGCAAGTCTGTCACTTTGCATGTTGGCAGTTTCCTTGGATCAGTCCTGATTTGCAGGAAAAAGCCCTACCTGCAAAGCTGTGTTTTGGCTTTTCCCCATGAGCTCAGAGAAACCATGACCTTTCTTAGTTTTTCACAAGACATAAGCTGTCAGCAGGACTAAACACATGCTTAGCAAAGGTTACGATGAATGTCCCCTAGTGCTTTATTGCGACAGATCTCTGTACGCACTGCATGTTCCATGTCACTGTCAGTAGGAGGTTGAAATCCTCTTTTGTCTGACCTCTGTCACCATCTCTTAACTGCTGCAGCATTGTGGTTGGCAGCAACATGGCCATCTGTACATACTGTCCTGAGGATTCCCTTCTAGCCTGAAGACAGCAAAATCTCTTCAGCCAAAGCCAGGTCTTCAAACCTTGGCTTTCTCTGTAGTGCATTGACACAGCAGCCACCAGCCATGCGCAGCAAATGGTGATCCTGGCCTGTGGCAGGAAGCTTTTCCAGTCAAACTGCTGTCTCCTGCCGGTGTCACTGTGAAGCTCTGTGTGCAGGGTGGGCCCTCCTATGTCATGGCCCAGGCTGCTTGCAATGGCACAGTAAGAAAACCTTCCCCTGGCATCTGATTTACTGACCTGCTGGAGCCGTACAGCTGGGTGCAGAGCAGGGTTGTCAGGCTAGGCTGGGTAAAGGGAAACATCCACAGCAGAGGCAGGCCAAGCTGTGTCTCTAGCTGAATTCTCATCCAAGGAAACTGATGTCCCTAGTACATCTCCTTGCCAAGCCTGTGGCGTTGTCCTGCAGTGCCCAGGTCACGTCTGTTTAGCAGGTATGGGTTCCGCCACATGACAGTGTAGCTGTGCTACCAGGAAAAAAAAGGATGGGAGTAGCCCAGCCCAGTATAGTCACCATGGGTGACAGCTGCTGTGCTAAGGAGGTGACTTAAACCAGCTGCATGAGGTAAAGTCTGGGCCAACTGAACTGCTGAGCCATGCTCAGCCCCAAAGTGCTTGGTCTGACTGCTCTTGTAACCTGCATGAGCTGAGGGGTGTGTTAGCTGTGTGTAACAGGAGTGTGTCCATCTGAGACTGTTCTCTGCAGAGTAGAGAAAGCCTTTCATTCAGCCAACTGTGTGTGACCCAGGTCCCATTAACTGGTTCCCATTTCAGGCACCACAGCTGTGCACTTCTTCTTGACCTTGCATCCAGCCGTCACCAGTAACTTCCCAAGTCCATCCACCTTTGAGGAGATCCAATTTTTCAATGGACCCAACTATCATAAAGGAATTGATTGGTAAGAATCCTGATAAGTTGCACATGTGTTGTCTTTTCCTGAGTCTGTCTCTGTGTCCACCTCAGACTTCTTAGTAGTTTCTCCATTTCTGACCAATTGTTTTCATTGCTATTGCTCAGCACATTGTTTTCCTGCTCATCCAACTGTTTACTCCCAGGAGCAGGATGAGTAGTTTGTGATCTTAGTAACTGTTCACCAGGAGATACTTGCAGGCATGATTTAGCTTTAAAAATTTAGAGATTCTTTATTGAACCCACTGCTGTCATGAGGTTTCTTCTCCTTTGACATGCAAAACAGACAGCAGTGTGCTCACTGAAAAGTTCCTACTGGGTTCTGAGTTAAGACACAGAGGACAAAGGGGACAACCTCCATACTGTTGTTCTGTGCCCCTCAGGTTTACAGAGATGTCACTGCCTGCCTTACGCTGACCGCAGCATCTCGTTGGCCATGTGCATACCCTGATCTCCACCTGTACAAGTATGCAGTTATGGTGAAGTGTTTCCACCTGGCGGGGAAATACAAAGCCACAATGGCACTATCATGCCACTGTTTCCGGGCAGAGAAACTGCCGGTGTGTCTTGCTTGAAGCATTGCAGTTGAGTGCACTGTGGCACCACTCCCCTGTGTCTGGCTCTGAGGGATAGCTGTAAGATTTCTGCCATGGGATTTCCTTCCCTGCGCGATGCAGGACCTTGTGTGACCTCTCTGTTCACTTAAAGGACTGTTGAAAAGATACTGGAAGGTGTTTGGTACTTGAGTGAAGCTCCCATGAGTCCGTGCTGCAGAGCAGTACTACTAGCTGACAGATAGGCCTAGAAAGCGTAGGCTTTCACGTGCATCCCCTGGAGAAGCTGTCCAACTTGAGCTGAATGTAGCGCCACATGCAAGAGGGCAATGTTTGTGTTTAGGATGCAATCTGAGTTTTTAAGCTAAAATTCCAGCAGAGCAGTCTTCCAGTGATTTACAGTGTCTTGTCCTCTTTACCCTCTCCCTTCCCATTATTCAAATGTCTTAGAGTTTCTGTGTTACTGATTTTACAGGCTTCTGTGAGGCACAGCAAAGCTCTTGACCCCATGTCTCAGCTATGAACTGAGGTACAAAGAGACAAATGATTTAGGTCTAAACCAGTGGTCAGTGGCAGGGCAGGTGGCTGGTTCTGGCCTTTTTTTGTGAGCAGAATTTTTCTCCTAGAGCTTGCAGTGCCTTGTCTTTACCAGGCCATGCTGCTCACCAGCATCCCATCTGTTCGGCAGGTACATGGAATTCTTTCCCATCCCCTCCAATGCCAGCACAGACTTCATGTTTGAGAAGAGTGCCAATTACTTTGACACAGAGGTGGTACCAAAACGTGGTGCAGCCCTGCTTCCTCGAGCCAAAATCATTACAGTTCTGATTAACCCTGCTGACCGAGCCTACTCATGGTACCAGGTAATTTTCCTACGCTGTTTTTTGGGTGAGGGCTACACAAATGTTCCAGTGGGGCAGAAAGCCATGGATCCGTTTCCACAGGCAGGCCAGGGGAGGTGATGCAGGCTGCCTGCAGGGTGTGGACAAAGTCAGGTACAAAGGGTCTGCACATAGGTGTGTAAGCTGCCACGGGAAAGGTAGAATTTTGTTTTCCTGCTCCTTAATTCAGCTTATGTTTTTCAGCACCAGCGTGCTCACAATGACCCTGTGGCGCTCAATTACACCTTCTTCCAAGTGATCTCTGCAAAATCCCAGGCCCCTCAGGAACTGCGCAACCTGCAGAGCCGATGCCTGCTCCCTGGCTGGTACTCAACTCATCTGGAGCGCTGGCTGACGTACTACCCCTCTGGACAGGTAGGACGTTTGGCAGTAGGGTGAAATAGATTGATGATGCCTTGACATTGCTGAGTTTGGATGAGATCATGCAAGACCCGTGGGTCTAGGGGATGGACACTGCTGGCTGGCCTGAAACTGAGATGACAAAGCAGGGAGTGGTCTCTTGAGGCCCTTTCGAGGTTTACTGTTGTTGCTGAGAACAAACCCCTCCCCTCCCAATTCCCTTCCCCCCAACCCCTTATGTTCTGTTTTCATTTCACCTTCTGTCTTGTTTTTGGAACAAAAACCACTACTTGCTTCTTCCTATTATGAGCTGGTAAGAAATCAGACTTGAATATTTCAATTTTGTACTTTACTGCATTTGTAAAAGTAAACGAGTACAAGGCAATTCTGTGATCTCCCAGGCAGCTCCCCAGGCTTGAGAGGTTCAGAACAAACAGCAGCGTCAGCACTCCCTTTCTTTCATCTAGGCAGCCTGCAGCCCTGGGACCCTCTACAGGCCCAGCGGGTAGTCATCCACTTGCTGTGGTTTTCTTGCTTTAAAGAGAGGCTCTTGGACTCTGCCACTTGTAGTTTCCATGTTGTGAAGTCTTTAGATGTCTGCTGAGGGGAAATTTCACTGCAGACATGTCAGGTTTCTGTGTTTTGTTTATAAATTTGCAAAAGCTCAATTAATATACACTACAGACCATTTCTGTCTCTAAATTCCCAAGACATTTATAAGCTGTCTAATACATTGTGAGTCGGAAAATATTTTTTCAATTCCTTTCTGTTACTGCAGTTCTGCTCAGACAGTCTGTACTCCAGCAGTCTTAAAATGCCCATTAGTCACTTTAGGCTGCTCCTATGGCAGAGAATAACTGCATGTGATAGATCTGCCAAGACTAAAGGAGAGAAGAGAAAACAAAGCAAGACCTATATCCCTGGTTACTGTCAGAATAGGACTGGTGCAATCCAGCTATTTGTCGTGGAACATTTTGCAGAAAGAGCAAGTCACTGGTGCCACATCGCAAGCAGAAGTTGTGGCAAGTAGGAGCTCCTTCAGGACAGTGTGATAAATACTGCCACCCATGCCTTCTGTGTGTGAGAATTAGGAATTTAGCTAATAGCTCAGCCTGCCTCCTTCATAGTTACTGCGTTCCTCCATGTCTATGGAGTTGGAGCAGGCAAATATTGACTGTTCCTACATAAAATGTAAGGTCACATTCTTGGGCTTGAATCTCATTGCTTTACTAGTCCTGTGAGGAATGATAGAGCCAGTGAAACCAACGGTGTGGTCACTGTTTAAAATAACGAAATAAATCACATTGCATGGCTGCTCTTTGTGGTGGTACCTTTGTATTGGTACATCATCCTTGTACTTGCTATGGGTCAGGCTCTCCTACTTTACCCAGACTTCAGCTCACACGACTGTTTTTCTGCTGTGTTCTTTGGAATAGGTAATTTATTAGCACAAGTGTTCATTATTGTCTATCATACATGTAACAGGAGAGTAATCTTAGGTTACAGAAGAATACTTAGCCTAATGGTTGACATTTAAAAAAGGATACATGAGACAATCTGTAAATCATGCTACTGCTGCGCCTCAGTGCTCAGTTTGACCAAAGACAAGTTTATTAAGCAAAGCCTCTTGGGGTTTATTGGGCCACATCCCCCCATATGGCTCTGGAATAGACAGATGTCAGTAGCCTTTACTCACATCAGTGAAGGCCCAGGGCAGTTCTGAGAGCCAGAAAGCTCACAAATGTCACTCAGCACAAGCTGTCAGAGGTTAAGGTGTCTGCTTTTATTTCAGATTCTCATTGTGGATGGTCAGGAGCTGAGACAAAATCCTGCTGCTGTAATGGATGACATCCAGAAGTTCTTGGGAGTTACACCGTTCTTCAACTACACCCAGGCCCTCAGGTAGGGAATTGTTTTGGGGGAAGCTGCTTTCTTAGCCAAGTGTGATACTAACTTGATTGGAAGAATATGTCTTATCTCTGACTGCAAGACCTGCCAAGGTTTCAGAGGTTATGTCTAAACCCCAAAATTAGGTTCAGATGGTCAGGTTTGGATAGCATGAGCTACTAGACTGAAATCATAACTTAGTCTTTCCAGAAATGAAAGGGGAGGGTTGTTTTTTGGAACTGTCATGGAGAAGCATGAAGCTGCTCACAGCAGTAATTATGATGTTTTCCATTTGGTCTTTGCGGTTTCACTAAAGGTGCTGGAATTACTAGAGCTCCTTATGCTTTGTATTATACATTGAATCTGGCAGAAAGCAGAAAAAGGTATGATAAAAACGTGTGACAGGCTGCTCTTATATTCACCTAGATGGAGATTAGGGACACATCACACAGTTTTGAGGTAAAGAGCTTATTATTACCGAAGATGTGGACTTGACATGTGCCCAGAGCTGTCTGAGGAAGAGTTAGCAGAGGCAGTACCTTGCTGCTGCTAAGTTGAAGGACGTTACTCAGCCATTGCTGTGATGTTGTCCACAGTGTAAGTGCAATTAATCTGAACAGATTAAATAAGTAAGTCCTAGCTCAAGGTGAACTGTAGCAATATCAGTAGAAACTCTGTAAGCCCGCCAGTGATCTTGAATCATATAATATTGCTCTCTGCAGCTGAAACCTGTTTTCACATCTTCACTGCTAGCTTATGCTAGCTGAGGGTGGTAGATGTGTTGGTGTGTGTAGGCACACTGCAATTGCCCTTCCTTCAACGGTAAAGAGAGCGGTACCAATTCAGGCCCTCTCCTTCTACAGGAGTTTTCTAAAGGGGTGTGTGCACATTTAAAGAAATGTCAGATTACTTGAAAGCCTTACTTGCTGAAGCATGTGTCATGATAGTAAATGGACTATTTACAGTAGTGGTACTGGCTGTTATGATCCCCCTCCCCTTCACCCAGGGTCAGAAAAGAAGCAGTATTAGTCAGCTTGCCTCAGAGTTTGGTACTTTTTCAACCCTCAAGCTCACCTTTGGTTGATTGAGGGACAGGATAGACCTGACGTGGTTCCCAGCATTGCCTTATACCTGTGTTTTAGCAAGAGAAGAAACACTGAGGCTTTAAACACACAGGGGGATTGTCTAACACCTCTCAACTAAAGAGAAGTTTTAAAAGAATTTTATATACACTAAAACATTGATTTTTTTTTTTCACCAAAGCTTGACAGACAAATGTAGTAACACCACGTTACCTCTCAAATTTGCATAAAGCTGAACCAATTGTGGTTGTAAAGGTTATTGTCACAGTAGTGAAGTGCTAAAAAACAATAAGAACAACTGAATAGCACAAAAACAAAAAAATTAAGCATTGAAATGCAAAGTAGCTGTGGAGTTATTTAATTTCTGCTGCTACTAGTTGAGCACGTGGCTATATCTTCTAAACACAAGTGTCCTTTTCAGATTTGATGAAGCAAAAGGATTTTGGTGCCAGCTGCTAGATGGAGGAAAGACTAAATGCCTAGGAAAGAGTAAAGGAAGAAAATACCCTGATATGGATTCCTCGGTGAGTAACTGTCTCAAATTTATTGGCAGCAAGAGATACAGAAACACGAAATACAATGAGCAAACAAACCTGAATTTTCCTACCATCAGTGGTAGGAAATGACCTGTGGAACAGGGACAGAAATGTGCTCAGGGTAACATTTTCTTTTACACTAATTTGGTTTGTCTTTTCCTCACAGTCACGGCTGTTCCTAAGAGACTTCTACCGGGAGCACAACATTGAATTATCCAAGCTGATGAACAGACTTGGACAACCCCTTCCAACCTGGCTGCGGGAGGAACTGCAGAACTCCAGCTGGAGCTGAGGGGAACTCCCTTGTCCCCAGTGCCATTGGGATGTGTGGTGCTCCAACATGTGCTATAACACCATCTCTTGTCAAGCCAGAACAACTGGACAAATGAGCAGTAGCAGAGAACGTGCGCGTGGAACCTTTCCCTGCCATTGGGAAGGGCTACTGCCTCTGACACTGCCCTGGGGCATGGAGTACAAATCTCATTCTTGGGTATTACTGGTGTGTTACGCTCTGACTCTTACTTGCAGGAAGGATTTGTAATGCCTGCCCTACTTCAAGCAGGAGAGAGAGCAGTTAACATTTTATGTTTAAATTGCTCTTCTCAGTATGTGAAATGGGCACTAGCTGGAGGGTTGATGTCTTTCTCTTGTGAGTCCAGGAAAAAAAAAGATTTAAGAGGTAAGGTATTGAGTCCACTGCTGAGAAAAGAGGAGCAGCTTAATAAAAGGTGAATCTGGTCCCTTGAACCCCAGCTTTTATCCAGCAGTGGGTTTGGCAACAGCAAGGTACAAGAACACCTTGTTCCTCCCCATGTAGAGGACAGTGGCCATGGTTATTACTTACAGTCCCACTGTGTGTGGGTGTTGAGGACTGCACCTTTTTGGAGATAGATGTAACAGAAATAAGAGTGCCTCTCCTTATCTGCAGCCTTGCAGGTGTGATATGGTGTCCAATGCCTCTGGTCAATGGGCAGTGGGAGATAAGGCAAAGCTGCAGATACTGACACAGAATTATTTTCTTATCTTAGGGAAAAGGTTGCCATATGTGACAACAGGGCAAATATTTCTCTGTAGAGACTTTAGCCATTTCAGAAGGTAATGGAAGGAATGGTAAGTCCCCTTTAGAGCACTTTGGAGGTCTGTGTTAGCAGAGCACAGTAGCTGAGGGAGGCAAAGCTCAGGTATTGTTAAATAAGGCTGAAGCAGATTGTTCAATTCCCTGTGTCTGATCAGCTTGAAAAAAAAAAAAAAGCAACATTTTTGTCTTTTCAACAGCTCCAGGGTCTCTACCATGTATGCTGATAGCTAACACCTGTTTAGTCCCCCTGCAGTCCAACAATCCAAGGAGAAATGCAAAAAACAGTCAAGAGTAAGTACCATTCAGATATAAAGGGGAAGCTTACAGTTCTAAGTGGTTTCCTGTATCCAAAAGGGGCTCATTGTTTAGATTACTACTTCTGCACATAGTCAAGTACACTAAGGTGCTGTGCCTCCTCCAGCAGTTGCCAGATAATTTTTCTCAGAGGAAATCTTCTGTCATGGTTGTACAGGTTTTCTGTTGCTGAGCCATGGGCTTCTGAAGTCATGTGGGCCATTGCCCCCCACCCCCAGACACAGATGGCCCATAATTATTGCTGCAGTTTGAGGGGGGCAGGATCCATGTGAACACAGATCATGGGAACTTCCACAACTGTCGTGAGCTCCTTTTCTCATGTTGGGGGAGAAAAGTTGCTTCAACCAAGCTTTTCCATTGAGCCTTAGGTATTGTGTATTTCTGAATGAATGGTGCATTTACCGTTGTATGTAAATGTATATAGTATGCAATATAGTATTTTATTTCATGTGCCCTTGGAAAGGGTTATTTTGTGCAGCCAAAAAGGAAAAAAAAAACAGGACAGAAAGACTAGAAACACCTCTCTCACGCCTGGTGGAGAGAAGAGCCCTGCACTGCATCATGTACAGCATCATTCACATTGAATGATAATGAAGAAATTCTTGGCTCTCGAAACTGAGCACAAGTGTCTGAATAAAAGCTAGAAGTAGTAGTAAGTGGATTCAATAAATGTACTACTTATTTTTCTTTGTGATGCTTTGGAGTGATGTCATGGACCGTCAGCTGGTAAAACGGTAAAGACAAAAAAAAAAAAACCTACTCCCGCTCTTACAGCTGATATCTGGGAGGTGTTTGTTTTAATTACAATTTTAAGTTCTTTCTGAAGCCGTAACAGTGTATTAAAGGTGTCTTTCTCTGCACATGCATCTATAGGGTTGCAGGTGCCAGCACGGCACAGAGAACCTGTGGCTGGAGACTCATTCTTACTGGTTTGTACTAGTGATGACTTTTGAGCTATTCCCAGCTATACTGCAGTAGCTCCCAGCTGCAGCAACAGAGCTTTGCTGTGAAGGTTCTGTCCAGACATGCATCCATCACATGGCCTTGGCCAGCAGCCCACGGATAGACCTACAGTAACCTTACATCCAAGTGGTAAGAAAATATTATTTAGTCACAGTAGTGACAGAATTGTAAAACCACCTTTCAGCTCTCACTTTACCAAGCACTTCAGAAACAAATACAGTATCAAAAGAGCAGGTATTATTTTATTTTATTTTTTTTTACACAGAAGGATCCCAGGAACTGTGCTACTGCTGGTGTTACACACAGCTTCCTTCTTTTACTCCATTACATGTTGTCACTGAGACAATTACTTCATACTTTACCTCAGGATTGTGGTAAATTTTCAAGGAAATAGATTCAAATATTAAAAAAAAAAAAAAAAAGAAATAATAAGGTACCAGGAATAAATATGTGAGGGGCTTTCTAAATGTCAGGGCTGTTAAACTGGTGATGGTCCCTCAGTCAAGGCAGCAAGAGGCAGCTCTGTGTCCTCGTTATTTATCCCTCCCTTCCCACTGATCATTTCATTTCTATGCTATGCTAGTTCTTTACTGCGTACATTAATGGAAAACAAATCACCTGCTGTGGCCAGATCCAGATGTAGGATGTTCTTATCTGATTTAGCTGATGAAGAGTCATTCCCAAATCTGGTAACTCCTTCTTAGAGCACACTGCTGTAGAAGCATCCCATTTTCCAGCCATCCCTTCAAAGCTGTGGGAAGAGCCTCCCCCACATCTTAGAAGAAGCTCTTACAATATCAGAAGGTCTAATTTCAAAAAGCCAACAGAAGTCTTCTCCAGCGAGATACATTGATTATTAGGTACTGACACAGTCGCTCACCCTCACAACTCATTTTAACAGTGGAAGTAAGTACTAAATAAACCTTATCTTAACTCCCTGTTCAGTAAGGAAAACTTCATCGTAAGTAGTTAGCTTTCAAGACAAGGATAATGTTCTGTGATTAACATTACCTGAAAATTGTTTTGTAATGTATTTTTTTTTTGTCCGATGCATAGGAAATTGAGCCATCAGAAAGGTCCGTGACTTTAAAATAGTAGCAGGATAACATCACTTCAGAACTGGAAGTGTGCATGGCAGGTGAGAACGGGCAAAACAAATGCTAAGAAAACTTTTTTTTTTTTTTTTTAACCTTAGCAAAGAATGCTCAGCAACATTAAGTTGAAACTTTTACTCACTCATTCATGACCTCTGGAATTCAATCAGAAAGATACTTAGTAATAGACTACTTTTTATTCAGTACAGGAAACACAGGGCAATGCTGGCAACTGGTTTGATTCTCTAATTAAAGGGTAAAAAAAACTTTTAAAGGTCCTGGAAGACTTTCTATGCAGGTAGCATAGCTCAACTCTACATACAATCTGATCCCTGAAAATTGCTTTTTTTTTTTTTTTTTTTTTTAATTGATGACAGCACCACAAGGGCATAATCCTGGCAGAAGCCTTCAGATACTGGAAGTCAGAAAGAAACACAGGAGTCTATAGTTATATTAATCTAACAAGCATCTTGAGCAAATAAGCTGGTCCTGTTTTTCGGTGGTCTCAAATGCACAGTTGACTAAGAGACTCCTTTGGTTCCTTACTGGTCATTTTGCTGTAGCAATAATAACAGGGAAAGAAAGTTAATGACCAACTGACCTGAACATGCCAAATGAAGCTGGTCATTCATCCCTTTGCTGACTCACAGTGCATCTGTGAGCAGGCCACCAAGTCAGTGTAATCTAACAAACACAAGTGCTTCCAGCAGGCTGCCTCACACGAGGAAGAAAAAAATCCATTCACTCAGTAGGCAATGGAGTGAGTAGTGGTACCATCACTCCAGTTATTTGGGCTTTAACTCTTGTTTGGTTCTGTCCCATTGTTACATAATGGCTTGTGGAATTAAAAAAAAAAGAGAGTAAACATTTAGAGTTAAGTTTAAGAACTAACTCATCGCTGAAAAGCACAAGTTGGTTTTGGTACAACAAAGTATGCCTGATGTTTTCGTCTACAATACTGTTGTGGAATATGTGCAAATAATTTATTAATCATCTCTTCAAACTACTGTTGGCTGTAAAGAGTATTTGCCTTTCAAGACGCAAATCCTCCCCATTCTCATCCGTATCACTTTATTGCCTTGTCTAGTCTCTCCAAAATGCTTGCAGACCATATATCCATAATTCTGACCCTGCAAGAGCAGGCTGAAATCCAGCTCAAGTGTACTTCACATTGGTAACAAAGGATCATAAACCAGACTGTTCTCAGAATTCTGTCTAGTCAAGTACTGGAAAAGGCGCATGTCAAGTTTTATAACAATGTGTTGACACTAAGGCCCTGCACAATTGTTGCCCTTAAAGCCCCAGCATATCTAACAGTGATACACTCCTGGTTGACTTAAGGCAAAGTAAAGCATGAAATCAAAGGAAATTACAAGGGACCATTCCACATTCATACCGCATGCTATCCATGTACACATACTATACACAATAAATTTTTAATGCATTACTAGCATTTTCCCCCCTTCTTATAGCTCACCATCCCCTTACAGCAATAGAGTAATTGTGCAGTGCAGACTGTACAGTATTAAGTAGCTATGCTGTAACTGCAAACAGGCAACACTGAACAGAAAACAATTGCTTACAGAGCACAGACACTATTATTGTACCAACAATTAACAATATGCAGCAGTGAAGTTACCTTGTGACAGCTCACAAGGCTTGCATTTGGCAGTTAGCCCTGAGAAAAACACTTTAATTAATCACAGGCTCAAACTGAAACCCTAGCACAGAATATCCCCAAACTGCACTTGCAGTTTTCACAGATTAATGACACTCCTTGACAGGAGCCTTGCCTACCTTGCCTCAAGTTCAAGTACCCTTAAAATGGGAACAAGAAGCAGAAAGGAGTTCAAAAATCCATATCTGAATTATGCTAGGGCATGAGAGGGAAGGTAGTAAACAAAAAAGGAACTACTTAAGAAAGACCCTCTTTCTTGTTATTTTACCATAATCACATCATATGGCGCTCTAATTAGGGCACACAGAATACATATCCCAAATAAGAGTAAAGAAAGCATATAAAGACAAGCACTTTTCATCTAACTCTAGTCCTGCCTGCTAGGCATGTCACATCATCAGATGACAGCTCCAACTCAGGTTGTTCACTGGCTATAAAGACACTGAAGTCCAAAGGCAAGTAATGTTCTGCTAACTCACATTCCTGGAAAGGGCTTCCAAGGGAAAACTTTCACAGGCAAGAAAGATGGTTGAAGGTGACTATGTCCTCCATGTTCCCCTACAGTGGGAAGGAGGCTCTCACAGAGGCTGGTGTACCTACCTGAGTCATACAGAAAAAAAGGCATATCTGTAGCAAGACGTGGACCAAGCACAATTTTATCCACTGTGTAAGAGCAAAATATCACACCATTTGTTCTTGATGAGCCAAATAGCCAGAAGTCCAGCTGTAGTTGTGGCACATTTACCAAGTCAATAAAGCCAAGATGTTACCCCCTAAAGACTCAGAAATTATGCAGGGCTCAAAAGATTAAGTTCTAGATATGCTACTGTCCTAGATACAGCTTTATTTTTAAGGACAAGACCACATACAGGTAAGGGGAAAAGACACTAAATGGACACTAACTTCTTCAGGGAAGGGAAGCGGAAAAACATTTCCTACGGTCACATGAGAAAAATAAATCTGGCAAGGAAGAGAAAGTCATCGTAAACAGAGGACAAAGGAAGACATACAATCTAAAGACCTCATTCCGCCTACCTTCAAGGAATGGATCATGAATTAGACTTCAGCAAACGAGACAATAACCCATTGCAAGGTCACCTGTCACAGAATTTCATCCATCTTCACGTAAGTGGGGATAAATACCCGTCGCTATTAATGCTGACTAAATTCAGCATTTGTTGCCAAGCCTGAGAAGTAGCAGTAGCCAATCCCCCCAAAAAATAAAACAGCATCTCAGCTACATAAAAGACATTTCTACACTGAAAAAACTCTAGAGTAGGCAGCTGCCTGGCAGATAGTCTAAACTGCACTGAGCATGTGTTGCTGGTGAGGGTTTGGACCCTAGAGAACATGTACTCAGAGTGAAAAAAACACAATGGTTAACTGAAAGTCAAAGGGAAGTTGAGGTGGCTGTGACCTCTGCTCTTTCACAGGTTTTCTGCTGAAGCATCTTCAGAATTTCTGAGCCTACATACTTTCCCCACACCTGGAATAGTAACCAAACTAACAAGATTGCACTGGGAATTAATTTTTCTAACTTAATGGTAAATTAACACATCTGATGCCACCAATGCTCACTTAATCTCATATAAGGGAAAGACTACTTCAAAAGTCTACCCACCACATGGCAGGAAAAAAAAAAAAATCATCTCCTTTTTCACTGTCTTCCTGTCCTTGCTCAGATACATTTCCATAGGCTACAGCTCAGGAACAACAAAAGATAAATAGATCCAGAGACCCAGGGTGGAGCGTGTTCAGACAGATGTGAATAAATGAGAAGGCAGCATCTCCACACAGCTCTTCTTTCTCACAGCTGCATCTGAGTACTCTCTTTTTTCAGAGAAAAGACTGGAAACTTCTGAAACTACTGACCTGTGGCTCATACCACTAAGCTGCTTGTTTGGTCGATGTCAGTCTGAGGTGAGATTCCCTGGCTCTTCCTGCATGGGCTCTGCAGCTGCTGGAAGACAACTCTGACAGGGTCTGCCAAATGGAAGCAGTGCAATCTCTGTATAAGAACTAGAGCAGGTAAAACAATCAAAGAGAAAGTTTTGAGCACAGTGGAAGAAAATGGGTATTGCTATTTCTTTTCTCTTATACACTTATGGGGACTACACAAAAAAACAAGCATGTACACTTCCCTATAAATTCCATTCTAATCTCACTGTAAGCAGTTCCACTGTGTTTCCTCAAACCAAAGATACTGGTGACAATGTTCTCATGCTCCTGATGTATTTTAATTGCAAGAGTGTGAAAACTTGCCCGTTCAGGGTCTAAGTGTAAGTGGAAAGGAAAAGGTTAGACTTTATTAGAAAACTCATTTTTTCTCCAAGCTACTTTCCCAGTTCTGAACATACAAGAACCAGAGAAAGTGCTCCAGGAACCTAGACTTTCCAGAGATGGGGATGTCCTTTCAAAAGCTTGGACTTTTGCTCAATAACAGGCAGCTCACAACCAACACAGAATTAGTTTAAAAAACACAAAATTTAACACATTCTTACAAGCATCAGCATTTATAATTAGCATGTAACTAGACAGCAGAACACCCTATGGAGGTATACAAAGGGCTCTAAGGAGATATTTAAATAGTTACTGTTGTACAATCAAAAGCACAACCTTGATTACACTCGCTGGCCTGTGTAGTACAGGAAGAAAACCAAAGGAGCCTGTTCATCTGCTTTGCCCTATTTAGTTAGTCAGTTAACTTATTTCTTAAGAGCATCATTGAAAAGATCACACAGGCATAAATTTTTACCTTGCAGAAACTAAAAGCTCCCTATTGCCATTGCTTAAATCCAAGTAAGAAGCAAAATATATTACTATTGAGACATTAAGATTCTTAACATCCATCAATTCTCTGATTACCAATTTAAAAAACCCTGAAATTTCTGTGCTTGTATGCTTACAGACGGCAGTAGCCTTTTAAATTTCCTTGGCACAAAAATAAAAGCTTTCTAAAATTAATTTTCTGCAACACTGTCCCTATTGGATCTCTGAGATAGTCCACCAAGTACCTCTTAAAACTCATGGGAGCACACCACTAGTCCTTAACAATTACATCAAGTGCGAGCAACTACTGTTTTGCATAAGGTTTTGGAAATACAGAGCTGCCCATCACCACACGGTATTGCTGCAGTCCACACTGGAAGAGGAACCCAGAGGCTGGCAGAAGCGTAGACGCTGCACCAGGACGCCCCAGGCCACCAGCTTCGCTCACGCCCCTCACCCACCCGCTCAGCACATACCTCAGCCTCTGCAGAGATACGTCATTCTCAGAGCAGTACCAGGCAAGAAACTTTGGCTCTGGCCACCTGCCTCGTGCTGGCTGCTATTTCCCAAGGCAAGACAGCTATCTATCAGCTCACAGGAGCTCCTACTGACACACAGCTGGCCAGTTCCATCACTGTCAACATCACAGCAGAGAGAAGAGAGAGTCAGTCTAAGAAAACGAGTGTTTAATCAGGAAACGAGAAGAGACAAGGGATAAGAAACTGATTACAGGAGAGTAATACCCCAGCCAAAAGAAACACGATTGTACAACTCTGAACAACCAGGATCAAAACATCCTAAGAGCCAGGATTGCCCAGTGAGGGACACTCTTGAAAAAGAGCCTGAGCACTTCTGGCAGTCTCCAGGCAGCTCAGGGCAGTCTTAGACTTGGACTGCCCAAGCTCCAGCCTCTGCCATCAGCAGCTGCTGCAGAAAGCTGCAGAGGTGGCCCTGGCCCTGCTACTCCAGTCTCAGCTTCTCTCAGCAGGAGGTGCTGAAAGGAATGGAGGGAGCACTGGCTGTGCACAGCAGTCCCAGCCTCTCCCAACAGGAGATGGTGTGTGGAGTAAGAGAAGCCCATACAAAAAAAAAGTTTACATATTTATAAATGCCAAAATAAATATTTAAGACAAGACTTCCCCACCCCTCAAACACGTGCGTAATCACACTGCAAACTGCTCGCAGGACAGCCTCCAGGGCTCAGGGAAAAAAGCAGTGACTACACCACAGGGCAGCCAGCTCGACTTCCTTCTCATTACCTGATGCCTCTGAAGCCTGCAGCCCACTGGGAAGGTGGAGGAAGAGCGAGCAAAGCAGAGCGCCAACACGCAACAGTGCTGGAGAGGAATGTCATGGTATAAATACATCAAATCAGTGGTTTCCAACAAGTTAAAACTAAAATAAAAAAGACACCAGAAGGAAGGATTGTGTAAATGAAACTACAACTATGCGGGGCAAAGGGTTGTGTGTCCGTGGAGCTCCGCCTGCTGTCATGGTGAGAAGGTGGTCATTTCCAGAGACACCCTTTGCCACAGTTCCTTTGTCTGCTTGCTGCGCTTTAGGTTCTGGAGAATATCATTAAACTGCATCATGCCCACGGGAGTCAGGCAGAAGGCGCTTCTGGCGCTGCGGATGGCATTCACAAAGTCATCGTAGTCAGCTGGAATTAGATGGATCAGCCGGTGATGGATGTACTGGATGGGAACAGGGAAAAAGCCTTAAGGTATTTGCTCACCACCCGCAAGCTGGTGACATTCTTAGCAGGACTCAAGAGCTCCAAAGGTGATACGTCACGCGATCATGTTACCCCATGAGAGGTCCCAAGACCCATAGGCTCTGACAGAGAGGAGAGTTAGCTCAAAAGACAGTAGTGTTGTATCTTACATCCTAATGTGGCCAAGGCAACTGCCCCCTCAGAGTACCAAAATGTATTACACAGCATCAGCAGGCATTCTCTTCTTTTTGAGCACCATTTGGTGGCATAGTACAGAGCAAAAGGGTCAGCTAAAGCCCTTCTCCATTGCCCACCAGCATCCAGCCCTCACACCATTCATTCTGCAGGTTAAACATGGGGACCCGGCACAGTCACTGGACGTCATCTTCACCGAGGGGTATGGCAGGAGTAAGGTTTGCACTAAGTTGCTACAAAATACCTCTAGGGCTAGCACTCTGTCGTCATCTGCTACTTCCATCAGTTTATTAACTAAGGCCCCAAAATTGCCAGTCCAGCCTTTGAGAAATCTGTTTCCCTAATGGAGCTCAGAAAAACAGCTCAAGTGAAGAAGCTGTCACTTCCCAGAAATACCATCCAGGTGGTAGGACAGCTAACCAAACCTGGACAGTATGTCTACAGAACCACCCTTATGGTCACTTACTCAGAGAAGTAGGTGTATGTAGGGCGTCCTGTTTACACTGTTTTAAGGAACAGGCAGCTGGCTCACGGAAACACATTTATCCTGGTACAAACCTTGTAAAACCTTTGTAAAACCTGAGATATCTGTACTGGTAGGTGACCAAGCCACTTCCCCTATTAATGCCAGCACTGGCACACCAGCCAGCCATGCCAGGGCTTTGTGATGTGGTGAAGACAGACTACAAAAGAGGAAAGAATAAAAAGGCTAGAAAGAGTTGGATAGGTGGCTTGAAAACAAAGCAAGGAAAAAGTTAAAAGACCTGTGTAGCACTTGGAGTGAGAAAGAAAGAGGACAGGGAACATAAAACCACTCCATCCAGTGTGGTGAGCACAGGAGACGAGAGGCCTTAGAAGAATCAGCACAGTGTGGTCCTCTGTATGCAGCCTCCACACAGGCAAGCTGTGCCTGCTGCAGTCCCTGCTGAGGGCGAGGCATGCATCACGCAGCGCACCAGTTCAGCTACCAGTACCCAAGGCCCCTTCCCCTCTCTGCACGTGCACACACAGGCAGTTCCTGCAGGGCTGGCAGCGGCCAGGCAGGAAGACAGACCACAGATTACCTGCAAGTAGGCCTGCTGGCACCTCTGCACCAGCTGGTGGAAGGCTGGGGTGCGCAGGTGGTTGTGCACATGGGCAGGGTTGAGCCGCTGTAGAGCTTCCATGATGATCTCCTGCAGCACAAAAGGGCTCAGCACCCCTTTGGCTGCACCAACACAAAACTGATGCACGTAGTTTACACCTGCACAGGAAGGAGAGGTCAGAACAACAGTGTTAAGATAAGAGACACTCAAAAAATCAGGCATTTCCCAGCAAGAACCTGGACTTGGAGCAACTTCTTCTCAGGGTAATGTATCCTCCAGCAGGCTTAGGGAAGAGAGTCTAGCAAACTCATGGGTATAAGAGATTATTCTGATATATCCATCAGGTCTGAGTAGAGTCCAAGTACCACTCAGTCACTGATATTCCCAGTTCAGCTGTCTTTAAAAGAGATATGAAAGAAAACTGGTGTGGCAAGGTAACTACAGAGAAAAAAATACACCGCACCTCCTCCTAGCTCTTCCAGCCTGCCCATCAAGGAAGCACCTGCAGCACCAGCACCCATGTCTTGTGGATGCTGGAAGGAGATTCAAGCTTCCCCACTGCTGTCTGCAGCGGAGCTCCCCTGACAGCAGCAGAAGTCATGCCACTGGGCAGGCTGTTTGTAGAGTTGCTTTTAAGTTCTTACTGCTGATGAAAGAATTAAGAACATAAGATGAAAAAAAAAAAAAGACCCAAGATCAAAGTGTAAGTAAAACAAATCCCCCCAAAAAAGGAAAAGAAAACCCAAATGTTTGGTGGGTTAAACATCTGCTCCTATAAAAGGTCTTCACAGAAGGCATAAATGCACACAAAGAAGAGAAGAATACCTATGAGATAGTGGAAAGGGAAAAGAAAAAGTTACTGTTACAGAATGGAAGTTCTGAGCCCTGTCCAACCCCATGCGTTTCCAGTGCCTCAAAATTCAATAGCATGCCTACAGAACCCAGAAAAGGGATGACTGCCTGGGTGAAAGAGCAGCAGGGATCAGAACTGGAATCAGATACCAGGCTCACCCAGTCTTTGAAGTTTCACTCTTAGGAGAGCTTTTTTTCCCCCCATGGTCCAAATCCCAAGAAGTGGATTTCTGCTGAAGTACTGCTCTGAGCCTTACCTAACTTTGCAGCTAACCCAAGGAGCCATTTTACATCCTCCGTGTAGGGTGGGCTGCGGGAGAAGTTGTTGGGATGGTCGTTGTGAGCTCTTCGGCCAAGCATCTCCAGAGCCAGCATCCCTGTGAGAGAGGGGCAGCCAGTCAAGCAGCACTTCTGCCCTGTAAGACTTAGTCTAGCACTTCACTCACTGCAACACCACCTCATTGGCCTGCCCTTCTCCAGCATCAAATTCCCTGGCTGCAAAAAGTCCACAGAGAAACAGAAGGCCCACCTTGGAGACTGTCACCAAAGGAAGCAGCTGGGTCTGCTCCAGGCTGGGGAATGTGCACAGCCATCACACCTCACTAGAGCTGCCAAGAGACACTCCACTAGGATCTACAGCAGGGTCCAGCCCCAAAGGCTACACTATAAAAGTTGTCCTGAGAGCAACAGATTTGTTCCAAGTTTTGCAACAGAGAGGCTACCCAAATCAAGCTACTTAGCTGCAAAGACAACAGGCCAACAGTGAACTGCAGTAGTGTCAATCTGCAAACTTTTCACTCATTCTGTTACAGTTCCTCACACAAACTCCCACTTAAAGAGCTTTAAAATACTAGCAGGTGCTACGTAATGCAAAAGCCTGTCTTGATCTTCCAGATCCTCTTCCCCCATCCCCTTTTTCTGTTATTCGGGCTACTAAACGCCTTTCATGGCTTACTACTTACCGCTATGATGCTTCCCATGATATCTGCACCCCTTTCTGATTGACAAGTACTTTCTTCTCTAGCTTTCAACAAAAACTCAGGCAATATCCAGACAGTTTTTCTTCCATTTTCTTGCTGTTTCACTTCTTTTGCTGTCCTGTGCTGGCTTTGCTTATCCTAGGAGGCTTCCTCCACCCTCCCCAAGTACCTGCTGGGTTGGATGGTGACCATATCTGAGTAGCTCCCTGCAGTCTACGCTCAATCACAAACCCCACGACTGACTGACATCCCTGTACCAGCGGCAGTGTAAGGCAGAGACTATTTCCTCATAACCAGTGTGGCTGGGAAAGGAACACTATTACATCCCCACACTCTGTGTCAGTCTTCAACAACCTAGTTGGAGAGGCACAGGTCACATCCCTCTGTGCCTCTGAAGACTCAACTGGTATTAAACTAGAGGTGTGCCTGCACCATCTGTGAGCAGCAGGAACTGAACTCCACTGTTTCTAACTGTCACAACTTCCACAATCCCATCCTCAGAACACTCTCCGGACTCCTTTACAATACACCAGCTGAAAGGCAAGACTCTTCCCAGTTCTAACCCACTGAGCTTTCTCTTCTACTCTCATAGCTCTCAGCAGCCACTTTTCAACCTTCATAGCAAAGGAAGAAGGATTGCTATGCCTCCATTTTTGGCCTCCACATATGACTGATTATAAACTGGCTTTCCCCAGGTAGCTAGGATGCCATCGCCCCCAACAGGTGCAGTAGCAAATTGCCAAACAACAGTGAAAACCTGCAGCCCTGCCCTGAATCCCTCTCAAGAGGGCCATAGAAACCCACTTGGCTGTCCTTACCAACTCGGTATGCGGAGTGGAGGTAGTGCAGACCCTGGGGGCTCACAGGCTGACTGTGCTGCTCATCCTCGGCAGGAAAACCCCCTGTAACAAGGGAGTTGGGCTGTGAGGACAGAGTTGTCAAGGAAGCCCCCTGAATCGCTGGGAACGTTGATCCTGCATGGACACTTCCTACTGAATAGAGCAAAACAGCAGCATTAGGACCCACCACCAAGCCTAAGAGAAGGTTTACTTGGGCCATCATCTCCCTCAACTGACTGCCCCCTGCCAATGTACTGTTCTGTTCCCCTAAACAGAACAACAGAGCAACCAAAAACCACAGACTTACAACTGAAATACAATGGGCTAAGAATATCTCTATTTTATTTGCAAGCAGGGCCTAAAGGGAGTTGATTACAGACTTGCCCATCTCTTCTGCAGTATACCATGGACATGCATATCATCCATGTTTTACATGTAAATATAGGTATTGACTCCAAGGCCTTTGCTATTACTAAATGATGTTTGGTTCTGATTTCTTGTCTAAGGAAACACACGTGCACATCTACATCTGATGTGAAACCGCTGAGGAAAATCACTGAGCCAGAACAGTATTAAGTCTCTCAAAGAAAGTCCAACATTGCAAAGTTCTTCCACTCCTGTTTAAGTCAGCTATGACTCCATCCAGATACTATGTGGGAAGAACATTACTGGAGGCTAGCTTCCAATCAAACCTCGTAAAGAACAGCTGTTGCATACACTGGCAGCAGATATCTACAGTAAAAACTGCAAGTAAACTTGAGACGGTTCTGTCACGTTCAGACAGTAAACTAATATGGGCAAATTCAAGGGAAATCACTGGAAAACCCATTACACATTGTACCACATAAGCTTGTATAGACAGCAGCTAACTCTGAGCCAGTAAGCTGTATTCTGACAAGGGACTCGAGTTAATCTCTCTCAAGAAAGGCATGGAGAAGGAAAAACAAGGTTTTCTTGAGCATTTCCAAGCAGAGATGCCATTAGGTAGGTGCACATTGCTACCTGTATTTCACAGGTTCTCTGTGGTGCTACTACACCATGCTTGGGCAATGCTCCAAATTCTGATTTTTTTTCTTCCTCTGACACCTCCAACATTTTTTTTTAATGTTTACTAGTGAACAGCTGAATAACTGAGAACATTGTGCCTCCCAGGACAGATCTGTCCGACCTCCTCAGCCAAGCAGACACGTAGTGCCAAACAACTGACAAAGTGGGGCAAAATCCATGCTACATTTGACGTCTGGCCGAGGAGAAAAACTCACAAGAATGAGCGAAGCTGAACTGTTGCCAGAACCTGAGCGTCACCATGTGCCTATGTACTCCAGGAACAGCAAAACAGTATTTTAAGAACTGAAAACAAGTTTCTGAAAACCATAAACAATGGCAAGTGGGAAGGGTGGGGTTGTTTTATCCTTTTAAGTGCTCTAGGATTAGTTAACGGTTCTAGAAGATTCATAACTCTTACAGAAATGGTTTCTCATTGTTAAGAGTCACAGCATCAGCCTAGGACAAAGGCTGTCAGCAAAAGATGCTCTTCATATCTTGAGGCCTTCAGGACTCTTCTATTTCCTTTTGCGGTGTCTTTCAGCATTGAAATTAAAGATAGCACACTTTAAAATAACTGAAAAGGAATCCCCTTTCTCCTGATAATCTGGATATGAAGGAGGCTAGCACATCTCTTGTGTTTTCCCACATGCCAAGTTTCCAGAACCTAGTGAGTTGCAACACACTGATAGATAAGCAAATTCATAAACAGACAGACATTATAGCCTCTTCAGTTAGGAAATAACAGAGCCTGGGTCCAACCACAACTTACTAGTGCAGAACCCCGTGGCAGTGAGAACACGTTCACAACTCAGTCAACATCTGCTGCTCCAGTGCTGCTCACTACCTGATGGATCTCCACCACCACTCAAGCCCCAACACAACATGTGAGCAGTCATTCAGACTGCCATTGACATGACTGCCAAAACATCTGTCCTCTCTACAGAAGTTCCACATTTCAGGTACCAGCTGTCTCAAATTCCTCAGGGCATGAAAGACACCTATTAGTGCTACTGTCTGCTTCTTGCACTCTCTGTTCATCTGACCCAAAGGAATCACAAGTCTGCTCAAGGTCACCTATGCTCACCTTGTCCTGAGGAGAGGCTGCTGAGGGAAAAAAAAAAAAAAAGGAAGAGGGCTAGAGCTCTAGCAAGTTAGAGGTCAGAAGGGCCAGGGCATCTCCAAACAGAGAGGACAAAATCTCAATACTGGAAATGTATCTACACAGAAATTAAAGCTCCACTAGCTGAATCAGGCCCCATAATGAACCCCAGTGCCCCTGAGCATGCGCATCTTTAGGCTGGGGTGGATTTGTTCAGAACTTCTCAGAGCAAGAACTCTGGTCCCAACCAACCGATGTTGGTGAGGAGCAGGACTTGGCTGGGGTACAGCTGTGAGGCTGTACCTCCCATGCTACGCCCACCAGCCCAGGGCTGTAACACTTACTCGCTACATTGGAAGACAGTGACAGTCCCGTCTCGCTGTGATAGGGATGCACCGCAATCTGCGTCATGGATGGGACTGGCACACCAGGGAATGACACTGCTGTAGCTGCCAATGATGGCGTTGTTACCGAGTAAGGGTACTGAGCTCCTATGAACGCTGGATGGACACCCTAAGAAGGAAGACAAGCAACAGTCATGTCTACTTTATTTGACCATTTAGAAGTTCAAAACATGATGCCCCCACACAAAACCCAGAGCATGGGACATCCAATCTTACAAGAAGGAGGAAGCTCAGTAAGTAGCACAGTAACTAACTTGCACCACATGACTATTACATCTGCTTGCTCTTCCTCCATTTAAATTTAATCACTTTGCACAAAAACATTCCAAGAACTTTCAAAAACAGGCAGAAGTTAAAATAACTTCTGTTAATTTTCCCTCTGTAGTCTCTATTTAGTGTCAAGATGACAAACTTTCTGTCAAGTGCCTTGCATATTCTGAGAAACTATAGGGCAATTAAAATTAAAATCTAGTGATATATTATCTTTTGTATTCTCTTGAGACATTACACGCACCCACAGAAGGCTCCTTATCAGCTCAAAAGCTGAGCTGGGAAGTCTAAATAGGTATCACAAATCAGCAAGTAAGTGAGCACAGAAGCCATATCTCAAGACACGGCAGGTCCTGCCCCACACTCTCCCCAGCCACAGATACTTCTTCTGGCAGCAGTCACACAAAATTATTGTAAATAAACAAGCTACAGACAAAACTCACCTGTGGGTATGCTGAGCCAGGCACTGGGAAGACAGCTGGACGTGGCATGTGCTGGATAGTGTGTCCGATATACTGGGGATTACAGGGAATGTGAGTCTGAAGGGTGGTGTAAGGGTGGAGGCCCTGCGTGTGTGTGTGCGCCATCGCTGGCCCTGCCATTGTGTGCTGCTGGTACATGGTTGATCCCACAGAGATCACTGGCATGACCGTTGCTGCTGCAGTCACCGCAGCTGCTACTGTTACAGTGGTTGGCTCAGTGGTCACCCGGTTGTCTGCCAACCCTCGTGTTGCTTCGGAGGCAGCCCGCGCACCACTTGCGCTGCAGCCCGTGGCACCTTCTCTCTGGGCCGGAGTCCCACCAACAGTCTGTTCATAAAGCCAGTACCACTGGTGAGCTACTTCAAAGAGGACTTCTGGATACACACCGCCTCCCTTTGCTGCCTCTTCTACTGCCATACAGGCCTTTTCCAGCATCAGATTGTCCTGAGGGTGGTGAGAAAAAAGCAAAACTAGAGGTGAAGTGAAGAATGCAAAACCAGAAACAGAAGGCAAAACTACAACCAGAGAGAAGTACAAGGCTAAAATGACTGATGCTAAGGGGAGCAGCTAGATCACAACTATGCAGCAAAATAACCTCAGCTATTTATTAAGACAAACCTACAGAATTAAGACTAGGGCTATCCAGTAGCAGAGAGGAGCCAAGCCCCCAAGTAATGGTATGTCCCTGATGCTGGCAGTCAGCTTGTGCTAGTCAGCCCCGACGCAATGTTCACCTGTTCTTTGCACTGCACCAGAGCCCTCTGGATCTCATTTGGGTTCAGGGCGTGGGCGTGGGGCAGGCAGCTGAGCGCCAGTTCAGCAGCTGCCCGCACCATGTTGGAGTCTCTGGCCCGCGAGGCTCTGTCTGCCAACGATGCCACCTCCGGGGGCGTCAGATGTCCATCCCAACACTCCACCAAGATGTTCAAGGCTGCGCTACCAATCTCCATAGCCTGCCCTAAGAGTAAAAGAGAAGACTCTCACACTACTGACCATGCCCAACAGAGTTCCTGTCAGCTCTCCCTCAAAAGGAGATACACTCATTACTTCCTTCAGTAGCAGCAACAGAGCCCAGTTGCTCTTCTTACACTTCAAGTCAAATGTAGGTTCATCCTCCCAAAACACAGGGCAGGGAAGAGCCCTTGATAAGCAGCCAGCAGTGAGTGAGGGTGCCATTATCAAAGTTAAGCTAAAGATGCATTTCACACAGTGAGAGGAACTTGCTACAGTTGATTTTAGTGCCCAAAAACCACAGCCTGGACTGTTGCTCTATTTCTGTCATGTCAGGAAAACATGAATTTTCAAAGATGTGTTTTTCAGGCTCTGGAAACCATGTGGGTAGAAAGCAGGCAGTAGGTCTGGGTACAAACAAGGAGGAGGAAAGTGAAACACTGAACACAGCCAAAGAGCACATTCAAACTTGACAAATGTCTATCTCTTTGGCAGACCCCCAAAGGATAGGTTAAAACCAGTCTGTGTACCTCCTTTTCCCAAAACCTTCTGAGAAAGGTCTGTGGCTCAGAGGACTGAAGCAAAACACTGTGTAAATCACCAGTGCTCAGCCTGTGCTGCCAGCTGTGCCAGCAGCTTACATGACTACCATAGCACATCACCATCATCACATTTGGGAATAAGCTCACCCCCCGCCCCTTCCTGCCCAAAAGCAAGCTTCCCGATGAAGTTCTGCTGTAACCTGTGATCCAGGAGACATGGGAGGAGTAAGTTCGAGAAAGCCAGTTGGGGGACACAAAGTTGTGCAGCCCTAGTGCATACAGCCCGATCTCAAAGGCGCAGAGGTGAAGGTTGCGGTGTGGTCCCTGGTGCCCACCACTGGAGGAAGGGTGGGTGAAGATGGAGGTACTACTGTTTCCACCAGCTTTGATGAGGACTGTCTTGGCCAATTCAAAGTAGAAGTGAGCAGCTGCCTCTGACGGCTGGTTTGGAACATGAGGAGCATGGCTCTCCAGCCGCCTCCCTTTATACCTAGGGGAAACACACAGAGGAAACTTTCAGATGTCAACAATATTCCAAGTTCACTAACTTGGGTGCAGAGTTCCTATTTCAGGGTCCAGAGGAGACAAAGCAAACTCTCCCAACAAGTACTTCCTGACGCACACATGCCAGTTCCCTAACATCAGGCCTAGAGGTTGACTCTGTGCAGTGACACTATTCATTACCTGCCAACTTCCACAGTCTTTGCACGGGCTCCCCCACTGGCTCTCCTACTGCCACTGGAAGAGGAAGATCCCAGCGAATCACTCGAAGAACTGCTGATGCTGTCACTGTCCTGTCCTCTGCCCCACGATGTTGTTGCCCACCCCCCGCGTAGTGGTCGCCGACTGAGCGTTGGAGAACTGTCAGAGGTGGTTTCAGGAGCACTGCTGTCAATGCTAGCCATGCCTACAACACCAGAACAAACACAGTACAGTCAGCAGGTAAACTTCTAGCCATGTCACCTACACTCCTAACTAAAATCAGTCATGTCAGCGAGCATTTAACTTTGCAAACTAAAAGAGATTAAGTCAGCCAGTTTGGCCACAGATAGCACTGACGTTTTACAGTTCTTGGACTAAAAAGCAGAACAATCCAAGAACAATGTGTTTGTCTTTATTTCCTCCTTTGCTTCGTCCCAGCCCCTCACTCCATCTGCCAAGCTTTATGGCAGAGTATAACAAGAAACAAATATACATACAAAGTTAGGTTCTATAGGTACCCTTCTGGTAGAGGCTGCACAATTTATACAAAGATTTTTCATATCCTCAAGCCTCTAACTTAAACCCTTCTGAAGAGGGGTGTGAGAGGCAGCAGCTCCTCTGAATTTGTTTCTGTACCCAGGAGCACAGTGCTGTGCTCCCAGAGCCCGACAAACATTCCGTTCCAGATAACTAATCCATCACCCAGAACACAGCTGCTGTGAGAAAAGTATGCACATGGCAAACTGCAATTCAGAAGAAGGTGGGGAGGAAATCTATTGGATCAAAACCTGTTTTGCCGTGCCAAACACCTCAGAGATAATCAACTGTTCCTGTAGTACAGGAAAGGCTGACAAGTGGAATGAAGGAGCAAGGGAACAACTGAAACCCCAGAGCAATGCCTAAGCACAGCCCTACATGCTGTACAAACTAGTCAGTTCCTACCTGTGTGTTTCTTCTTCTGTCTAACAGGTGAACCCCAGCATCTCCCATTGTATCCACCTCGATTTCCAAGGGCCAGACGACTGGGCACCTTTCCCTCTTGCTTCAGGACAGTGGGCTCACCAGCTGGCTCACAGGGGGACCTCTGAGAGCTCTCTGCATAAACAGGATGGTGACACAGTAAACATTCTGGTTTATTTCTGCATCTCTAAAACCAGATGTGGTCACTTCAGAAGTATAAATATTAAAAGATGCAAGGTGTTTATAAAATGAGTGGTATTTATGAGTAGGATTATCTCAGTTTTCTTTCTGTATTAAGCATTTCATCAGATACCAGGCCAAGAACACTTAAGCTTAACTCAAGATTTGGAAAATTTGCTGCAACTGTGGACGAAGTTTTACAAGAAAAATGCTCCAGCAACCCTAACCTTATTGCATTTATCCTCAGTTATGACTGATCTTTTTGGGAACAGTTAAGAGAGCATCCACTTTCCAACAGATGTAATGCTTGCCACCGAAGAGCAAGCACAGCTTGAAGAAAATCACATCCCGTTTATCTCTAATGACCTTCAGCAATCTTAGTTATTTATCTTGCATGAAGGCACCTGACTCAGTATGTGACTTTTTGAACACCGCACCTCTGATACAAACCTAAAAGATGGAAACACAGTAGTTTCATTGTAACTGGCTAACACAGCTGTGTCAAGATAGGAAAGCCTGAAAATTAGCTTGAATTCCTACACAACAATGACATGTACAGAAATGGATTCAGCCAAACAACAGAGGAACGACAGTCTAGACCAAGCAGCCAGATGGTAATATAAAGTCACTCTGACTACTTCTCAATACAGACAAGAACATAGCATAGCCCTTATAAATCACATCTTACCCTGTGCACTCTTCTCCACAAAGTTCTCAGGACTGCTCTGGACTGCTGGGCTTACACCAGGTTGCTGAGTGACAGAAGTCCCTGGAAGCTGCTGGATAGCTGCAGTGGACTGGGCTGCGTGTTTGGAAGGAGATTTTTGATTTGCTACTGTAGGCTTGCTGGAGGAGTAGAAGGAACTCAGAGTCTGTGGCTTGTGAGTCTGACTCTCTCTGTCCAGGAGTTTGTCTAAAATCTTTAACAGCAAGGAAAAAACAAAGAAGAGCTTTCCAGACAGGTAAGAGAACAGGCATCACACTACGAAACAGTGGGAAAGTACTAAACCAACTTCCTGGTGGACAACAAATTCCATTTGGTTGGATAAAAATGTTTATTCTCTTGAAAGCAGGCATCATCTTCTTGCACTGAAGATTAGCTATGCACAGTTGACAGCCATGTGGCCTGCACTGCTGAGAAAGCAATGCTTCATTTGTACTCAGTATTATCTCCCTTTTCACTTCAAAAAGTCATTTACTTGGAAAGCATCCAGAACTCACAATACAGAAGTAATTCTGGCACATCAAGGACAGAACAGAGGACTCTATATTTAGTGCCAGTTATTATATGTTCTTGTTTAAGTCACTAAAATTCTGTGCTCATCATCCAAAAAATCCTGTCATACCATTACTGAGAAACTGGCAAAGCCTTTTGAGATTTTCAGACACTAGAGAAATTGTCTTTTACTAATCTACAGTAACACTTTCTTATCCTTATTTATTATAGAATTGAGGAACAAGGCATGACCACGTATTTTAGGTTTGTCCATTTCTACTGTTCACTTTCTACATGAAATGAACACCATGAGTGTGACAGAGCACTTATTTTTAATATTTAATATCACAGACTCCCTGTTATTCCCTATAGCAGAGAAGACTAGCAAAAGAGCTTCTCCTTTAGAAGACAGAAAGGCAGTAATCATATTCTTGCTATACTCTGAGTATAAAACAAAAAAAAAAACCTTCCTGAAGCTTCAGCAGTTTTGATATTTTTTTTTCCTTTGGGGCATGGGGCGGGGAAGAGGGGCAGAACTGTACTCTCTCTTGTATGGAAAATTAAGGTACAGGTGGATTGAACTTGTAAATAGAAGAGGTGAGAGATTAACATAAACAAAGGTTTTGCTAGATGCACTGTTCAGCAAGCCAACATTCCTGCAGCAAAACAGAATCAATCCCCATACAACACACAGAGTGCACATGGAAAACCCCTGGGACAAAGGACTTGTTTAGCAGGTAAGCAAAAGCATTAGATACAGTCAGAAAGCATCCCTCAGCTGGAGCTTAAGAAACCTTTGGTAAGAGTGCCTCTTCCAGGCCAGTGCATACTGTGCAGTCAGATTTTGCATCAGTGAGACAAGAGAAACACAACATAGCTTGTAAATCATCAGTACATGACATAGTGACAGGCTCACTGGAAAAACTCTGAGATCCATCAAAACCCAAACATGGTTTGCTCTGCACCTCCCTCTCCCCTTTTAAAGGGAGGCTCACCTTCTTCAGCTTAGACTGATCATCCTTGTAAGTAATCATCAGGGCTAGTGCCAGATCACCCTTCTCCCTTCGGGTGCCTTCACACAACAGAGGATGTTCTGCTTCACTGACAGTTGTCTTCATGCCTACAGGCCAGAAAAGAGAGGGATGAAAAGACAAGTGAGCCCATGGGACTACACCACATCCTTAGCGCTATATATACACCTCAGACTATTTTATTCATCTCACTGTCAGGCAAAAGAAGAATTTTACCTATCCTACTGTTAACTTCAAAAACAGGTCATGAATAAACAGGAGCTGCTGTCTGTCCCCAGAACACTAAGCTTGCTACAACCATCGGAGCAACCTGATCATAATATGCCATGAAAAAAGAGCCCAGGCAAGTCCACTTCATGTTGAAACAAACTTTTCCAGTTTCTGCAGATGCTACAAGCCAGCATTCCTACACCATACAGAACTCATCTTTGCCCTCCCAAAGACGAGGCAACAGAGGGACAGGCCTTGTTTAATCCATTCTATTCCTTCTTTTGCAGGCAGCTTTAAAACAGGCATATACTATTATCAACATAATGCATATAACCACCGCTTTGTTGCTGAAGCTGCTAAATGAGAGGCAGGAATCCAGTACATGATAATACTCAAGAGTACTTCTGCTAGTCTTTCACCATCTTTGTCTAATCTCTTCTGAAATGACTGCCTTTTGTTCTCTGAAACTACCCATCTCCATCAAAGCCTAGGCAATACCTCTTCCACAACAAAAGAGTAAGAAGAAAGCTAAACTACACTCACTACATTAACATTCAAGTTCCTGTCCCATATCACCCTTCCATTTTTTACAGCTTTGCAAAGACACCTCAAATCCGATGTACAGAATTTTTCTGCATCTTGCTCTGATAAACTGTGCAAGCCCTTTAATTTTTGTACCAAACTGGAATCGGCTATCATCTCTCACCATCCAAAATGAGGCAGGATGCAGAACATGGATGAGGAAAAACTTATATTGTAAAAGATTCTTACCAAGAGCAGCCACAGCTGCTTCAAAACCAAGCTCTTCATCTCCAGGCATTTCATTATTCCAATTACGACTTGGGGGTCTACAACCTGTAGGAGAAACCACTGAAAGAAGACAAGAGAATTAATGCTCAGCTTTCAGAACTAGGGCCTCAGGGCAAAAGTTGTTTCTGAGCTCTCTGAATTTGCAGAGCTTCCGGTGGTCCTATTCCTCATCCTTTTATCAGTTCCAGGATCACATCACTGCCTTGTTCCCCCCGCCCCCCCCCCCCCCACACACACTTTCTCTCTCTAAACTCAGAAGCCTCCAAACCAGCTAGGTATATGCCAAGCAAATCATCTAATTCCACATTGTTGGGTTCTTTTTTTCTAAATACTAGATTTATGTTATCTTCCTCTGAATATAACCAGCATAAGAGCAGAAAAGTTAATCATTTTAACTATTTTACAAAAGCACACAAACAGTGCTGTAATATGGTAAGGTTCAAATGTATGCAGAAGAAGAGAGAATTCTATCTCCAGAACAACATGGAAGGAAGAACAAGCAACGGTGTGGGAAGAATCAAGATTAGGTTGTCTTATCCTGACGACAGGTTCTCTTTGAAACCCTCTCAAGACCAGGAATCTCAGAAAGTTCCCTTTGCACATTCAAACCAATGCAGACGGTACCTGGAGCGCACAGGACATCAAATATGAAGCTAGCCAACATAAGAGGCAGGACTGGACGATAATCACATAATGTTCCTTCTCGAAGTTCTTCAGCTCTTCCTCGAATAGTATTCATCTCATTAGTGACCAAGGGAATCTTCTTCAAGAGGGCTACAATCTCAGACTCCTGATAAGCCAGCTTCACCTGGTTAGTATCCACAGAGAAAGAGAAGAAGGTGCCATCAGCACCATTTTTCCCTATGCATATGTTGAAGTAAAGCAACGGTTTTTATTGGATTATTAAATTACAGTAGCTCTTAGCTCCCAAGCCACCTTTACCATTCCCTCCACAGTGAACACAGACATTCAAGTTTAATGCAAGTCTTGCCTCAGATTTATGCTTTTACTCATATTACCAGTTTTACCAGCAGTTTTATCATATTACCAGCAGTTTTTACTCATATTACCATTCTTGAGCTGCATACAGAAAAACGCATCAGCTTTCATAGGAACATCAGGAGAAGTGTTTGACTGGCTAAGTCCCTGGAAAAGATGGCTCACAATCGTAGGAAAAAGCATGATAAGTAATACGCCCATTAGAGACGAGGGATTGATTAGCAGCTGAATGGCATGGGGTGACATCCATGTGTGTTAGCACACCAGGATGAAGACCTACCACATTTTACTACTGTGTCACTCCTGCATTCTCTCCATTTTTAACGTGTGAAAGTGATTGTTTTCCCTGGAACAGCTTAGGTAGCTAGTGACTGCCAATCTCACACTTAATCTTCTAATCAGACTGTAAGAAGTACAGATAATCAGTGGAACAAGTGGACTTGGTGGATTACTAGCAATAATACTCATCTCCAGGGACTGCTCAATCCTGCAGTGAAAGCAAGGTGGCTGCAAATCACACAGACAAGGTCTTAATTGGACACTTCTCTTTTCTAAACAGGAAGCCTAGCAGTAATCAGGCAGTGTCCAAAACAATATGCCTGTGCTGTGCATGTGCTCACAGGCCAACAAATGAAATATCAGATAAAGCAACAATTTTCAAACATGAAACAATTGCTCCAGTTCACCCTAAGGAATACACTTCAAACCACTTCACCAACACAAATACATACAATCCAGTTTACAAATGGCTTTTCCTTCCCTAGATTAGCTAAGCAAACTGGAAACATATTTGAGATAACAAGAACTAAACTGCTCCAGTTGTAATAAAATATTCATAAAAGATATTGCCCTCATTTATTGTTCTCACGTCTGTAGCTTCATTGAAATCATAGGCCATTTGGCACTGAGGTCTGATCTTCCTTTCAATGGAGATAAACCCAGATGAAATGATATTTCTAATCAAGTTTCTGGCAGATCAATGTGTGCTTGGGATTTGTGAACACCCCCTTTTGTCCCAGTGTAATCAGTCTTAAGGAAACATATAAAAGAAAAGCATAACCAAGCTTCAAGAGTTTAAATGGGAACCATATGAACATAAGCATTTAAGCAGCACGATATTTCTTATGGATACTGCCTTTTCAAAATGTTTTGTACCTCCAGAGCCTTGGTAGAAGCAGGTGGTCTCTGCAGCTCCAGAGCAAACATTCCTATTCGAAAGGCCAGGTTGTGGTACTCCAGCCGCTCACTCAACACAGTCAGCAGGAAAGCAGCTTTGGACAAGGTGTTGGTTGCCATCCACGTCTGCTTGCTGGTTGATACTTTGTTCTTTTTGCCCTGTTTGAGGAGGAATTTGTAATCAAAATCAGGCACATGAACGACACCCAGAGAAGTTCAACCCAAAACCAGCATCAATGAAGGGCCCGGAATCACAGTAAATGCAAAATGCCTGGGAATGCTGTTGTATCCATCCTACACCTTCCTTCTACATTACCCTCCACCCTTGAAACTAGACAACTCTCTACCTTAGTTGGTGGCTGTTCCACTTTGAGATCTGGAGGGTTGGCTAACAGGTCCCTGGCAAGCTCTACAGTTAAGCGACATGCTTCATTGCTGTATCCATGTGCATACAGGGCCTCTGCGCAGGCAAACAGGATCTGCAAGAAAGAACAGATGGTAATATTCAAATCACATTCCCCCAGGCTGGAGCCAGCCTGCTCAAACCACTTGTCTCAAAGCCTTTGCAAACATAATTCACAATTGACCTCAGCAGCAGGTGCTCTCAAAGAACTCCTTCCTCAGTCTTCACCTCTATCCCTTTAAGTGCTCCCCTAAAAAGCATTATCTCACATGATTAGGTCCCACCTTCCCTCCAAGTACTACGAGATTAGAGAATAACTCAAAGGAAACTAAAACTCAAATTGACTGACAATAACTATTTCCATGCACCTCCATTTTGGCTGCTTGCTTATATGGGTGCAAGCCCTAAACTTATTTTGAGGTTATTACAGGAATGTGACACCATCTATTTACATCTTCTCTGGCCTTCCAGAGAACTCCTGCTTACATAGCTGGATTTATTTTTTTCCTGCTGGGCATGCCTCAATCTTACTTATTATGAATTTCAGCTCAGTTTTCACAGAATCACAGAATGGCTGAGATTGGAAAGGTCCCCTGGAGGTCATCTGCTCCAAGACCCCTGCTCAAGCAGGGGACACCTAGACCAGGTTGCCCAGAACCAGGTCCAGGCAGGTTTTGAAGATCTCCAAGGAGGGAGACTCCACCACCTCTCCAGACAACCTGCACCACCACTCAGTCACCCACACACTAAAGTGCTTCCTGATGTTTAGATGGAACCTCCTGTGTTCCAGTTCATGCCCACTGCCTCCTGTCCTAGCACTGGGCACCACTGAAAAGAGCCTGGCTCCATCTTCTTTGCACCTGCCTTCAGGTATTTACGGACATGGATGAGATCCCTCCTGAGCCTCCTCTTCTGCAGGCTGAACAGTCCCAGCTCTCTCAGCCTCTCCTCAGAGGAAAGGTGCTGCAGTCCGTTCATCTTGGTGGCCCTCCACTACACTCTTTCCAGCACGTCCAGGTCTCTCTCATACTGGAGGGGTCCCCAAGCCAGACACAGGTGTGGGCTCACCAACGCTGAATAGAGGGGAAGGATCACCTCTCTTGACCTGCTGGCAATACTTTGCTTAACACAGCCAAGAATATTGTTAGTCTTCTTAGTGACAAGGGCACATTGCTGACTTGTGTTCAACTTCATGTCCCCCAAGACTCCTCAATCATATTCTATAAAGCTGCTTTCCAGCTGGGTAGCCCCCAGCACGTACTAGTGCCCCGGGTTGTTCCTCCCCAGCTGCAGGACTTTGCAGTTCTCCTTGCTAAATTTTGTGAGATTCTTGTCAGCCCACCTCTCCAGTCGTTCAAGGTCCCTCTGGATGGCAGCACGATCCTCTGGTTTACCCAGCATTCCCCTGGTTTCACGTCATCTGTGAATTTACTAGGGATGCACACTGCCCCATCATCCAGATCATCAATGAAGATGTTGAACAGGACTGGACCCAATACTGGCCTGTGGAGTATTATTCTACCATTTCCAAATGGCTAGAGGAATAAGCAAGCACTGTTTTGCATACATTTCTAAGTTCTGGAGTGCAAGACAGACCAGCTAAAACTGAACACATTTGGAGTGAGCACAGCAAAAGGGAATCAAAGTTGTGAGAAGCAGAGAAGTGTGATACCAATACATTAAGACTGTAGATACCTTATGATATAATGGGTTATGATGACTTTATAGTTAAGCACTTGCCATAACGACATACTAGGTTAAGTGTGACAGTTGGGAGGATGTCAAGAACATGATGTAATCAATACATAAAAAAAAAAAAGCAAAACAACGTTTTGAACTAGACTCAGCTCACCTCCATCCGGTTTTCCTGCTCCAGAGGCTTTATACCAGCAAATATATCCTGCTCCTCTTCATTCCCCCCTTCAGCTTTGTCATCATCTTCCTTGGCTACCTCTTGTGCATTCAGATAGTACACCTGGTAATCGTCTTCCTCTTCTCCATCGTCCCCTCCCCCTGCTGCACCATTCTCTCCTACTTCTTCTGGCTTCAGGCTCACACCGCCGCTGTTCTCGTCTGCAGAAGGCAGATCATCATCACCACTACCCATTTCCCCCACAGGATCCTTGGATGATTTCTTGGCCGTGGAACTGCTCCTGACACTTGGCTCAGGTCCCTCGGAGAAGTACACCCCACCATCTTCCTCAAAGGTATCCCTGTAGCTCCTGCTCAGTGGGCTTTCTGTAAAACTAAACGTGTTGCTGGCTTCTGCCCCCAGAGCCAAGCTGCTGTCATCCAGGCTCATCTCTGCTAAGTCTGGCTCTAGGGAGCTGTCTTCACTGCTCATGCGCCGTTTCCCACTATGTTTACTGGTCAAGCCTTTGCTCACTGGCAATTTGGCTTTGCCCACTGCAGTCTTATACACAGCTTTATCACCTTCTGCTGAAAGTCGTCTCAGAACTCTCTGTGGCATTTCAGACACAACTTTCCGCTTTCCAGTGAGTTCCTTCGGGCGAACCGCTGGCTCCTGGGGAGAGGGACGCAGCCTGTCCCCAGGCTGTAGACATGATCCCCCAGGCTCCTGTCCATGGGCTCTACCAGCCTCGCAAGCAGTTTCTGCACACTGCAACCGGCAGCTCCTCTGCTGGATGGCCTTTACCCAACAGAAAGAGTTCTTCTTGTCAGAGCTGCTATAGGTGATCCCAGGAATGGGATAAGCTTCCTCCCAGTTGAAGTAACAGGCTTCCACTGCTGGCTTGAAACCCTGAAATAGCTTCTCCAGTGATTTCTTGTGCTGACCCCTCTTAACGTTATCTATGACTTTCAGCTGCCACTGTCTGAGCTGTGAGCAAAGGTCCCTGCGCCTAAGAGAAGAAGTAAGAGGACAGGTTAGAAAGCAGACACAAAATGCACCACCAACAAACTACCTCTTAACCCACAAAACACCTCCTCCTTTTGATCAGAAAACTCTTCTGCTGAATTAACTATAAACAACATTAATAAGAAGACAGGCTAGACAAAGGAAACAGGTCTACTAACAACGAAGTCCTGAATAGGCCCATGACATAGAAACAAAATGCAGATAGTGCCATCATGAAAATATGATACAAACTGGGAGGTTTAAAATGAAATGCCATCTGCCCTCTTTATCTGCCTCAGATAAAGCATTAGCCATGTGAGCCTCAGCAGTCTCAGACCAGCAAGTGCCATGAGGAACTGCTGTAGGAATCATTCACCAAACTCAGCACTGGTGTGGCCTCACCTCAAGTACAGCATACAGTTTTGAGCACCACAATATAAAAAGGACATAAAACTATTAGAGAGCATCCAAAGGAGGGCTACAAATATGGTGAAGGGTCGAGAGGGCAAGACACGAGGAGCAGCTGAGGTCCCTTGGTTTGTTCAGCCCTGAGCAGAGCAGGCTGAGGGGAGGCCTCATGGCGGCCTGCAGCTCCCTCACGAGGCAGGCGCTGAGCTCTGCTCTCTGGGGACAGCGACAGGACCCGAGGGAATGGCATGGAGCTGGGACAAGGGAGGGTCAGGCTGGGTGTTAGGGAAAGGTTCTGCACCCAGAGGGTGGTCGGGCACTGGGACAGGCTCCCCAGGGCAGTGGTCATGGCACCGAGCCTGACAGAGTTCAAGCAGCATTTGGACATTGCTCTCAGACACGTGGTTTGGTTTTGGGGTAGTGCTGTGTGGAGCCAGGAGTTGCACTTCATGATCCTTGTGGCTCCCTTCCAACTCAGGATATTCTATGGTTCTGTGATAAAACAGTTTGCAGCAGCTGTGAAATGGCACTGTGAACAACCCCAGTCAAGACTTTCAGTACAACCTATATAGCCTGCCCAGAGAAGTACTATGTCAGATAAGATCACGTAATCTACCTCCTAGGCATGTATCTTTCTTCCCCGATATGCCTATCTAGAGCTCAGCAATTTAATTTAGGCTGTAGCAGGCTGTCCTCTGGAGACTAAACTATTGCAAACCATAGGCACAAAAGAAGCAAAACAAATATATAATTGATGTTTAAGCAACTGAGGAAGAAGCAAGCTAGAAGGCTTAAGTTCACTTAAATTACACAGCAGGTAGTCCCATGTTCCACATTATCACACGAAGAACAAAGCATTTCTGCGTTTCACAGCTCTGAATCTCACATACGGCCTAAGCATACAAACAAGATAGTCTGAATGGATAACAATGTTTAGACAAACTAATTCAAGAAGTTTCTAGAAACTCTTTTAGCTCTGCACCAAGTGTCTCGATCAACTGCCATCTTGTTTCTGCCACAAATCTAAGAGATTTGAGGTACAAGTCCAACACTTCAATCCCCTCGGATTACCTATCAAAAGCTAAAGAAAACCAAACAAAATCAAAATGGGGTGACCCAAATAAGGTGAAAAGGGTATTAGAACAAAATAAGCTCAACAGAATAGACTGCTTCTACTTATCTAAAGAAATTAATTCGCAAGGGAGCAAGCCAGTGGGTCTTAACTGAGGAGAGGGTTTTCAGAAGGAAAAAGAAGGAGGGGGAATTACTCAGGAAAGGTAACTTAAGGGTGAGTGCCCACAATGAATTTGGACTTAGGTAGCAAGTCTGCTTATGGTTCACTGGAAAGAATAGCAAGGATGGATAGAAGGTTCTTCTGGTGACTATTCAAATCCCAAGAGAATAGGAAATCAAGCAGAAGTATTTCAATTATACATGAACTCAAGTAGATCTGAGCAAATTTGAACTGCACCAGGTAACTGGAATGTGAATATATGTAGCACTATTACATACTTTATTAAAAGCCAAAACCTTTTATGGTTTTTCTATATGATTTGATTGATGTTTGTGTTTATTTTAAACCTCATTCCCAGTTTCCTACAGTTTTTGACTTGTCTTCATCTGCTGTATTTACCTACTTCATACCATAAACTTTACAAGACAGAAACTGCACACATTTAGTGTCCCTGGTGTACCTTACAAGGATATGGCACTGTACTAACGTTACGCAACAATTCACTGAAAGCAAATGCTGTTCATGTGTAATTGTATTTAAAATACTATCCTGTTTTCATCTGTTCTGAAAAACTTTTTCTGACTATATATTTCACATTAGACGTTTTCAATATATTTAGCACCCTACACTTCATAGACTGCACGTACTAAAAATATCACAATGCTGACCACAGTATTTCAATGTGAGCCATTAATATCTCAACTGCTATTCAAGTTGTGCTACATAAAGATGGCAGTGATTTACCAAGGCACACTCTGGTTCAGAAACCTGCATAAGCTTCTCAGTATTTCCTCAGACAATTGAAAACACTGACAGAAAAATAATATACCAGTGACACTGTTTGCCAATACGTTGTACAGAATAAGCTCTATAAGTACACACAAAGCAAGAAATGGTTCATCTTGAAATAGACAACAGTAAATGATTGCACTAAACAGAAATACATTAAATTGCCAAACAGTTAAATTCAAAAAGCATTAAAAGTTATTAGAAGCCTGTATTACCACTCAAATAAATGTTCTCCACTGGGACACTGAAATGCAGACATACACTCACGTGTAAAGCAAAACTCCCAGAAAACAACAAATTATTCACACTACATGATGTTGGTAAAGGTAAGCAGCAAAAGCAATTAAAGTTAAAGGCAATTACAATGCTCTTCAGCCTTACATAGCACACGCTCCAAACGGACTGAGTAATGGTTGAACAGTCAATGAGGTAATGATATAAACACAGGTCATCTACAGGAAAAAACTCCTGAGTGTGTTTGCACATGACAAAAATAAACGAGAGGTTTCTGTCCATTGGTTAAAGAGTTCTAGCTCCCATTAGATTACCTGACTTTGGTACTCACCTCTGTGGACTAATAGTTGGGTCTAGGACAGCCAGCCTCCAAAGAACCACCATCTCATCACACATACTCGCACAGGCATGAGCAGCTACTTCTGACTGGCCATTGCTGCGCCCGGTGTGGCCGCTAGCACTGCTGTGTGATGCAGATGTTCTCACACTGTACCACCAGCCTGTTATCTGCAGAAGAAAACATTCAGTGGAGCTGTGTTGTGGTTAACATCCCACTCCTTGCTCTCACTTAACTACAATACCCACAAGGAAACAGAAGCTGAAGTTAGTACCATGTTTTGATTTGACTTCAAAATAGCTGAGAGCATTAAAGCTGTATTGGTTTGTGAGAACTACGGGCCTCAATTTTTTTTCTGTTTGGAAGGCACATGCCCACAGAACAAAACAAAACACTCGCAGGAGGTTCTCTTGCTAGAGGCCTTCACATCTAGAGGGAAAAAGTGAACAAATGTGATAAATGAAGCATTTCCTTTCTCCTGCTCGAAGTTGAAGTATGTGATAAGGTAATAAGGAAATGTGCACTGCATTTTATCTTAGAGTGAGATCAGTGTCCTAAACTGCCAAGGAAAACATTTTTCCTAATATTAATTAAAAAATTCTCAAAAAATCACTACTTAGACCCATCAAAATATATTTTCTACAACAATAACCAAAGAACCTGAGGTTCTATGACCCAACACATTTCTTTAGGCTTTATAAAAATGACAGTTCATATGTGATGTACTTGTTTAGGAAAAAAATCATTACAATAAATCACCTTGACTGGCCAGAAATCAAAACAAATTTGCTGAACAAAACAGTTCAGACTCCATATATTCATGTTAAAAGGGTTGACGTATTTCGCGGATACAATGTTGCTGTGACAACACTGAATCAGCACAAGAGCAAGCTACAACATAAGTTTAGCGTGGAGCAACATATGCCCATAATGAACATAGGCTGTTAACAAAAAAGTTATTTAGAGATGGATTGTACAGACATGTGGGATCAGTCACTGACTCAGCCTGGTTCCTCAGAATTTTTTCCTCCATAGCAAAGAGGCTCAGATACCTGTTCATAGTTGAGACACTGGTCAGTCAGAATCTCCAGCAAAGGAGCAGCATTGCTGTCCCGTCTCTTAAACATCTCCCGCACGATAGAAAGCAGGTTCCAGATTCCCTCAGGCTCCCTTCCTCGCAGGGGACGCAGGAGACAGGCCCACTCAGCAGCAGCTGGTGGCTCCGTGGAAGAGAGATACATCGAATTCACATCACTGTGGATAAAACAGAAGTGCAGGGATGAGAAAAAAATTAAATCAAGCAAAGCCACACAAAATCCTGAGTATATGCTATATCCAAAAGTATATTTGCATCTTAAATGGGACAGACATGCATAACTTAGAAGAGAGGACACATAATGAGACTGAGAAAACCACACAAGTAAGGTACTGTGCAAATACAATGTGCTCTACTGAAGTAACATTGGACAAGCAATGCAAAAATACAATCCAGGAAAGTTACCTTGAAACTAAGCATCATTCATGCCATGGAATCGCGTAACGGTACATACTACACAGTGAATAAGCTTACAGATTACATGAACATTACATTTTCCCTTCAGTAGGAAACAATTTACCTGAAAACAACAGGCGAGGGTCCACAGAATTTATGAAGGGTTTTCTTTATGTTGTCACTCAGAGTAGATTCATCTAAGTACCAAGTGCTTTGATCTGATGCAGAGGGTCCAGCAGTGGGATCTTGACACAAGAACACATACACAGGTTTTGCAGATTTTGAAGAGATTTTCCTCTGGTGCCCAACCACAGAGATTACGGGGAGCATGCAAGCAGTGTTACCCAGTTTATTTCACCCCTTGCAGAACTCACTATTCAGAAATATCTCAAAATGTTATCATTACATTACCTGAACAACTGGCAACACTTAAACAGGAGACATGACTCCCATTTAAGAAAAGCAGAGCTAGCCAATTCAATGAACTTATTTTATCCCCCTCTGTTTGTCACTGCTAAAGTTACGCCTGAAATACTGTATCCAGTTTTGAATCTTCCAGTCCAGGAATGATACTGAGAAACCAGACAGGATATAGCAGAGGGATACAAAAACAGTGAGGGGAATGGAACACTGATCTATGAGGAATGGCTTGGGAGTGTTTTGACTAAGAAAAAAAGGGTGAAGGATTATCATTAACAGCCTACAACTACTTGGAGTCACAAACACACACAAACTCTTATTAGCAGTGCAAGACAATAAAAATGGGGTACTTATACTGGATATCAGGAAAAAAATCTTGACCATAAGGGTAATGCAGTACTAAAACAGCAATACTCTATAACTTCCCTGGTAACCAAGACTTGGCTAAATTAGCCCAAGACACAGCTAACCCATTTGAGGGTTGCCAATAATCTTGTTTCAAGTAGCAGGTTGGAGAGGTTCACTCCAACCAGCATTAAACAGAAAAATCTTCTGTTAGAAAAGGTGCATTGCCTGATGCTCCCTTCCCCTGAATATACCCCAAGGAGTCCATCATACTAACAATTTCTGGTAGCTGCACCACATGCATGCTTGTACTTACCCCTTTTACTTTGACCTCCACCTGCAATCCCAGATACTTTGTAACCTATCATTTCAAAAACTCAAAGCAATGGAAATATATCTGCTCCCTGTCTTTGACATAGATTACTGAAATAACATATATCAAGGTTACCTGGGGCTCCACACACTGTGTTGATGGCAGTGGACTGAGAAGATAACAGCTCATCGAGCAAGCGCTGAGCAGTTGGAAGAATCTGCAAACATGAAGGAAACTTTAAATATACACAATATACATAGTGTTTCTTACCCCAATATATGCAGCCAAATATTTGCCTGGATTTTCCTAACTGAAGGATTCACACATCACAGGTATCAAATACACAGTCATGTTTTCAGAAAGCACGGTAGAGGGTGCTAAAGATAATCCAACAGCAAACTAGCTGTTAGAATTCCTTCTCTCCTTTCTCAAAGCAAACCTGTATGCAAGACTTCCTTTCTATGCTCACACCCTAAGAAGTAAACAAAAGCATTGTAGGTTATTAGTTCCTTTCTCATTTCTTGAGGAGGAGACAACAGACTGTGCTACTGCAGCCAGTTTTGGGAGATATGGAAGTGACTGTAGTCACGGTCACCATTTTCCTGCACTTTGAATGTTCTGTATTTCTTGTTCCAAAATTCATTTCACTAAAAATAATTATTCCACTATTTCCACTATTAGGAACAGAGGAACAAACTGTAAGTTACATCTATACATAACTTTTCAGACAGACTTTAGCTCATTTACCATTTGCCTTTAGCACAGAGACCATATATATTTTAACTCTGGCTCAGCAGTAAACTAATAAAATCTCAGCACTAAATTAATGCTGTCATAGATTCCGGCCAGTTCATAGCATAAGCAGAGAAAGGTCACACCTGACAGCAAAATCCTGAGTAGACATACACATAATTTGGCCTTTTTGAAAGAAAAATGCATAGCAGAAAACTGTTCTTCCCTCACTTTCAGTCTAAGTCTGGGCTGAGAGACCTTAGATCCGTTTAGTCCTTATCATGCACACTAACAACAGGTTGGGCATATAAAATAGTTAGGATTTAAATGACTTGCAGTAGAACATCTGATAATCCCCCACCTCTCTCTGCACAACAACTGTGGTTAAAGATCACACTTATTGTAAAGCAAGGAATATTCAGTACACCTTTATATTTGCAAATAACATGGACTCATCCAAACAGACAGAAGAAAAATTTCAGAAGGACATTTTACATTTCTACAAAATAGAATATAGGCCTTCCAATACCCAAAGGGAGCCTACAGGAAAGTTGGGGTGGTACTCTTTGTCAGGGAGTGTAGTGATAGGACAAGGAGTAATGGCTTTAAACTAAATGAGGGTAGATTTAGTTTAGATATAAGGAAGAAATCCTTTACTCAGAGGGTGGTGAGGCACCGGAACAGGTTGCCCAGAGAAGTTGTAGATGCCCCATCCCTGGAGGTGTTCAAGGTCAGTTTGGATGGGGCCCTTGCCAACCTGACCTAGTGGGTGGCATCCCTGCCTAAGATAGAAGGATTGGAAATGGATGATCTTTAAGGTCCCTTTCAACTCAAGCCATTCTATGATGGCTATGATGATCCTATGGTCATCTGGAAAGTTAGAAATAATTAAATTGTCCAGATGTTCCTGGATGCACAGCTGGTACACATGAAAGGAGAAATAAACCTTGCAAAAAGGAGCAGACAGAATATATGAAAGCATTATATCACACAAGCAATTCACATGATACTCAGGAATCTAGTAGTACCACTACTGACCTTTTAAAACCCTCCTTTTCAAACAGACTAGTGACATATGACTTTCAGATCTTAAGGAGGGAAGAAAAGCTTTGTCTTTTATGTAACAAAGCAAGAAGCGCACACTGTTGGTGTTTAAATTTCAGCAACAAAAAACAGTTTGTTTGGTTTTTTAAATCATTTTCACATTATATGATCTCTCTATTTCCTCTCATAAGAAGATTACTATTCCTGTAGGAAAGTTAGGGGATGTTTTAGCAGTAGAATATCTTAGTGTCCCAGGCACACCACCATAATATAAATTTTAGACACACACTGACAGTATTGTAAGTCTTAGACCTAATTAATAACACACACTACTGCAACGTGACAGATACTCATGTAGGCCAGTGTTTCTCATTTGGTTGAGCCATCATAAAAAGTTGCCAAATCCTTATATTCTTCATCTTAAAGCAAACATTTTGCAGTTACTTGGGTATTTTTATGCAATTTGAGCTAGCATTTTAGGCAGATTATGGAAGTGACCTGACCTTGAATGGCATAGATATTTAAGGAATAATAAAGCAGATTTTGTCTTTGACTAATAAAACGTCATGTCTATTACTTTGCATAACCCAAATGATTCTTTTGAATCAACAAGAGGCTGCATTGGGCAAAGTCAAAAGGTCACCAGTTGGGTACATTAGAAAGTACCTACCTAGGGCATGTATATACAGTGCATCCCCTATGTAGTCTTCTCCATTTATCCAACCACAAAACACAACAAGGAATAACCTGTTTTATTCTGACCAAAGTTTTTCACAACTTTACTTTATTTTACTGGGTTTGAACTTTGCTTCCACAAGCTAAGTGCATATTTATGTTAATACGAATAGATATCGCTCTTCGTTCTTCTTTTAACACACTTTTAATCTTTTACTTGACAACAGACAATTGTCAAATAATAGAATGGCAAGCTTGAAAAGGGCAAGAACTAAAAGCTTTTCCAGCAACTCACAATCAAATAGCATAACTGGTGATCTTGCAACACAAGACATCACATAAATTCACCCAAAATAATGATAACTGAATTTAACAAAAAAAAACAGTCCTATTGATCGTCCCCATTTACCTGTTGTGGAAGTTCACTGATTAGGTACTGAGCAAATTTTTGCAATTGGTCTCTTTGTAGCCGAGACAAGGACTCAGAAACAGGTGCTCGTAAGCATACCGCAGATGCCTGAAGAAAGAAAAGGAGATATAAACTGTCATTACCAGGTCAGACATAACGAACCTGTGCCCAGTGAGTGGATAAAGTGTCACGAACAGTGGCTATGTTGATGCATATCATGCTTGGTCTTGATGGACAATTTTTCTCCCCCCTGTAATTATGTGAAGTGTTGCAGAAAAGATGCAAATAAGCTGTCTAGGTTTTATCAAAACTGTTTTTAAGAGCTTCTTGTCAAGGAAACTGCTTTAACAGCTGTGCTTAAGATCTGTTGTTGCTAGCAATTGCACAAATACCGGCAGGGATTTCACAAACAAACCTCTAAAATAGGACATTATTCTTTAAGCTTCTGGCAAAGCAACCAGTTCTGCAGGGGACTGTTTCACAGAATCACAACTGCCTCATTTTTCTCATTTGAGATTTTGACTTCAATCTTAAAATCACTTCTTCTCCATGTCTTAAAACAATAGATCATAAAATGAATACTAGTTTCTTAACCTTTTTCAATATACAGAATAAAAAGTACCCAAATGAAACCCACATAACATTTAAGCTGGAAGCAGGAGAGAGCACTTCGATAATAAAGATGCTGTTGATATTGATTTGTCTACCCAGAGCAATATCCCTTGGCTTGTATCTCACTAGTGTCAGCAGTCAGTATACACAAACATGAAAATGATTTCACTGTCACTTTCAGGTGGAAGAAAGGACGGGGGGAAAGGGTGATTTCTGTCTTACAGAAGATCCAAACTTTCTGAATGTAGATAGTGTAATTTAGAATTTGTTTCCTATCCTCACTTTTAATATCCACTTTTTACAATGAAAGTCTTTCAAAGCAGAACTTATTTTTTGCTAATTCTCCTGCTCTAAGTACAAAAAGTATATTGATATTTGAATGAGACTACATCCGAGTATTAATTTAATCCTATTATGATTGGCCAGTGTGAAATGTAAACAAGCTTCAGGAGGTTATCAGCACTCATTTAAGAATCTGGAATTAATCATAAATAACCATGTTAGCTGTAAAAGGTTCCGTGACAGCAGAGAATCTTCTGTTTCCTTCAATCATCCAAGCTTAATCCTTCCTTAAGATATATTTCTCATTGCTTCCTAAAGACTGAAGAAATAAATCTGCATGCAAGTCTGAACCCTCAACTTGTATGTCTCATGTTGATTCCACCTGTTTTCACCTGGAGTCCCTGGGACAAGAAGTACCTACTTTTCACTCTATACAAGGCCGTGCAGAATGCTAGTAGTTCAAGCAAAATTATAAACGTACTGTTTGAAATCTACAAGTAAAAATGACACTTATCTGTCTCACTATGTGTTTAAGTGAACTGGTGAACATAAAGACCAACTGTGATCAAAATGACTTTTCTTCTGCACTCTCAATGATCAAACAACCTCAAGAAAGAGCTTTCAAATCCCACATTTACCAAGACTTTTAATAAAAAATTAAGTATTGGTGACCTTCCACTCCTGCAGCACTGAAGAAAGAATGAGTAATTGTTGCATTTAAATGAGAAACAGGAAGGGTCCAAAAAGGACTCTGCATCTACTCTTAGCAATTTGCACATTATCAAAGGACGTTCTGCAGTTTAGAGCCCCAGTCAATTCACACTGCAGACTGCAACTGTGAGTGCACATTTGCACAATCTGTAACCAAAAGGAGTGCCAAAAACAATTTCCCTAAAGAGGGTGCATGCTGCATAAAATGGTAATGACAAGAGACTCAGAGAAGAGGATGCCTAGGGGAGAGCAGAAGTGTATTTAAAGGCCTACATTGTGTATCCGGAAGAGGCAGAGCGCCACGACATGAGCACACCACTTGGCCCCAGCTCCGCAGGTACAGCTGCATGACGTGATCCTGCATCGGTCAAACATAACTGCCACGTTGTATGCACCTTTGGGCGGCACCATCTGTGGGGGTATCACAGTGGCGCTCAGATGGAAACCTGTTAAAATTCAAAAGTTTAGAGTTACTATGCTGGTGCCTGGAAGACAGATTCATATAGCATGGAAATTTAGGTATGTGGCATTTAAACAGCAAAACTCCATGTCTAGCAATGATACCTACAAGTTAGAATCTCTAGCACTTCTTTCTTACCAATCAGCTGTGGTAGAGTATTAGCAAAGAGGCAAAACACATTGTAAAAGGTTTAAAATTACCAGATTTTAATATATTAAATTTATATTTTACAAAGAAAAGCAGGACTGGATAAAGCCAGCACTGAAAAGAGGGACTTTTTGATCACGGGGTCAAAGTCAGACTATACATATTTTAGGCATGATTTCTACGTTAACGAACTCTAGCAACAGTGCAAAAGAACAGGTTAAGTGACTTCTTCAGAATTAGTTCCCACTCTATTAATTTTCACAATTCTGCAGTGAACTAAAGAAGGCAGCACTTATATCTGAACACTTACTATCAAGTTGTGGCTTCACGGGCTACCAATTTCTCACAAATTATATACCTATTTGAAATTTTGCAAAATCCCACTTTTATAAACCCTGTACTCAGAAAACAAACAAACACTCGCTTAGACTAAAATCACTGAAAAAGGAAATTCTCAAAAATAACACTTAAAAGTGTTTTGTTATCCTGCCTGAGAGGAGATTCATAATTTGTGTGTTTGATCACAAACAAATGAGGCTGGACTCTTTTAACAAGACTTGGCTTCACATAACCTCATGTACAGTGCCTACCAGTTGTACTCAAAATGAGGCTTCCTCTGCAGACAATGATTATTCAAAGGCACACATATTACAACCAGGAAAAGGCCATCAGGAGCATGAATATTCTGTTTGTCTTTAAGGTTCCAATCACCAGTTAATCATCATTTATAGCAACAAATATCAGGCTCAGAACCTTTTTGCTAGTCTTAAATTCAGTTTTAATGCAGCATGGAAAGCACAAAGGGTATCAAAGCCGCAACCAAAATTCAGTTCAACAATCTACTTTAAGTGAAAAAATATGGCTTGTGACAGATGATTGAAACAGTTTCTCCATCATCAGCACAGGCAAGTACATTATAAACCCACACTACTAAACTTTTATTATGATATTGTGAGATTATTATAACGATGGTGTTCAAGAGTGCATGTGACCTACTAAATCTCATTTAAAACAATGTGCAGTATTTCCTCCTCAAAATACAATCCCCATGCCAATACAAACTTGTTCTTACCTTACTTAACATTTCTATTTCTCCTGTTCACCAGAATTAAAATCCTCTTCCTGATGTGGGTGATTATTTTGATTAGTACACATAATGCCATCCAAATTCTTCAGCCATTTTAGCAATTGGAACAAAATCAAAACAAAAGAAGGCATTCACCACAAAATTACTGCACTGCTTATTACTAGCTACAGTTCTATTTTATATTCCACACTTGGATAATAGAACCCAAACAGTTCAGCTAGTCCTTCTGGTATACTAGAAGCATCTCAGACTAATGCCAAAATGCCCTAATTTTCACAAAAGTAAATTAGGCACTTCACAAATTGTAATTGAAGCAATTCTATTTCACCGAGAAAAAGAAGTATTCTAAAGGTGTTAGAGAAGAGTGGGTCACAGTTATGCACTCTTCTCAAGCTCCTACCGTGACTTTTTTTATTTGTATATGAAGACAGTTAACTGATTAAAGGCAAAGAGGGAAGAACTAGTATAACGAGAGACAAAGAAAACTTAAGGGCTTCAGCATGACATATCACAAGCTTCAACTCAAACTGTAGCTTAATGAACACATCCGCTACTGGCACTGCCAATTCAAGCAAATCCGTCTGATTCCTCTGCACTGCCATCTTGCTGTACTGAACAACTGCTTGTGGGATGGTACAGGAAACTAATACCACAATTCAGTTCACTGCACAGCTCATAAAAGTCTGAACCTGCAGAGACTGAAACAGTGACAGTGCAGGGAGACCATTCTGGACTCCCTAGCCCAAAACTCCTATTTAAAGAAATGGCCATCAAACTGTACTTGTTTACAGTCAAACTGCAACTATTTGCAGATTGCAGCTGTTACTTGCCTGCTTAAACGTGAAGACAAGAATCACACTCACTGCACCATGAGCTTAATGACCCAGTTACCCCACGGAGGTCACAAGACCAAGGAGTGTTCTTCCCTCCCATTCACCCCCTGCACTCACTACCTGGTACCAGCTTATCTACTCCATGTATAGCCATACATTTTTTAAAACTGTCTAAATGTACCAGTAGCACTCATTCTACAACTGCATGTAGCCCACCAAAAAAAAATGAGATGTATTTATTTCTATTCTTGGCTAGCTCCGCTCCAGGAGACCTCACAAACAGGCTGCAGGCCAGAGGAATTGCTTTGTCACGAGTCTCGCTATCATTTTTCTTAAATTCTCTGCACAGAGCAAGATTAGCGCTTCTGTGAAAGCATTTAGGCTTCTGCACATAAAGTGCATCTTAGACTTCTTACAAGCATGAGATTTACTACTTATAGAATCATTTGGGTTGGAAAAGACCTCTGAGATCATCAAGTCCAACAGTTAACCTATGCATAGACCAAATTTGTCAAGCAGCCAGTACCAACACTTCAGAGGATATTTGGCTAGGATGCACTACATAACATGCCGGGAGCAATCTACTGCACTCATGAAGCAGGTCTTATCACAGTGAAGAAGAGGTAGCAGCATACTATCGTCCGTGATACTCAATTAAGACACATGGTTTGATCAAACAGAAATGCTAAAAAAAAAATCAACTGCTGCCCAGACTAGGTCCCATGAAACACAGACGCCTTGTTTTTGCTCCCCAGCTCCCTGGGCCGGAGCTGCAGCCTGTGGAGAGGAGCCCACGCATGAGCAGGGGATCTGGTAGGAGTTGTTGAATTGACAGCTCTATGGGAGCTGGGGAGACTCTTTCTGGAGCAATCTGTTCCCAAAAGATGGACCCCATGGTATGGACCCATATTAGAGCAGCTCTTGAAGAGCTGCAGCCTGTGGGAAGCCCACACAGGATCAGTTTGGAAAGGATGACATCCCATGGGAGGGACCCCATGCTGGAGCAGGGGCAGAGAGTGACCATGAAGGAGCAGCAGATGAAGTGTTATACACTGACTGCAGCCCCATTCATCTGCACTGCTTGGGATAGGAGATAGAAGAGGGTAGATATGGGGGGGAAGGTGTTTTTAGCTTGCTTTTAGTTATTGCCTATTAAGAATTATCTCCTTACATGTAGTCTGCTCACCAGTTACTGTCACAGGCAAAACAATCTCCCTGTCTTTATCGCAGTCCTTGAGCCCTCTTCTATCATATTTTCTCCCTCTCTTCCTTTGAGGAAGGGGAGCAAGAGAGCAGTTGTGGTGAAGTTTAGCTGCCCATCAGAGTGAAACCACCACAGACAGAAGAGCACAAAGCACATTTCAACATTTGTCCTACTGATCATAATGTCACGATACACTGCTGACTCCCCCCAAAATCAAATCCCCTCTCAAAAGGTTGCTTCATTTCTTACATTTATTTTCATCTTTGTCAGTATATGGAACTCAAAACTGCAACCACACACTGTAAAATCATTTAGAGTAAACAAGTGAACTGACATCCACCCCACATGTACTGCCCCTCTTCTGAGCTGCTATTCAGAGAAAAAAATTCTTCCTTAGACAAAGTTCCCCTCCCAAGGAGGAAACAATGCTACTATTTAAACAAAGTTACTTCCTTCCCTTCCACACACAATCCTTTGTTAAGAAGTTCAGTTGCTGTATGCGTGGTCAAGAAGTTCCTCCCCTGTGTCGTTCACCACCTCCTCTTTTTCCTACTACTTTCCTCCTCCCCCAAGCATAGGTTTTAAACTAACATTCCCAGACTTTGTTCATTTAAGTTTTTCTATACCTTCTTTCAATTTTAATTTATTACTGAAACAGGTTTTAACCACAGTCTTAGCACTGTGTATTAAATATTTTGCTCTTTTCCACTATTAAAGTCCCAGGAATTACTGAATTTCTGCCAGTTTCATTGTAACTCATTTTGTCTCTCTTAAACATTTGTCTTCCTGAACTTTAGCCTTAAAGGCCTCTAGCAGCATCTCAGTCTTGACATCAGAGGTCTGTGTAGGCAAAATTCAAGTTTATTCTATTTAGCTCAGTTTTGTTGATGATCCAAAATTACTATCTGGTCTCACTGACAACTTCAATATACCTTATGTATGAGGAAGTACTTCGCTTCCATTCCCAAGATGCCTACTATCGTTATTAGAGTAGGCAACAGCCTAGACAAAATCCTTTCAGAAGCTTTACTCCATATTCAGAAAACTGTTTATAAATCTCTTGCAATTTGCATGTACCAATGACTGCCTCCTTCTCCCCCAACTTTTATAGCATGAGTCCCTTTTATACCTTTTAAGGGTTCTTTACCAAATTTATCCATTCCATTGATCACCAAGATTTAGGTATTACTGGTACCAGAGATCGAATAGGCCCATAGAAGTCTCCATCTCTTATCACAGGAAAATACAGGGACTTCCATCCTTAACATTACGCATCTTTTTATATTATCATTTTTCTTAATATAACCAATTCCTACATGATAATTAATAACCTAATTTTGAAGCTTATACTTGCAGAAAAACAACACATCTGCATTGAGTTGGCATAACCCACCTTGATACACTAATGTCCTTATTTCACATAAGCCCTTCCTGTCTTACAGCTGACACTACAAAAACTAACTCAACATTATTCCTCACTTCAAAGGATTTCATGAAAAATCCAGAGTCCAGTTTCTTGTTTAAGATAAAATTAGTTTTCATAACTGTAAAATGTAAAATGAGCAAGGTAAGTGAGAAGGGATAAAACCCATTATTCAGCAACAGGGTTTTCCTTCTGCCTTAGTACTACAAGAGTAGCTGTATTATAAATACAATTCTTTTGCTATAAGAAAAATATTAAAGACTTGTATGTATGGCAGAGGTGAAGTTTGCATGTTAGGCAAGGCATTAATTGGATCAGACTACCAGAAAGCCAAGTTCTCTTTATTAATGAGAAATTTAAGCATTATAGAGACAAAAGCATTCTATAAAGTTTTTTCCCAAAATGCTGAGACAGATTAAGGATCTAATTTTTAAGGCATTTCTGTCTTTTCACTCAATTTTACAGTTGAGTTGATTGATGCTGAAATAAACATACTATTTAGCTCAAGACATTACAAAAATACATGTAGCACAGGGTCTAGGATACCAAAAAAGCTAGTTTAGAGACATGGTCATATCACTGCAGATATGGTTTGGGGAATCTTAAATATATTGAGACATGGAGCTGCAGAGTTCTCACCTATCTGGAGAGGGTCTTTGACTGCCCTCACTCGGAAAAGCTGTTCCCCTCGCTGGAACTCATCTGCACTTCCATTTGCCAAACATGAGTACAATCTGTAAGAGATAAACATAACATACAAAGATCAACTGTTTTTGAGAAACTTCACATTACTATCCTTTTGCATTTCTAACCTAGCTTTAGACAAATACTTACTATCTTCATCTTTAAGATGAAATCTAGCTCTTTTCTGCCATTTCTCCATTACACTTCAACCATAAAAATCATTAGTCTCTTCCTAAGTGGGTTTGCATACAGCGACTGACATTTCTAGTAATTTCAGCCTAAAGACTCTGGAATACAAATACATTCACAACCTAAAATCACTTCAAGGTCCAATGTTAGCAAGCAAAAGTAAAATTCCTACTTCTAGATGAGTTACCCACATGATCATGTGAGAGTTTCACACCTGTGCTCATCAGAATAACAAGCATGTACAACCAACACCTGGCTTGCTCTAGTCTGTCACAGGTGATCTTTATAACTCTTTATGTATCAGCACTTCTGACACCACCTCCCCCACCTGATACCAGAATGTTAGGCAAAAGAATCTAAGAATTATCAGGATGATTCTTTCTAAAAGACTATAATACCATACTTCCCCGCAGAATTATGGATGCACATTTACACAGGTACGCATCCTATAGTAAAAAAAAAAAAAAAAAAACACAAACAAACAAAAAAAAACTTCGGGCAAAATACATTGCTAAAAGATCTAAAAGATCTAATAACAGAGTTTTTGACTACATGCTCAACCAATTTACGTGGAAACATAAGAAATATGGTCATCTCCCCGGCTATATTCACTCTAACCACTGACGTACTCAGCAAATTCCTATTCTCCTACTTACACCAATAAAAAGCTTGCACAGCATATTGAGATAGCCCTCCCCAACCATTTCTGAGCTCAGTTAAGTTCCAATTCAAGAAACAGATTCAAACTGGACAGAACACTACATAAGACTTAGGAAAGGACAAAACTTTACAAACAGGTTTTTGTCAAGCAAACTAAAGTGTGCATTTAAACTGCTGTCGTTTACACACAGAACATGCAAATGCATATTTTCTTCCTGGGAGACAGGCAGAGCAGCTCACCCCACAGTAAAAATCCGTATCATGGCATATCCCACATTAACCCATCCACATTTTACAAAATGCATATACCAACAGCAGGAGCCGTGATTATACAGGACATTAAATGGACAGTAATTCTCCTCTAGTGAACAGAATTTTTCCATAAGACAATGAAGCAGAAACAGTATGCATTACCTAATATCTTCCTCATTTTCAGGGAAACTCCAGAAGGCGATCCGAAGCTGCAGTTGCTCAGGCACTGGTGGATAAACTTTCTCCACGACCTCGAACGGAATGTGAAATGCAACCTGTTTTGCAGACAGTTCCACCAATGGGATCACCAGCCCATCTGGCAAGACAAGAAACAAAATGCAATTAACCATTGAGGGAACTAAACTCAACAGAGGCTAAAGAGATCAGAGCAGGCAGCTCTTCCACCTCCTCTCTTATCTCACCAAATACCGATTTTGATAATACAGTAAAATGCAGCACAGAAGTTTTCTGAAGAACTGCCTGCCAACTCTGTGTTTGTTTTCAGCCCCTAGAAGGCATAGGTAGGAACCCATTCCTGAATATCCAGTCCTTCATCAGGAGAGCTGCGCTAGCCTATACAGTGGATGTTGGTAACTCAAACTTTCTCTCTTGACAAAGCTAAAACCATTTAGTAAGACTTGTGGTAAGCAAATACTTCATATATTTTACAATATGGCAGCCAACATCCTGTGAACACCACGTGATTACACAGAGAAGAACTAGTACAATGTATATGCACAAGAGAGCAATGGAAAGATTGTCCGGGAACCTTAGTATTGACTTTTTGGTTACCTTCAGGATTTTGCAATTTGCAAGGCTTTCATTTAAAAAAAAAAAATTTCTTCCCCTCTCCTCTACCTTTCATCTATCTGTCTTTATATTTCAAGTTCTTTACAAAAGCAACTGGGAATTCATGTTTGTACACTGCTGACTACAGTGAACTTCTGAGGATCTTAACTAAGGGCATAAGAGCCTTCTATAAATAAAATTCATCATGCTCTTTCTACCAAATTACTTTTCACATTTTTAAGCACAGATAAAGATTTCTTATCATGAGGCTAAGGGAACACTATGTTTCTGCTTTGCTCTGAGCTACATTACACTCTATAATGAAACACTAGGCTTATGTTCATAGGATCATAGAGTATCCTGAGTTGGAAGGGAGCCACAAGGATCATGAAGTGCAACTCCTGGCTCCACACAGCACCACCCAAAAATCAAACCATGTGTTTGAGAGTAATGTCCAAATGCTGCTTGAACTCTGTCAGGCTCGGTGCCATGACCACTGCCCTGGGGAGCATGTCCCAGTGCCCGACCACCCTCTGGGTGCAGAACCTTTCCCTAACACCCAGCCTGACCCTCCCCTGTCCCAGCTCCATGCCATTCCCTCGGGTCCTGTCGCTGTCCCCAGAGAGCAGAACTCAGTGCCTTCCCCTCCACTCCCCTCATGAGGGAGCTGCAGGCCGCCATGAGGCCTCCCCTCAGCCTGCTCTGCTCAGGGCTGAACAAACCAAGGGCCCTCAGCTGCTCCTCATATGTCTTGCCCTCTAGGTACTATATGGGTAACCTTATCTTAAAGGAAATTAAGAAACGTGAAGGAAATTTAGTTCATTAAACAGGACTTCTCCCCTCATGAACACATGTTGGCTGTGACCAACGACTGCATTGTCTTTCAGGCATTTTTTAGTAACTTCCAGAATAACTTTCTCCATAACTTTACCAGGCACAGAAGTGATACTGACAGGCCTGTAATTATCGGGGTCTTCTTTCATGCCCTTCTTGTAAACTGGAACAATGTTTGCCAGCTTCCAGTTGACTGGGACCTCTCCAGATTCCCAAAACATGACATCAGCCAGCTCTCTGAATAAACTGGGATGAGTCCCATCGGGCTCCATAGACTCACGTGCATCCACCTGGAGCAGCAAATTCCCCACAAGTTTAGTGTTGTCTGGGAGTTTACTGTTCCCATAGTCACGGTCCTCCAGCTCAGGGCTCTGCCTCGTATCACCAAAGATTTTAAACTCAACTACTGCATGGTCACTATGGACAAGATGGCTGCCAATCGCCACTTCACCCACCAGACCCTCTCTGTTAACAAGCAACAGATCTAGGAGGGCCCCTTTCCTAGTCAGCTCCCTTAGTACCTGTACCAAGAAGCTATCACCAAGGTGTTTTAGGAATCTCCTGGACCTGTTTTTATCATCTGTGTGATATTCCCAGTTCACATCTGGCCAGCTAAAGTCATCCATAAGAACAAGGGTGGTAAATCTAGAGGTATCTCATCTCTTAGTTCCTTTATGATTAATTTATTGGCGTCATCAGCCTGGCTGGGTGGCCTATAGAAGACTCCCACAACAACATCCACTTTATTTGCTTGTCCCTTAATCCTTTCCCACAGGCTTTCAACCGTGCCATTGCCAGCTGCAAGCCCCTCCATTACACACAGCGCCAGCCCCTGCCTCGCCTGCCCTGCCTGTCCCTTCTGAAAAGCCTGTAACCACACATCGTAACAAACCAGTCACAGGACTCTTCCCATAAGTTTTCCTTATGCCAATAACATCATAGCTCTGAGACTGAGCCAAGGATTATATCTCCTCTTGTTTGTTCCTCGTGCTGCTTGAATTGGCGTTACTGGTTATTGAACTACCTGCAAGGACCTCACTGCTTTACTGAGATCACCTCCTGTCCTACAGCAGCCTTGGTTCCCTGGCTTCCCAACCCTGTTGCCAAAAGCCTAATTAATTGAGTTTCAGGTATTCAGTGTTACGTCTCTTCACCTCCCTAACCAGCTTCTTACCCACCCCTAGAAGCCAGCATGTAAACCAATCTGTCCCTCAGCTTCCCCTCTCCACTCGCCTCCAAGCAACATATCCAGGGAGAGCTGCAGCCCTGATGTCGGCAATGCTTTCTCACCCACTGCCCAGAGACGCCCTCCAGCCAGAGCAGCTGTGAACCACAGAGGAAGGGAGAAGGCTTTGAAAATGCATACACACAGCAAAACAGTCAGCATCTCCCCCAGTACTGAACAGACCTGTCAAATAGTAGGATTACATAAATATGGAAAGAACATACAGTTTTCAAAAATCCACTTTTATGATTTTCTGATTGCAGTGAAATTAGATTCATTAGACAGCATTCCCTTCTCACAGATAGAGTCAGTCTTTTACCTTCACAGCATTGTTTCTCCATTGCCAGTGATTTTTATTCTACATTATAGATGGAGCCTCTGTTTTACCATGCTATAATCCCATCCACAAATGTGAGAGCAGCAGATTGTAAAATGAACAGTGATGGTAAAGTGGATTATTCCTTTCTTTGCAGCAAGGAGGTAAACAAGATCTGGTGGAAAAGTCATCTCATTTCCACTTTTGACAGCCAACGCAGGTCAGTAAAATAATTACTATTTTTAATTAGTACAACACAATCACCTTAAATATCATTGCTGTTACTGCAGTAGTAGTAGATGCAACAGAAGGTGCAAACTGAGGCACATTAATACTTGAAATAACTCCGAGCAATGAAAGGAGAGGTAGTTTTTGTGGGTTTAACCACACTTTTTGTATAGAGGCACTTTATCCAAGTCTTTCATTACACAGTACTAAAAAATAGATAACGCCTACATGACCTCTGTCCACAAAGGTATAACAATTGCAAAAAAAAAGACTTCAGTATCAGGCGAAATGCCTGTGCATTTTTTCAAAGAGTTGTATGACTACAAGTGGATGGTGTTCCTTTTTACAGCTATTTGCTCTAGATTGTGAAGGTCAGATTAGAAATGCTAAAGTCATACTGGGTTGACAGAAAAACAGCAAAGCAAAAGCATTCTGCTTATTATTCTATCAGTATGCCTTACTCTTAAAAATACTTTTCTTTATAGTTGCAGTGGACTAGGACCTGCATACAATCAGTTACTAGGTCTCAGTAGTGCTAGCAGAGGAACAGTAGTACTAGGAGCACTAGTACAATCACTGCAATTACCCTCCACTCGCTTCATTACACAGCATGGCTGTTCTCTTTCAATCTAAACTAGCTCAAGAAAAATACTTTGACAATCATTACTGAAATTACCTCTCCTGAAAAAACATCTGTATTCCAAGTGAGAAAGAGAGATTGCTACTACACATAAGAAACACATGCTTTCTGATGAATCAGACAACTTTGTAGCCCCTGATCTAACAATTTTCAGGACCTTTCTGTCAATAAGGCAGTAGTACTCAACCTCATCACGAGAACCCCACAGTGATTTCTTGCTGTTGCAGGCTATGTCCATTCCCTGCCCACAGGGTACCTCACCCCAAAAAGGGAAGTCAAGAGTGAATAACCATCATTAGAGCAATTTATGTACTACATGGTGTACTTCCAACCCTCATTTTTTCTCAAGTGCTTTTCAGACACCAGCAGGGAGTAGGCTGGATAAATAGTCCTGACACCAGCAGGACCCTGCTTCCAGCTGCCACTTTTCCCCACAGATCCCTGCCTCCCTCTCACAATCACATGATATATTAGCAAAAGGCTCCTTTGGAGGAAATAACTTCCCAGGAACCACTCTAGCCAGTGTCCCCTGTTCTTCTGCATTGTCTACCAAGATTTCATACTATGAGAAGAAATTGCAGTTTTATTGACAAGGATGAGTCACTTCAGCAGCGTTGTGTCAGCTCACAAACTTACATGGCTGCAAAACCCCTTGCCATTGTAGTCTTAAATTGATCATGGATGACAATGACTTTGGGACAAAAAAAATCCACCATAACTCTATGGAAGTCGGCCCTATTTGAGGAGTCTGTTGAATTTACTCTGTAAGAAAGATACTGGGGGTGGTACCAGACATCCCGGCACAGGTAGCACATGACTTTCAGAGCTTTTCTCTTCCTTGTCAAACACTTGTGCTATATTAAGTGAAAAGGACAAGTGGGAAAAGAAGACGGAGTGTAGGAAATACAATGACTTAAGAGTTGTGTGTGAAAATACAGAATATTGAAGCATTTTGGAACAAATCATAATGCTGGAATATAACCATTTATAAACATAGCAGAGAATGGATTTGAAATAAAATATTTTAGAGTGCTATGATGGGTAGACTCAGTCACAAACAGTAAGACCAAAACAGATGAGACAATGTAGACTATACCAGATGCCAAACACACTTACATATTAATCTTTTAGAAACGTAATCAGGAAGAAAAATTCAGATGCCGTCATCAAAATCAACAGTGGGAAAAAAAAAAGAAAAAAGAACTAAAATCTAAGCAAGCCCCTTTTCTTCTAAGGATGGCCTTGCATATGACCAAAGAATTAAACATTGTGCTTTGGGAGGTGAAGATCATGATTTTCACAGAAGAGTCAATGGACCAGACAACAAGAGACCTCCTCATCTGCTCCAGTGCGAGTCAGCCCGTGACTTTAACAGATTTACACAGAGAACTAAGATAACTGGTTGACTTTGCATTGACCTCAGCTTTGTCAGCTGTACTGTGTTAGTAGTAATCTGCAGAAGACAGCAGTCAATTAACCGTCATAACTATTGCTTCATTGTGCTTTCAGACATTCAGAGCACACAATTTAGACCTCTTCAGAAACAGGTGAAAGCAGTAACACCTGTTGGGGAAAAATAATCTAAAAAGCAATAGTCTTATATGTAAGGCCATGAATCTGTCTAAAACGGTTAATTTTCTATAAGGAAAAGAGCCATGGAAAACAAAGGGTAGGAGATAACTGAAAAGTAGAAAATAAATTTTCAATGATACTTTAAGGATGGCCGAATTCACAGTAGCTAAGCTGGCACATAAGGTCAATACTAAAATTACAAAGTTAAACTGCCCTAAGTTTCAAGGGGGGAGTCCCTAAGGTGAGAGAGACACTTATCTAGCACATGATTAGGCCTCCTGTGCAGTCAGCTGGACAGCCCCAGCTAAGTGCTTAAATTAGACTCTGACTTTCTTTTGAGTCCTAAACAAAATGTTTTCCAAAAGTTTATGTCTAGATACACAAATCTACTACTGGTGAATTCACACCTGCTTGTATCAAAAGGTATTATCAATAAGACGGACAAAAGGTACTCTCAAGTACTACATAAATACATTTTGGGCAAGAACAAAAAATTAAAGTCTGCTAGCAAAGAAAAGGAGAAAGCATGCACTCAATACAATGATAAAGACACCAAAGAAGATTGCAAACAACGTAAAAAAATGATACAGTAATGAAATCAAAGATGTAACAGAACGTTGACAAACTTGAACAATAGATCTGAGGGAGAAGACTATTTTAAACTGTGAAGCACAACAGCAAGAATCTCTGCTTCCTCTTGGGAAGCAAACATGATCGCCCAAGCAGAACAAAGGAAACTCTTCAAGTCTTGGAAACATAGGCAACCCTCATCAATTCTGACCTACACATTAAACGACTAGCAAAACCCAAAGCCCAGGTCTAGAAGAGAACTTGAGAAATCATCTAATCTGTACATCCTATGTGAGAGGCAGAACCAAACACATCTAAACCATTTCTGAATAAATTATGTCCCACCCATCTATTGTCACGTGAAACACACAGCTTAGGAGAACCATCCCACCCTTTTTGCTACTGTTTCATGTGAATTACAGGTTTGATTTTTATCACAGTTTTATAATAGCTATAATTATTCCTGCAGGGTAAATAACAGCAACAACAAAACAAAACCAACAACAAAACACACAACAAACCAAACCAAACCAAACCCAGCCCCAAAACAGCTAATGCAAGCTATTCACACACATGCATTTTCACCAGTGGAAGCAAATTCTGTGCCAGCAGGACTTACTTACATAGGTGTGCTACATTGCTTAACCTTTCCTAGTATAGGGTAGGCCGTAGGAATTGCAGCCAACACTTCTTCATAAAAACAGATCACGTTCCAACTAAGCTATGTTTTCTTCAGTACAATAATAGAGTTTGCATGACAGACAAAGAGAGAGAGAGAATAAACTGCTTGAATAATCAGCAAAATAGGGCCAAAGAGAATACAAAAGAGTTATCAAATGGAACTGAAACAAATCCAACTTGGCCAAGCACTGAATGTTATCTAATTACATTATTTCAATTGGGTTACTTCCAGTTGACACATGACCCTAAAAATAAACTATACATACAAGTTAATAAATACAAACACAAGTGAACAAATCTCACAGTATGACATAAGACAGTGCAAACACAAGACTCATTGTCTTTTTACATATACCTTAAAGAAAATGGGGTGGCATTTCTTAGCAGAACAAGTAAACTACATCGTAAGACATCTTAGGCTGCATTATCTTTTGACAGATCAGTCTACAGCTTTGATTTTATAGCTATCCCTAGCCCACATCTCACATTTCCTCTCACCTCTACCATTGGCCTCAGTCCAAAATGTAACACAGTGGAACAGAGTAATCCAACTATAGATAGAACAAGGAGATGGGGAAAATGTAGTGAGGCACTTCTGTTATCAAAAGTGAAAATGAGAAGAACAGAAAAACTATCAGGAAAAAAGCAGAGTGCAATATTGACCAGTGAAGGAGGCGTGTGCAGGGCTGTCACAAAACTTGTTTTACAAATCTCATTTAAAAAAATGGTAAACATTACATTCCTTTTTACAGGATTTGCTATGTAGAAAGAGAAATCTGCCACTGTGGAATGCCACTTAGGCATTTAACTAAAATAAATCAAGCAGATATACATATCAGTAAAGTGCCCCTTGACTTAAGGCAGTTACATATTCTCTCTTATACCCCTTGAAACCAAAAAAAGTGCTGAGAACTCTCAAATACAGGCCAGCAGAACAAGCCTTGCATTTAACTATAACATACCTAAATCAAACCTCTTCAAAAATGTTTATTTTCTTACTGTTTTCTGTACATTTCTTTCCAAAATTCTGCTGTTGGTTTTACTTTAATCTCCCTTTTTTCCTTTCTAAAAATTTATTCTCAGTGTTGATATCTTTAAGAAGTACATGTGAAATCAATATATTCCTTTCTGTCTCCAACTTCGCAACAAATATCAGAAAACTCTGCCTGTCTTGAACTCTGTAATACTCTAAGGTGAATGCTTTGCACAGTTTCCCAAGGTGAACACTGCAGAATGAAACATGACCATTGAAATTAAAAATTTACTCTTCATTTTGAATAAAGATTAGACCCAAGGTATTTAGGCCACTACTTATACTTCTTTCCTTATTATTCTTCCATGTTGCTGCATAATCAATATCCTACAAAAAGCAGGATATATGTTTTTTTAAAAATAATCAAAATTCACCTCTGAACTGAGGATAAAACACACGGTACACTGCAAATGCCTGAAAATAGGATATATTCTCTTCCTTCAAAAACATATCTCATCCAAAGCTCCTTCCACAAGGCCCCGTTACTTTAGTTCTCTTTCCAAAGAAGAGGCATTCAGTTATGAGCAGAACAATCTCAATGAGTCACAAACACACCACCACCACTCAGTTTTCTGTCACATCAGCATTGTGCCCAGGCAGATCCCAGCCCTGTGAAGTCATCAGAAAGGGAAGATCTTCAGAAGTCTTGAACTAATGTACTTGCAGCCCACGGAAGCAGTAAGGGTACATTTCTGTCAGCTTGCTGGTTTGTGGCTTTGAAGCACAGACTTGTGACACAGGAAGCCAATACCTGTCCTGTACAATTTCCCAAACTTCAGGTCACACTATTAAAAAATACAGCACATCCATAATACAGTAGTACAGCATACATACAAATGGTGGAATATTAAGAGCATCCTGGAATAGTCTTGGGATAATGATCTTTGGAGTAAATTACCTAAGCACAGTTAAATGGGAGCTTCATGACGCAGTCACAAACGTAGCAGCTATGTTTTCAAAGACATAAAGGAAGAGTTCTTCTCCATCAGAGTTGAAGAGGCATTGCAGCCACTCTACTCTTTGCCAGCAAGACTTTGTGAAATATCAAATACTCTACCACAACCACCAAGCTCCAAAAAAGAAACTAAATACTTACAACACGATGCAGACAAAATAACTAACAGTTTTAAACATACAGAAGAGAGAGAGATAACAAACAAGCACTTTAAACAATAGCATTATTCACCTTTAAAAACCTACGCCAAAAGGTGCCAAAGCTGGGGGAGAGAGGATTTAAGATAAAAGAGTTTAAACTAAATTGAACCGCTTGAGAAAATTCCATTGTAAAGGCTCACAGGCAAACTGCTGGAGCAGCTATAAAGCTATAATATGTAGTAAAAGAAATATTAGCTAGACCTGTGCTTAGAATAGACTATCTAATAAAGCACATTAGATAAAAAAGAAAAATCTCACTCAAGATGCCCTCTTTCAGGCTTGTATGGTGATTCTTACAATTAGGAAGTCATTTCCCTCAAAAAATCACCACGCTCTGCATTATAATGACCTTTTGGAACCAGACAGCTGGTCTCTGGGCAGTTCATAGTGGACACGCACACACACACATCACAGATTGCTCCAGCACAATTGGAGCAAATTGGTGTTCTCATGGCAGCTCAGCAGACATGCCCAAGACTGAACAAGCACAAAGAGTGTAACTTCTTGCCCCAAATACCAGAGAAGAAACACAAACTGGCAAGCCAAGGGGTGATGAAGCTGTGCTATATAGTCAACCCACAGATGGAGCAATTCATACCCCAAGACTGAACCAAGACCCTGCAATGTCAGACCTGGACAATTGAATGGACACAAGAAGCTCCCACACACACACCTCCCCACCCTAACCCAGGTCTTGCTTGACTACCTATGGCATGACGCAACCTGAGAGCTGAAGGTTCAGCGTAATACTCAAATACAGAGTCCCCGCTGCCTTCAACTGGCATTCCTCTGTTTCAGATTAACAATCCCATGCCACCTTACGCCAAGGGGAAAAGGCAATGTCATTCCTTGTCAAAGCCAAGCAAACCACAGTATTGCTAAAAAGTAGGGGGTTCTTTTATTTTACAGATTAAGAAACAAATGTGAAGATGCATGTTCCTGGCTCCTAAACCAGTCAAACAGTGTCAATCTTCAGAAAATAAGCACCTCCATTACACTAGAACAGCTTCTCTATCAAGTCAAAATAAGGTTTCAGCAATTTGTTTCTCAGATACTACTTCAAACCAATTCTTCTGCAAAACACCTCAGCATTAACAATGCGGCTGCAGTAACAGAGAGCAGCAGACTCTGGAAGAAACTCTTCAGTGGAATTCATCTATGCAAGTTGTTCAGATGCTGAGACAGAACAATAAGGTTAGATGAAAAAAAAAAAGGTATTAAGTGAGAAAGTATGCTACAAACGCTGCTGCTGATTGTTAATCAAGCTTGCTCAGAAAAGATGACTGAAAGGAACAGTCTCATCTTAGTGCTCTTTTTGTTCTGTTTCCTTTGAAAATGTTTTTGTTCTTGTTAAAATGTCCACATACTCAGAACAGGCTAGCAAGTGCAGCTAAAGTTTTAAAACCTTAACGGGATCAGTGTTCACAAGACTTTCTTATACCTCTTATTTCCCGCAGATACAGTTATACAGCTCTGTCTGGTTTTCATAACCATTTTTCAGCAGTGAAATTACACTGAGAATAATGTGGTAGGGTAGCAAATGCAGAGATATATAACACCATATTGAAAGCAAAAAGGAGAATTTGGGTGAGCCTACATCAGACTGAAGCCACAGAATGACATTTTAATGTACAAAATATTCGAGAAGTGGAACGAGTAACAGAATTTTTTCATTAGGGTATACTACATAACCATCAAGAGATTCATAGCTTTTAAAAATACAAATAAATTCCAGATGGGCAGATTGTGGTCAACAACTGGAAACCTCACATTTAACTGACAAACTGCAGCAACTATTACTATACTAATTCCATTGCAACCACAATAAAATTTTAAGAATAGCTATTTATTATTTTATCCAATGCAGAGGCTAATTTTATCACAAGAGAGTGTCCAATTCATCCTTAAAGTCTCTGTTATCTGCAACAAAAGCCATAGCACAAAGTCAAATCACAGCTCAATTTGGTTTCTGAAAATTGCTTAACACTGTCACAAAAAGCTCATATAGGTAGCAAATATGCTACAAATATAAAAAATACTTGGTTGCTCAAACTACCTTTTTGTTCCTGTATTCACACCTCATTTCAAAATCAAGTAAGTATATAATTTGGCTAAATGTATAGACATATCCTGACACCATGACTTCTGTCTCCATGATTAGGAAGCAAGAAAGTATTTTTTCTTTAATGCAGGTCTTAAAATACACCCAAACACCAAAAATTAATACTTTTGTTTGTTTGTTTTGCACGTTAAGTCCTAATAGGTTTGCAAAATACAATACTCAATTACACTCTGGATTTGTGGTGGATAAGCATTTTGTTTTGTTTTCAAGTGTCAGTAAGTTTAAACCTGTTAAGTCCTGCAGGTCTCCTTCTGGTCATCTGTATTATTTAAAAAAAGAAAAAATCTGAGAAACTTATTTCACAGTCTTTTTCTATACTCACTCTGCATGCATACAGAGCTAAAAAAAATAAATAAATAAAACAGCTGACTTAACTTTGCTGTTAGAGAAATAACATCACCACTGCCCTAATATCAAGCATAGAGACTGCAACCCAGAACAATTTTTGTTAAAGAAGCCAAGCACCTAACAGAGTAGGGATTCTACATGCTCAATTCCTACTCATATTTGGAATCCTACATATTCAACTTCTACTCATATCTAACTCCTACTGGTGGCTGTTTCAGTATTAGAGTGAGTTAAAAAGTATTTTATCTTGAGGTTATTGTTTTTAAAATTACATCTTTGAAATCATAGTGTTGAAGTATTAGGCCAACTTCTCATAATCCTTCCACAAGATTTCACAAAGCACAAAAAAAGCTGGTGAGTCTTTATAATCCTATCCAACACCTGATAAGAGAACTAAACCTTAGAAGATGCATGATGTTTGTGTAAGGCCCAAGAGTCTGAACCTACTTCATTTCTAAATCAGTTAAGAGTATACCAAAAATCCCAAAGCCATGTCTCAGCTTCCTCTATAGAATTCTTCATTTCTCCCTGTTCTACACAACCATCAGCCACCATCCACTGCTATATAAAATGGTTGTGACTTACCTTCAGAGAAGCATTCTTCTGAGATGCTCTAGTTAGCAGTACCCCTGCTTTTAATGCTAAAACAATGCTGAAAAGAACAAGCAACCACAGATGAATGCAGCAACTACTTAGAATTGAACAGAACAAAATAGTTCAGTTGGAAGGGACATAAAAAGATCATTGAGTCCAACTGCCTGACCACTTCAAGGCTAACCAGAAGTTAAAGCATTTTATTGAGGGCATTATCTACATGCCTTTGGAACATTGACAGGCACAGGGCATCAGCCACCTCATTAGAAAGCCTGGGCCAGTGTTTAACTCCTCAAACATCCTCAAATTTCTGTTGAATTTCTAGAGATTAGTGTGAAAATGGCTTTTTCTTCCCGCACTCTTTTCAAATTAGCCTTCTCCCTTGAGAATCAGAACCCTTACCTCTGTGTCACACAGATGAGAGGAGAACTGGAGAGACACGGACAGCAGGTTTAACATCCTCTGCCAGATCAGCTACTCAAATCATGTAATCAGACATTCCAAGCACAAGTTTGTTTGAAACTTCCACGAAATGATTCAGAAACATTATTTCATCCCACAAAATATAGTGTCTACTATAATCCTACTGCAACAACAACCAGAGCAGTGATTGTTACTTTTATCACAACTTAATCGATAAGAAGAAATTACAATTTAATCCAATTCATGCAGATACTGGCATGTATCACAGAATCGTCTAGGTTGGAAGAGACCTCCAAGATCACCCAGTCCAACCTCTGACCTAACACTAACAAGTCCTCCACTAAACCATATCACTAAGCTCTACATCTAAACGTCTTTTAAAGACCTCCAGGGATGGTGACTCAACCACTTCCCTGGGCAGCCCATTCCAATGCCTAACAACCCTTTCAGTAAAGAAGTTCTTCCTAATATCCAACCTAAACCTCCCCTGGTGCAACTTTAGCCCATTCCCCCTTGTCCTGTCACCAGGCATGTGGGAGAATAGACCAACCCCTACCTCGCTACAACTTCCTTTAAGGTACCTATAGAGAGTGATAAGGTCGCCCCTGAGCCTCCTCTTCTCCAGGCTGAACAACCCCAGCTCCCTCAGCCGCTCCTCCTAAGACTTGTTCTCCAGACCCCACACCAGCTTCGTCGCCCTTCTCTGGTCTCTCTCGAGCACCTCAACATCCTTCTTGTAGCAAGGGGCCCAAAACTGAACACAGTACTCGAGGTGCGGCCTCACCAGAGCTGAGTACAGGGGGACAATCACCTCCCTAGACCTGCTGGCCACACTGCTTCTTATACAAGCCAGGATGCTGTTGGCCTTCTTGGCCACCTGAGCACACTGCTGGCTCATATTCAGCCGACTACCAACCAGTACTCCCAGGTCCTTCTCTGCCAGGCAGCTTTCCAACCACTCATCTCCCAGCCTGTAGCGCTGCTTGGGGTTGTTACACACCAGGTGCAGGACCCGGCACTTGGCCTTGTTGAACTTCATACAGTTGACCTCAGCCCATCGGTCCAGCCTATCCAGATCCTCCTGCAGAGCCTTCCTACCCTCGAGCGGATCGACACGCACCTAACTTGGTGTCGTCTGCAAACTTACTGAGGGTGCACTCAATCCCCTCGTCCAGATCATCGATAAAGATATTGAAGAGGACCGGCCCCAGTACTGAGCCCTGGGGGACTCCACCAGTGACCGGCCTCCAACTGGATTTGACTCCATTCACCACAACTCTTTGGGCCCGGCCATCCAGCCAGTTTTTAACCCAACGAAGCGTACGCCAGTCCAAGCCACGAGCAGCCAGTTTTTTGAGGAGAATGTTGTGGGAAATGGTGTCAAAAGCCTTACTGAAGTCAAGGTAGATCACATCCACAGCCTTCCCCTCATCCACCAAGCGTGTCACTTGGTCATAGAAGGAGATCACGTTCGTCAAGCAGGACCTGCCCTTCATAAACCCATGCTGACTGGGCCTGATCGCCTGCTTGCCCTGTAAGTGCCGCGTGGTGACACTCAAGATAATCTGCTCCATGAACTTCCCTGGCACTGAGGTCAAACTAACAGGCCTATAGTTCCCCGGGTCTGCCCTCCGGCCCTTCTTGTAGATGGGCGTCACATTTGCTAGCCGCCAGTCGACTGGGACCTCTCCTGATAGCCAGGACTGCTGATAAATGATGGAAAGCGGCTTGGCCAGCTCCTCCGCCAGTTCGCTCAGTACCCTCGGGTGGATCCCATCCGGCCCCATCGACTTGCGTACATCCAAGTGCTGTAGCAGGTCGCCAACCATTTCCTCGTGGATAGTGAGGGCCACATCCTGCTCCCAATCCCCTTCCACCAGCTCAGGGTACTGGGTATCCAGAGAACAACTGGTTTTGCCGCTAAAGACTGAGGCAAAGAAGGCATTAAGCACCTCAGCTTTTTCCTCATCCCTTGTAACTAAGTTTCCCCCCGCATCCAGTAAAGGATGGAGATTCTCCTTAATCCTCCTTTTGGTGTTGATGTATTTGTAAAAACAGTTTTTGTTATCTTTAACGGCAGTAGCCAGATTGAGCTCCAGATGAGCTTTGGCCCTTCTAATTTTGTCCCTGCACAGCCTCGCAACAGCCTTATAGTCCTCGTGAGTGGCCCGCCCTCTTTTCCAAAGATTATAAACCCTCTTTTTTCTCCTAAGCTTGAGCCGCAACTCTCTGTTCAGCTAGGCCGGTCTTCTTCCACGCCGGCTCGTCTTTGGGCACGTGGGAACAGACTGCTCCTGAGCCATTAAGATTTCCTTCTTGAAGAGTGCCCAGCCTTCCTGGACTCCCTCCCAAGGGACTCTGCCAACCAGTGTCCTGAACAGCTCAAAGTCAGCCCTCCGGAAGTCCAAGACAGCGGTTTTACTGGTCCCCTTCCTGACTTCGCCAAGAATAGAGAACTGAACCATTTCATGGTCACTCCGCCCAAGACAGCTCCCGACCACCACATCTCCCACCAGTCCGTCACTGTTTGTGAACAGAAGATCTAGCGGGGCACCTCCCCTGGTAGACTCTCTAACCAGCTGCATCAGGAAGCTATCTTCCACGCTCTCCAGAAACCTCCTAGACTGCTTTCTCTGGGCTGTGTTGTGCTTCCAGGATATGTCTGGGAAGTTGAAGTCCCCCATGAGAACAAGCGCTGACGATTTTGCAACTTCTGCCAGCTGCCTGTAGAACTCCTCATCTGTCTCCTCATCCTGGTTCGGCGGTCTATAACAGACCCCCACCAGGATGCTTGCCTTGTTGGCCTTCCCTCTGATCCTAACCCACAGAGATTCAACCTTATCATTCCCAGCCTCAAGTTCCACAACATCAAAACACTCTCTAATATAGAGAGCCACACTACCACCCTTTCTGTGCTGCCTGTCCCTTCTGAAGTGTCTATAGCCAGGCATTGCAGCACTCCAGTCATGAGAGTGGTCCCACCACGTTTCCGTGATGGCAACCAAGTCATAGCCTTCCTGCTGCACAATGGCTTCCAGTTCCTCTTGTTTGTTACCCATGCTGCACGCATTAGTGTAGATGCACTTCAGCTGGGCAATTGCCTTCTCCCCCGGCCTTGCCATTGTTCCCCCTGGCACAGCTCCAACAGGCCTTATTTCAGCCCCGTCCCCCTTCTTACCTAGTTTAAAGCCCTCTCAATAAGCCCTGCCAGCTCCTGGGCTAGGATCCGTTTTCCCCTTAGAGATAGGGACCCGTCTGCGGCCATCAGGCCGGATGCCGAGTAAAGCGCCCCATGGTCAAAAAAAAACATTTCTGTGTTGGCACCAGCCTCTGAGCCACATGTTAATCAGGTGGGCTTTCCGTGTCCAGGGAAGATCTGGGGCAGTCTTAGGACTGCTGAACAGACCTAAACCAGAAGAAAAAGGCTGATGCTTTCTGCTACAGGACTTTTTAGAAAATGATGCAAGAAGCAGCTCCTCACAAGAAGAAGCTACAATGTGCATGAAGATGGAGGCAAGCTTCTCAATACACTGTGTTGGAGCAGCTGTTCACTTCTACCCCTCCCAACTTCATCTGTAGTTTCCTATGTCAGGAAGAATACTTTCAGAGACAAAATATCTGAAGGAATCCTCTCTTCAGGGCACTATGACATGTTAATAAGAAAAATAATCACTTCTGTTCTGTTACTCCTTTTTTCACCACTGGTGACCATGACTAAAGAGTTTCAGTATGTCCAAGTAACCTTTAATTGCTGAGTAGATAACCCTCAAAGGTCCTCTTGCACTTTCTAGGCTGAAGAAGAGCCACACATATGAAAACTTTTTCTGCACTCCAAAGGTCAGCTGGCTGAAGAAGAGAGATTTACTTTCCTTCCTTACTAACTTGTCCTCATGTCCTTAAAGCATCATAGTTAACATACTCTTCACATATTGGAAACCAGATCTCTAGAAAGAATACTTGATTCAATCATCAGAACCACTGGACAAGGCAAAGGTGTAAAGCTACACATTATATTTAATAACCAAAAAGATGTTTGATAGAGAAAGGGGGGGAGATAAAGGTGAAACCAAAATCCATGATTTCTAAACTCCAGGACAAAAAAACCTGAACTTTCCTCCATCACTAAACTCGAACTCCTAAGATTCTAGTCACTTAAGTTCTGCCTCACAGTTCACATAAAATTTTGTTGCAAAAACATACAAAGTACCTAGTGAAAGCATCTGCTCTCAGCATGTTAGAATCTCTCCAAACACAAGTCAAAACCAGATCAGAACGGAAAGCTGTATTTTCCATTTAACTCTATTACTTCACCTGTGCAATGACTGTGAAAATCTTGTGCACAGAGCTGCACTGATGAAATTGGAGTATCTGATGTTATGCTGATGCCTTATGTGAGATGAGATCTGTTTGTCTCTCCATAAGCTCTGAATCTCAAGAACAAAACATCAGCAAGCTCTTTTCTCAACTCTCACCCACTCTAACATGACTGAGGTCCAAAAACTGTAATACCAGCATTAGGCAGGCAATGCAGCATTCACAACTTGACAACCTCCTCTGGAAATGCAGACAAGAAAGTTCTTAATCCAATCACCCTTCGCCCTTCTGTTTCCCTCCCTGAAAAAAAAAAAAATAGAACTCATTTCAAAAAAAGAGCAGCCTGAGCAAGCAACTGACAGCTGTTAGAAAACCTAAAATGAACAGCAGATTTTTGTAAAGAAAGACAGACAGTGCTACAAAACACTGTATTCATGCCAGTGCTGGCCAAGGTTTCACAACAAATTGGGCAGCTCGTATTCAGAATAACTCCACAGCTGATGAAGCAGATCAGCTGCAGGCTAAGTCATTTTCCCGGCGCTGTTACCCCTCGCACTCCATGCAGAAGCACACTGCATAACCTGCATTGTGCATTCAGAGCACAGAGATCAAACAGCCTCTGTTTCCTGAAAGGAAGGCTCAGTGCCACCACTTATTTCCACTTCTGCCCCGCACAAAGTATTTTATAATCTCAGATTTCAAAATTAACCAGTGTGGCCGACAACAAACAAGCAAGTTACAAAGACCACCAGGGACCAGATATTATTCTGAACACAGACAGTGGAAGACAAACACAAATCAAAAACCCAGACTGCATCCCAGCTGAGCATCTGTATCAAGAAGTATTGATATGTTTTCTAATGCTGCAAGGATGTCACACAAAACACCATGCAACACACAGTATTTAATGTGTTGCTCTCTACCATTAGTATCCGTCCTTAAGTATTACATGCAAAATTAATCTCTAACCAGCTTTTTCCTATGCCTAAATATCGCTTGGCCTCCAAACAAATGCACTGGCAAACACTGAAGTGCTGCATTACTGAGCATTATCAGAATGAGATCAGGCCAATTTTATTAGGCTTATGGGAAAGTTATTGGCTGAAAAGAACAGATCAAGGATGAGGCATTCTCATCTCTAGGGTGAAAAAAATTAATTAAACATCTGTCAGAACCTAAAAGAAGATACCACCTTTTAGTATCACCAATGCAAAACCATTACAGGTTTAAAAAACTGTTTCCACAGATAGGAGTTAAAAGAAGTTTGATACCTAAATGTTTCAGAAGAACTCTCACCTGACTCCTATTTTTACTTCCTTTGGTTTTGTTAAAACCTCCCCCAAATCTAACCTTGGGTCTACAGCTTTATGGGAGGTTACAAAGCCCACTCAATGCTATCCCTCAACTCTAGGGTCTCCCACTGCAGTTGAGAGGTGCAGCACAGCAGCCTGTGACTGGTGCGAAGTGCTGCTGCAGGACACAAGCTCCCGAAGACAGCAGTCCCCAGCCTTCCTCAAGCTCTCCATCCCTCAGCAATTACATTTCCTCTCACTAGAAGTAAGGCATCTGTCTGATCATTCCTTGGTATCCTGCAGTTGGAAAAAGTTCCCCCTCTAACAAGAAATGACTTCTCTTCCACTTCCCTCCCTCCCCTCCCCTGGAGAGGGAACAAAAGGGCAGAGAAGCCGCCTCGACACAAAGCTGAGTCCCGAGGAATACAGGAGCAAGCCAGCAGCTACACAATGTTCACAGAGGAGGAACTAATTACAAGTACATCTATCATTTTCAGTGCACAAAAATAATGACAAATGCAACACAAGTAAGCTGTGAGGCACTGATTAAATACAATCCACTGCATGAATTTGCTTAGTCAGATGGGCAATACCTTCCAAGATATTTCCAACATCACAAGACTGAAGCAAAGTCAACCATCTTCTGAAAATATTTGCAGAAGTCTTGAAGCATTTGCTGCTCATAACCAGTAAGGGAACACTAACTCCCTGTCCTTAAGAAGGTTAAGCAGCTTAGCTGACCCCGTACACGACTGCTTTAAAAGCAGTCCAATAGTCAATGAAAACTTCCAAAAGCATTCAGGGTCAAATACAACTAACTTATCTGTGTCAGATCACCTTCCCTTCAAACCATGCACGAAAGTTATATGCAAGTGTAAGTTGCAAATATTTTCACACCTGGCCCATCCAGCTAGCTCCAGCAAATGCATTTACAGCTGCTTTTCCCTTTTTCTCCCGTCTCAGCATCAACTGACCTAAATATGAGGTAGCAAATGTAATTACACATAATATGCAGAAGAAACTGTAAACAGCTCAAGAGAATTATTAAATGATGCCCTACAGACTTCACCAAGGTATTAGATTCTCATAACAAGTAGTCATTTCATTTTTAGAGCTATTATTTACATCTTTACTTAGCAGCAGGACTACAATGAAGCTTAAATGTCAAATACTTAACAATAATTTTTACAACAGCCATCAGCGCTTCCTAAAAGCACCGAACTTAGGCATTCAAACCATCATCAAGCTCTTCAATTAGCCTCTAACACAGATTAACAAGGATTCGTGTTTGTACATTCTCCAGAGGATGGGCCAGATGCAAATTTATCAAGTAAGAATTCTAGTACAGGGATATTACAAAGGAAAAATAAATAAATAAAGGTTAAGTCTCAAGAATAACATTTTGTTAATACATGAAGTCAGACAAATTTGAACATATATTAAGACCTGTAAAAGCTGAAGCCCTTCAAACACAAGAAACAAGACATGGACAGATTCCGTAAGGTCACACAACATTCAATGTTCAGAGCTTCAGCAAATTTTTTTGTATGTCAAAGAGGAATCTGTCACATACATTGACAAGATGCCAGTAATAACGGTTCAGCTACACGTAGGCATGTTTTAATGAATCTATCTACAAAAGAGTCCAGATGGTAACTTGGCTACATTCACTTTAAGGCCACCTCACTTTTTCCATTCTTGAATTCTGGCTGGGGAGACATGCTCAAAGCTGGATCTTTAACAATCTTTAGCCTAATGAACAAAAAAGCGGCAATTAACTTTTTGCACCAGTTTATATGGAAAAAAAAAAGGGGGGTGGGAACAAAAAACTATACTAATTAGATTTTAAAACATCAGTGTTTTCATTTTCAGAGCTCCACCAGTGCATTACTCCTGTTTACCAGTACTTCTGGGTGGCAAAGAATGATCATCACCTACTTCCATTTTTCTCCTCTCTAAATGAAGAGGAAGCCAGAATTGGTGGCGCAGGTGCTCACCAGCCCACCTCAGTAAATGTCTTAACTTGTGAGGTCTAAATATGGCTGGATGCCCTCCTGTAAACATTCTCATTGCTTGCAGACAAATTCTGTGTAATACTTCTTTTAGCACACGATTTACATTTTTGTAAAAAATGTGGACTTTTCTCCTGTTTTTTGGGAGGGTGTCTCTGACCTCCTCTTTCATTTTGTTGAATCTATTCTCCCTTCTCCTGCATGACATCATCCAACTTTTCTCCCATGGACAAACAGGATTTCTTCTGAAGACAGATTTTTTCATCCTCCCTCTATCTTATCCTTTCCTTTTCTTATACATGCCAATCTCATACAAAAAAAGGAGCTTGAAAGCTCTACTATTTGTCTCACAGCCACAAACTAAACCTAGTGGACCAAAGAAAGGCATAAAAGTCATCGAGGCATCAGGAAATAACACTCGGGTCTACTGCCTGCAGCAGCCAAATGAGGATGTTATGAATTTCTTTAAAGACACTATTCCTGCAACCTTTTCAGGTTTCCCTCTTCTGTGAAAAGAGAATGTCTTAATTTCCAATTTTTTTCAGTGCTGCCGATTTAACAACAGTTTTATTTAAATACAGAAAAATCAGCACAAAGATTTGCTCGCTGAATATAATGCATCTTAAACATGTTTGACCTAGTTTATACTGTTCAATACTTACATTTTCTCCTTTTTTATGTTTTGTTGGAGCAACCTAGAAACACTAATAATTCATAATAGCAATACTATTTCATTAAAAACGTATTTTTCACAGCATTATTTTTCTCAAAATATGCAATTCCAGAAGACTTTATGTAACAAGTATAGCCTGAGACAGTTCCTTTGTTTCATTCTTTTAGAAGACATTATGTTTCCAGCTGTATGTAAGCAAATATAAATGAATTAAACATACTAAAAACGACAGACTTTCCATAAGCCATGCCCTTAACTTTTAAAGCACTGTCAAAAAATGTGTTCAAAGATTCCAGTTTCAGTGTTTTCTGATAAAAATGTTGGAAAACTAGTGAGGCACAATCCATAGCCTTGCCAGAATGTTACTGCCATTCCACAGATGAAGAAACCAAAAAGGACGCATCAAAAAACACACAAATTCAAAGGAGTATGAGAATCTTCTGGTTGGTAACCCTATGCTTCTGGCCCCAGACTACAGGATCAGAGGAGGAAACTTAGAGAAGTGTGATATGGTATTTTAAAATTAGAACTAACATTTTAAATATTTTGTATATTATGCATCACTGTTCTTTAATCTTAAAAAAAAAATCCTAATGTTTTAAACAGTTGATATATATGTGCTTTCAATTTTACTTTTGAAGTGTGTAGAAGGGGGTCGCAAAAGAGAAGGAGGGAGGAAAGAGCTTAATACAAATAAAGTGCGTTAAAATAAAGTTGAAAATTAACATTTAGCCATGACACCGTTTTAAATTACCTTTACAACTGCTTTTTAGTCTTACAATTGGATAGGTGACAGAAAAAAAGCTGTTGGTAAAGAAAAAAATCTTAAAGAGATGTCTACACTTTAAGAGCTAAAGAATAAATTTGTTTTGACTCTTTGACTTTTTACTTAACGATATGAAAAAAAACATATCAAAACTAATTATAGATATTTTAATCAGACAAACATTTACTCCAAAACTTCAATAAAGTATGTAAAACGTCTTTTGAAGCTGTACATTCCTTTCTTCCCCTGGAACAAAGTACTGTATAATAACTAGGACACCAGACAATTAAAAGGAGATGGTTTCTGTTCCCAGTTTTATAACTGGCGTACAAGATGTTGGTCAATCACTGACGTCCATTTCTATTCCCTCAAAGGTATATTGCAGGGAGGAAGAGGGGTTTTTTATCTGTTTGTTTAAAAGACCACCCTATGATCCTTGCCATTTACTTTTATTTATTTATTTCTGGTTCATATTTCTTAACATTCAACCGTGTTATCTTTTTCTCAACATACTGGAATAAGTTGTATCACTCAGCAACCACTGAGTATCAATAACTTGCTATGGACAAGAAACCACTCTCCCACTCACTAAACCAAGTTACAGTAATATGTACACATTTCCCTTCAATTCTGTGCAAGTTTAAAACATGTAAGGGCACCTTTGTTACACTTGGGAGCTTGTAGAGTAACTTAACTCTTTTAAAAAACTGGGCATCAAAACCAAGCGAAGGTTCATAAAGTATGCTGTACAAAAAGCAGCTTTCTCAGTTACTCTGAAAATGAATATCCATTTAAGTACTTAAACCATTCCTAATCTTCTACCAAACTTTCATAGCTGTAATTACTGAATTTATATTTGCTTAAAAATGAACTTTACCATAGTTACTACACAAGTTCACTTCTTTTCTCACTTCTTCTTTTCTCACCAAAGACACAAGAAATTTATACCGCACAAAAGGTGCTATTTTTCCATACACAGGTTATGTTATGACTTTACTGCTGTTCCTCAAACAGAACTGCAATTCCAGACTTGTAAACCTGCATATTAAACTGCATTTAACCGGTGCCTCTTCAAACACAAAGATCATGCCACTATATTAAGCAACACCACTACAGAGTAAGAGGTGTATGAAGCTGACGATAGCCGAATGCAATTTATGAAGCTACCAGGCCACTTCTGCATAGTGAACAAGCCTGCCTGGCTTCTGAAAGCTCCCATCACTTTCTGAACTCAGCAACTTGCAGAAAGATCTCCAATGGTCAAGTGAAGAGTCGCAAAGATTCACCCCCATTCTAGGATGTTAACTCTTCAAAAGCAGACACAGAAAATGCAGGTTTTGAAATTGAGTGATCTGCCTACAAATGAAGATGCATCTTGTGAGTAGCCAAGCTCTAATTTTAAATCTCCCAAGGTTTACACTAGGGCAGAAATTACATCTTCTCCTGTACTTTTTAAGAATTATCAGGGGGAAAAAGAAAAATCTGGTCTCTTTTGCTCCTGACATAATCAGCAACACTGCAGAAGCAGCAGCAACATTTTCAGTTTCATTCCCCATGGCTTCTCTAATGGGTGACCCCAGACACGCAGAGGGGGCATGGCTCAAAGCACAAGGCTCTCTGCAGTGGCTGTAAGGCACACAAAATTAGTCTCCCACTTGTTCTTCCTGCTTGCAGCACCAGATCATACAAATATTCAAACACATTAATTTAATGAAGAAAACAACTTTTGCTGTCAGCATTCAAAGAAGTGACTTATGCAAGAAACACATGTATAAGCATTAAAAGAAAATGCTGTTTTAACTGTGTTATCCTGAGTAAAATAATCAATGAAAGACATTTGCATTTCATTGTCAAATGAATTTGTCCAGATAACCACATACTTCAAGCATGAAGTGTAGCTTGAGGTGCTTTTGTCTTCACTTTGTTTTTTACCTCAGGAAAGAGTTAGTTAACTACATGAAAAAAAAAAAAAAAAAAAAAAAAAAACTTTAGCAATAACGGACAGGTCAAAGAAAAATAAAATGGTGGGAAAGAAGGTGGATATAAAGACATGGATAAGAAACAAAGGAAGAGAGCTTGATCCAGAGCCTAGAATCAAAGCTGAATCCTTGTCATTGCTTCCCTGGAGGTGAGCATGTCACAGAGAAGAACCGCTATAGCTTCAGTCTACCTGAAATTCAAAGAGAGGACCTGTGATCTCTGGTCATTCAGCAACACAAGGTGAAAGGAGAGAGAAAACAAACACAAAAAGAAAAATCCCTGGGAATCAGGAAGGCCTCCCCGTACAAAGATGAGACATTAAAATATGGAAAGAACGTGCAAGACTTCTCATGAGGAGAAGCTTGTTTAAAGGAAGAGGTCAGAAGACAGCAACAGAGTGACACCAGTTAAATTTGGCCATTTAAAATTGCAGTAGTAAAGGTACATCTTTTCCTGATAGCTTCTTTACGTGGTTTCCCCAATTCCATCCCTGAAGGGAAGGGTACACACTTGCAGTTATCTCAAAAAGGCTCAGGAAAATGCAAAAGAAGTGGCAAATGTGTGAGAGTCATTCAGCTTGTCATCCTCCCAAAAGACAGAGGTATCATTGCTTTATGAAACAAATTTTTGTTTAGTAGAAACTTCTAGACAGCTTCTGAAATCTGCATCCCTGCTCTGAAGCAGTGCATTTAATTACGCCAATCAGTCTTGATAAATGGCAGTCTCCAGAGTTTCTTCAGTACCTTCAGCTCTAATGAACTGACATCACTTTTGCACCTTGCACAACCTCTGCACAACCCTCAACTTGTACTTTTGCTGCTGCTATACAGTTAGTCAACACTACCAATCACTATGCATAATGGGATAGAGTACAAAAACAGGAGAAATCCACTTCCTAGAGTGAGAAAATATAGAGAAACCTATTTTCTACTAGGAGCTAAGCCTTCACTTTCATGTTACCTTTCCTCTTTGGACAGCTAATCTCCACTCATTTCATAAGCATTTGCAATATCTTCTCACTAACATTCAGATTTTTAAGTCCTATGAAGAAACTCATTGGGCAGCTATACAATACTCTTGTTTAACGGTTATTGGTTTTTTTTAATGTTATCAGCGAACTTGGACATATTATAATAGATATTTGAGCTAAAACAGATTTGTCACATTATATTACATTAAAAAACACACACAAATAAGATGCATTACATCTGTATCTCCCAGAAGTACAAGCTGATTACATAAGCTCCTTCTCAATACCAGAGGCACAAAAAGTAGAAAAAAATCAATTGCAGCCATAATACTCAGTAACAGTCAGCAACAAAACTGCAGCAAACCATGGAGTGTTCATTTCCAGATTCCTCAGGCTCTGAGTGGATACTTTGGATGACACCAACACTCTTCTCAACAAAGAACAAGAGTCTGAAGAGCACAGTATAAATTTGAAAGGGAGTATGGGTTTTTCTTGTTTTGTTGTTGGGTTTAGTCTTTTGGTTTGTTTTTGATTTTGAATTGCTCTTTGAGCAAGGGTTAATTTTAACTTAAGTTGTTACTGGCAATCCTGAGAAAGAAGTGTTGCTCTCTAAGCTATTTATTCTTTGTCCTTATAAATGAATGAAAATCAGTCACTGCCATTTTTCCAGTGTAGACACTGTTCCAGCTTTGATCAGGTTGTCTCTCTAAACTGATCACATCCATACCTCAGGCTCTGCCTATTCTCTGCCAACCTTTCCCTCACTATGGCTTGTATTTTTGAGGCACTGTGCCCAGTACTTAACATTGTGGGCATTCCTAACAGTTTGGAAGTACACAAATTTTCTGGGGCTGGATAACAAGAATATTTTGTAAGAGATTACTGCCTGCATCAGTTCTTAGTTTAGTTTAAGGGGTTTTTGCCATATGGTAGGCAGCGGTTAAAGGAAAGAAAAAAAGATCAAGCTTTAGCACTATAATCACTATTGATTACAGTTTCAATGCAACTCATTATTACACTTCCAATATAAGCAGTGTGAATGAATAAATGCAAACTGAGCAGAAAGTATTGTGAACACATTATTTAGCAATCCTACAGTATTTACAGCAACTTCTTAAGTGTTTGGTAAACACTGATGCTTCAGAAACTGTAAAAGACTATGGGTGGGAAAAAGCTTAGACACTTTCAAGAAGAAACAAAGGCGTGGTGGGTTTGGAGCATACTTCAACACGCACTCTAAGACCTCTGTTGCAAAAAATACTCATGTATTGTCATCATAACTGATGACAAAACCTTTGCAGGTATACCAGGCTGATTTCAATTGCCAATAAAAAAAAATGCAGCTATTTTTAAAAGTGAGAAGGGAAATCAGACAACCATACTGCCTCTCAGAATGGTTTCCAGGGAACAAAAGACTATCTAGAAAATTGGGGAAATGGCAAAATCATTGGTAGAAAGGTGATAAATTGGTGAAATGTAGCTTGATATAGAAGAAAGTGAGTTAGAGCCATAAACCAACTTGGGGAAGCAGGTGGTTCTTAAAACACTGCAAAGACATTGTTCTTCAAAACGTCTGTTCACATAAACTTCAGCAATTAATTCAGTCTGCCTGTTACATTCTTCAGGTAGTACAACTGCAAGCTTCTCATCAATGATGTGTATAGTCAAATATATTACTAGGATTATCTCACTCGAAATGAAAAAAGACGGGTGAAAACAAGTAATCAAGGAAGCCTAGTGTGAGAAGAAGCTGTTTCTAAAACAGAGGTACGAAATTATTTAGTAAGTTCTAAACGACTCTTGGTTTTCCCAGAACTGACATGTTTTGCTGAAATTTTGTCTATAATTTCAGTGCAGGCGAATCCATGGAAATTGTGAGGAGTCTCAAAATCCAAGGACATTAAGTGGACACAATGCATTCATCCTTTACATTATCAATCCTACATTTAAAAAGAAAACTTCTCTATAGAAAGTAACATATGAGGAATTTATCATAAACCAGTAAAAATCAAGTTGAAGAAAAACAATCAGCTACAGTCGTGTTTTTCTGATGCAACTACTCAAGATACTTGATTTTACAAAGAATTCAGTTCCAAGGATCATATTAGAAAAAATTAGACATTTTTCATTATTTTCATTATAAGACCTTTCATTATTTTTTCTAGCACCTTGACAGAGTGACTAACAAATAAGTAAATAGCTCAGTAGTGAACGCTGTCTCTATTTGCAACAAGACTTATTGTTAAATTTGCAGTAAGCATAACCATAATACAGAAAACACCCAAGCACAAAGTAAAATGTTGCAAAAAGTAAAAAAGCTGCTGGTGGTTTGTTAGTTTGTTTAAGAAGAAGAATCCTCAGCCAGCAGCACTTCCCTCAGTCTCAAGGGGATTCTCTTTGAACTAATTAAAGAAGAATTGGACTCTCACAAGGACAAACTCGAAACAATTGAAAAAGCTAGAAATCATCTCTATTACATAACTTGTCTGACTGATTACAAACCAAAACACAGGCTGAGTTCCAAACTGGAGGAAAATGCTAACAGATTATAGTTCCTCTTATTTTCCTGTAGATTTTAAAATCGAAGCTCTCTGTGTCTAACCTCATTTCATGTTTGCACAGGCAGCTACATCACAGGCCACTGCAAAATGGTAAACTGTGGAATTAAAAAACACACAAGCTGTACTTAGAATTATCACATTTTAGAAGACTCACTACAACTGACAACCCCAGGATCCAGCAAGTTCTTAACAGAAATTATTATTCTGACTGAAAAAAAAAAAAAAAAAAAAAAAAAACAACTCAAAAAGAGGTGTTAAAAATAGTTAGATTTGTACAGGCTTTCTGGAACCCACGCAGATCCCAGATGATGAAAGATTCCAAGTCAGACCAGACTCACTGGCAACATGCTGTGTATAGTAAAGTACCTGCAAGTGTTCCATGTTAGTAATACCATACGTGAACCCATAGAGTGGATAAATAATTATTAAGTTAGCAATCCATGTTCACACACCTCTCAAAATAACCCTGACCAGAGCCTGGGTCCACCAGCAAATGCCTCAATAGCAGGCAACAGCATCCCTTCAGAATGTCTCTCTTGTTAAAGCAAAACTTTAGCACAAAGGAATTAAGTCTCCCTACAGATAAAACCTAAAAAGTATGAATCAAATACAAAAACTGCAACCTTTGTCTACACAGGTCTGCAAAACCTGGAACAGCAACATCTCCATATGGTGTAAATAATGACAATTATCACAAATATGATGTTAGCTGCTTAGTTTCCCATGTCAGGAAAGAGACCAAAGATTGCAATTATCTGCAATCTATTGAAGCAATTTTTCATTTTAATGCAACAACTGGATGACAGTAGAGAGAGCAATTGCTGCTTGCTTTTAATTCGGTCAAGAGAGCTAAAGGAACTAGGCCAGGACCCAGAAAAACACAAAATCATACACTGAACCACTGGAGAGCAGACAACTAAAGCACCACCACCTTTCCAAGTATCATTCTGACCTGCTGATCTCATACAAACCAGTTTCATACACCACTGTTGAACTACAGATTTTCCACAGCAGCATGTTGTCAAAACTTCAGCTCTTTTCAAACAAGTTAATATACACAACAAGACTTAAAGCAACGTGAAGTTTACTGTGCCCATCCCTTACTTCTGCATCTCAGGATTTACACCCTTAAGAAAACAAACACAATTCCGACACTGCTCACCCTCTTTACACCATCAGGATGTTCCATATGAAAACCAGTGCATCCCACCAGCAGGAGCAGGATACAGAGTGCTATCCACCTTGGGTGTGTATTCAGCATTTCTCTCTCTCTCTCTCTCTCTCTCTCTCTCTCTTTTTTTTTTAAAGTTTCCGTCCCACCCTGAACTCTACTACTGACTTGTTGACAGATGCAGACTGTTTCATATCTAGGAGTAGGGACAGTTCTAATCTTTATTAAAAATTTAGAACTTCATCTACTCTGGAAAGCCTATGGTTAATGCAAAGTGTACTTTCTGGTCCTAATCCAGTGACAAGTGAACGTTTGTCCATAGCATAGCACTGCCAGACTTCAGCACAATTCATTATAAATTGCACTCTCTGTACATGGAAGGCCAACATTCAGAAGAGAATGAAGCTTTGCAGTTCAGATAGGGAGATATTAACAAGGCAGTTGATGGTCACGAAGGTCAGCAGTAACAGGAAAAGTACTGACGCTGGACTGAAAAAAAGAAAGAAGGTAAAAGGAAGAGCAGAAAGGGCTTGTGTAACTTCTGTTAACTGTATGTCTGGCTCTTCTGAGTGTAAACGTCACCTGAATTCTAGGGTCATGATGCATCACGATAAAAGACAAATTACATTTCAATTAAAAAAAAAATCAAAGATTTAGTAGCTATACCATAAAGATTTTTTTTTAATTTCTAATGCTGTCTATTTTTGTCTGCTATTAAAAAGACAAGACTTATCAAAGGAAAAGAAATAAAACAACCGTTTTGAAGCAGACACACTGCAGTTTTCTCATTCTTTTGTCACAGACGTAAGGCCCTCTTGCTTTACTACTACAAAAGAAAGTTTGTTATTTTAATAGAAAAGAGAAAATTAAAGAAAAGAATGAGAAAAATAGATAGCTCTATACAGAGATACCTGTACATGAGTAGTTTTACAGCAATTATAAAGACCTCTGTGAAACCTTTGAGTAATGCAATCAGTGCAGCTGGGAACCGACCTATGTATAATTATTTCCAAATAAGTTTGTGGTTTTTTTACAGAAGGTTGTTTTTGGATTTCCAAGAGCAAGCCAGAAAATCAACTCAGAAAAGCAGAACTACAATAATACAGAGAACAGGCAGATGAAAAGTCACACAAAAGACTACTTTTTCTTAAGAACCCCAGTAAATTCTCAGTTTCAGCCTTTGTTCAAAAGTTATCCTCACAACTAGCCTGCATTTGACTTCTCTTTGCACTGTTGGTACTTCTGCAGATCTCCTAACCCAGCAACGCCCCCTCACCCCACAACTCCCACACGTCCAGAGAACAGCCCGAGGGAACCGTGTGATCTAACCTTTCATTTTGACAGTGGGAGAATTGGGTCCAGCTGATTGCTTCCTCCATCCTCTCCAGTTCTGGCAAAGGCTCTCTGCCTCAGAGATGAAGGAACAAAGAGAGTCCTCTTCAAAGTGATCAGAGTCTTCAAAGGAAAACCTCTCCCCGTCCTCCCACTCGGCAAACATGAGTTCCATCACATCCGACAAGCAACGTGGGGGGAAAAAAAAGAAACAGAACTGCTCGCTTTAACAGGTGGAGGGACTTGAGGACTCGTGTAATGCTTAAAATCTCGATTCCGTTCAGGTCCCCATACTACGGTACCAGGAGAAACGGAGCAAGTGTTGTCTTGAAGTGTGAGAAGCAGGAAACCATCGCAAACTAACGGGCGCTTGTAAAAAATCCCAGGAGACAAGTTTCGCTTTGTTTAAAAAAAGTTTAAAAAAAAACAACGTGTATGTCCGCAACGTGTATCGGAGCCTGGAGGTGGGGTTGGGGTGTGCAGAGGTGCTTCCAGCGCGTGTGACACGCGGAGTCCGGCCACTTCCAGGGCCGGGCGCCCCCGAGCCAGCCGGGCGGGGCGCGGAGCCGCTGTCCCTGAGCTCGTGCTTTGCTCACTCTCAGTACACCAAAACCCACCCGGCGGCCCGGGTCCGGGGGAGCGACGCCTGCGGGGCGGGGGCCAACTTCCCCCCGGCTGCCCGGCGCCGTAAAAACGCCCCCGGGGCGGAGGCAGCGCGGCCTCCCGGCGGCTCGGCACCGCCACCGTCACCGGCGGCCGGCGGACAGCGGCTCCAGCCTCATGGGGGCGCGGGCGGCGGGCGGGGAGAGCCCGGCGATAGGCGATGGGGGCCGGAGACGGCCGCCGCCGCCGCCGCCGCGGCTGGAGCCCGCGCTCCTAGGGGCCCATGGTCGCCGGGGCCCCGTGCGCGGATGCCCCCTCCCGTGCCCGGCCCAGCGGCGGTTCGCGGTCCTGGCGCGGTAACGGCAGCGGCGGCGAGTAGGTGCCCGGCGCGGGCACCAAGATGGCTCCGCGCTTCCCAGCTTCACCTGCGACACCCCCCCACCAGCTGAGCCCCGCTTCCGCCGCCTCGCTTCCGGCTTCCGCCGCCAGGCAGCCGCGCGGGGCATGACGGGGGGGGTGGGGTGCATGGGTCGCTGAGGGGCTGCCGCGGGTGAAGCGCCCGTGAGGGGCTCCCCACGGTGAAGGGGAGTCTCGTTCTTTTTCCTGTTTTCCCCCTTTTTAAGATAACCATTGGCAGTGGGGGAGCACAGCTTGTGCTAAAACACACCTCTTGTCCCCAGCATATACCACAAATATTTCACCCGAGATAGAAATAACTGCTACGCTCACCTAAACAGGGATCAAGGAAACATTAAGCTGCCCAACACCATTTTCACTTGGTGTTCTGTTTTGTTTTTGTTTTAAATGCATCTTTTAAGAAAGAAAACTGAGATTAAAAAATAAAAAAATAAAACATGAGGGGAATACTGCTCGTACAGGAATAAGTAGAAGGAGCTGTATTCAAAAGTAAGAGTCCAACAGCACCGGCCTCTTGTCTCAGGCCAAAAAATCTCCTTTCTCTCCACGAGAGCCTGGAGGGAAGGAGGCAGGTGCCTGGGGAGTTGGAGGAGTCTGTACAACTCTGAAATTAAAAATAAGAAAGTACCTCCCATCCCAGTTACATGAGGAGTTACGTTAGGTTTACACAATATACCTACTCTGAAAACAGAAGGCTTTATTTTGAGCTTTTTCTAGAATTCTGTTTTATTTTGGAGACCTATTTAATTGTTTCATTGTGAGAGTAGGCTGGTGTAAAACCTAATGGTAAATTTTCTCTATAAGTTGAGTAAGCATCAGCTGAGCAACCACAGGCTGGACCTGCATCTTCCTTCCTGTATTTGTACAGAGGAAAAAAAAACTCATAGGAAAAAGAAGAGCTAAGGAAAACAGAATGAAGTATTAGGAAACTATTCCTAGAGCTGAGAGAAACTGAAGTGCTCTGTCTGAGAACACTTAGCATGTTACTCATCTTAATTCACCATAGTCCTCAATCAAAAAAAAAAAAAAAGAAAAAAAGAAGAGATAATTGATGAAACCTCATAGTGGGTCTCAAGAGATATCCCTTGGACCTTAAGGGAAACTATAATGCTTACCAGTATAGTGTTTAAGATCTCAAACACAGAAATGTGCATTAATAAAATGTCCATCAACTGTAAAAAGTATGTTTACCTGTATAAATGTCAGATCCTTCAGTGCTTCCTACCAGTAAGGAAAAAGGGAGCAGTCCACAGCTTCTTAATCCTCAAATCTTTCTCCTAGACTTCATCTAACTTAATATGTTGCTTGTCCAAAGTGGCTGTTCTAAAAATACTTGTACAATTCCTTTAAGGGATCTTCTTGAGGAGATATCTGAGGTAACAGATACATGATAAATGTAGTCTCTGCATGTCTTTTTACATAAATCATTTTTTTTGCTAAATAAACTCTCACAACACTAGTAGGCTTCCCGTGCTTTTTTCTCAGATATTTTTTTGCCAACAGGCTGCCTGTATACATTTTTATTTCACAGGAAGAGCTCATTGATAGTCATGCATACATGCATATGGCATATCTGAAGGGTGGTACTATCCCTAACAGTCTGTTATACAAGAATGTATGTATTAAAACCTCTTAAAATCAATTCAGGAGCTATGAAATTCACACTCTTCCTTTTGGGAGCGGAAGGGGCGTGGAGCCTAGAACCTGTTTTTCAGCTAGCCAGAAATGCTATTAATTAACAATAGTTGCTGTAATTACCGTGTGAGCTAATGACAGTCAGTCAGGTAGTTAGGTAACTACTGTCCCTTTTTACAGTGTGCAGGGGCAAGCAGAAAATGATATTCTTTAGAACCTGGTGATCTGGAGCTTCAAGCAGAGTAAAATTCTGTACCCCTAGTTCTACAAAGTCAAAACGTTTAGACCTTGGCTCCATAAAGATAACAATGACAGGATACTTAACATCCTCAAAAACACAACAGCAGGGTGTCAAATGCTGACTCTACTGATAAAAAGTTGTCTGAAGGAGTATCTTCATCAGTGTGACCCTAGCTTGTACTCTGTTCTTCTCCACACTTGGTACCTCACCGTCCTGCCCAGGGGTTCCTTTCCATTTTCAATGATATGAGGTTTAGGAACCTGAATATCACTTCTCTCTCTCCTCGCCTCCCGCCCTCCCTCCCCCGCCCCTTGAAAGAGTAGATTCAGAGGTACTCTCTCACTCAAGAATTTACCAGAGTTGGGGGTTTGTTAATCTCCTACCAAATGACTTCAATTAAGACTAGCTATGTCAAAATGCAATATAATAACTAGCCATTAAAAAAAAAAAAAAAAAAAAAAAAAACTAATCAACCCAAATCTGGCCTAAAGTCATAGCCAGGCTTGAAACAACAGTAGGTCACAGTGCAGAGTGCAGCTCTGAAGATTTTCTTCAACTTTCTGATGAAGGACAATTTTCCTCAGATATAGCCCACAACAATATTACTAGATAGAGGTACCAGAGCTGTTTGGTTTGGGGAGGAAGGAATTCCCATGCATGGTCCAATATGAGAATTTGAGGAAAGATGTAGTTTGACACAAAATCCATGCTCAGATGTTCATGTAGACACCTTAGGGACCTGAACCAATGCAGAGTACTGGTTCTAAGCTGGGCTCACAAGAGGACTGTCAGTAATGGATTATTCTGTTTCATGAGGAGGATTATCACTTCTTAAACTAAGATGCAGGAATAATTCCTAAATTCAACAGCATGTGGGTTTCCCCAAGTCCAAGGACAATTTGCATCCTCCATTGGGAAGAAAGAAGACAAGAATACAATGACAGAAGACTATGGAGGAGCAGGATCATACTTCCAATGTCAAGTATCTGAATCAGATGCTACAAGAAGATGCCTAGCTTCTAGAAAGTATGCATACCACTACTCCAAGCATAAAAGCCTTGCTTAGTGGGTCCCTTCATTGATTTGGAAATTTGGAATAGTTCTGTTCTGTCTTGGTTTGTTTCTAGGTGTTCTGCCAAGCACCAGGCTCTTTGCCAAGGAGCAGCTCTCAGGCTCTTCACTCCCACCACTTCTGTCCAAGTGTGTACTTCTACTGCATGCCATGCTCCCAGGCTGGTGTCACGGCCATGGCTCCCCAGCCTGTCCACCTCGGCAGGGTATGCCCACCATGCTCTCTCTTCAGCCTTAGTATGGCATCCAGTGCTGCCCTGCCCCAGGTATTTCACATACTTTCTGCTGAACTTCCTGTGGCTGGTGCAGCTGACAACTCTTAAACAGATGAACAGACACATGCACAGAAAGGACAAATTGAATTTCTACAGTGGTCACAAAATTTCATATAACAAAGCAATGCCCTTTTACCACAGAGTTGCTGCCTGTTCCTCAGCGCTGAATACAGACAGAAAACAAAGAGGTAAAAATGGCTTTTCCTGTTTTCACCATGTTACTGGCTGGTCAGTGCCTGGATGTAAATAGCATCCTGACAGTTTTGGTGTTTCTCCCAAGACTTGTCCCCATGTTGCAGCTAACATTGGTAGCAGGTTCTTCTTCCAAGGGACCTACTATACACATCCCCACAATGCAACAAAGTCAACGTCCTGTAGAGCACTTGGCAGATGGGCAGAGGCAGGACACCATGCAAGCCAGGTACCAGGCAATATGCTGTACCACATAACAGCAAGTTCTGTCTCATATGCTCTTGCTAATCTGACAGAAAAGTAGTCTTGCACTGATACACAGATGGATCAAATTTGTACTACCAAATGAGCTGTTAGTGCACAGCACCAGCAGTAATTAGAGACACACCTTACTGATAATGGAAGTTCTGATGGTTTACATCAATAGCAGTCTGGGTCATGAGCTTTGATACATTGCAGAGAATCTCTGCCCTATGAGAAATCAGAAATACCTGAAGGTATCACAATATTTTATGAAATGTTGCATGAAAGAAGGGTTTGACCTGCAGGAACAGTGCTTCGCTGGTGAGGAAAAATGATTCAGAAGATGGTGGGAGTCAAATAGAATCTAAAAATACAGCTGAAATTTTGAACCATGTTTTGACAGTTAAAAGGAGATGAAAGTAGAGCAAACTAAGAAACTAAAGATTTTGTCCACAGAATGAAGAGAGAACTAGGGGTGAGATTCTGCACCCTGCCATGACCTGTTGTAGGACTTGAAATAGCATTAAGAGGCAGGGAGATACTTATGGCATAAGCCTAGTGCTGCTCACTGATATCTTCTGTCAACATTATATGCAACACAACACTATTAGCTCTTAGCTGAATCCAGTAGAAAACACAAGTTGCAACAAGAAAAGACAGGACAGAAGAAATGGTAGAGAGCTTTACTAATGTGACGTGCTTCATATTATAAGGGGGCTTCAGCACATTATGTTTACCTATATTAAACTGGAGCAATCCTCATTCACATTCCTTCTCCTTCCAGCTTTCATGTATCACAAGTTGCAGAAATTTCCAAATAAATCTTGCTTCCACTTTCTCAAACATCACAGGCTGAAAGCATGAAAGAGGTGATGAAAGTAGTGAGGCAAGCAAAGCAGGCAAACAAATTTGCACTTCTACCTTAAAATGCACATAAGGAGACTGAAAAAAAAAAATGTCTTCTGGCCTGTGCAGACCAGATTTGGGTGTGTTCTGTCTCTGGCCAACATGAGGGAATGCAGGGGTGATTGCTAGCTTCTCCTTGTCCTCAGGGCTATGGCTTGGAAAGGCACAGTTCATAAACACTCATTCATCTTTTTCCAGTCAATGTATTGCATGAGACAGGCATGCATTTTCCCTTGTGGATCTCCCAAAAGACAGAAGCCATAGTCACTGCTGAGGAGGCTGTGAAAAATATTATCTGATGATTTCGTCAGTGCTCTGCTAGGAGGACAGAAATTCAATAAGAAATTCTGCAGAGATGACGAAATTGCAACTAGGATGTTTTTTTCTTTACAGGGATGTACTTTTTTTTATCTTTCTCTTTCATTTCAGAGGAGTGAAATTACTGTTCAAAATTCTTTTGCATCTATTACATGGAATTTTCAGAATGCAGCATCTCATATTAGAAAGACAAGCAGTCACACATACCCTGAAGCAGAATTGCAACATATACATTTCTTTCTTGTCTTAAGGTCTCACCAGGGACTGAAAATCAAAGAGAGTCTGTGTTGCACCCCAGAAGTGTCTGCTTTTCACTGATGAGTCATGTGGTACTCTGTCAGTCACATCCAGCATGTTTTTATTTCTCAACGCACAGAAAGTAAAACACATCCTTGGTATGGCTGGAATCTAACAGACTCAATAACAAATAAAGCACTCTTGAGATTTTATCGCTGCTAATGCAATGAGCCCCAGCTGTTCAGCTACATTCTGAATCTGCAAGATTTCATTGTCTTTCCACATGCAGTCATGCAATCAGAAATGACAAGTAAAGGCAAATTTTTAAAGCACACGTATGGCTTTGTTTCCAGGTAAAACACTGGTTGTGCAGAATTGTGGTTCTTGTGCTCTGGCATCATGACATTATGGAAAACTGCAGACAATTTTTGTATCTTAAGTTCCTGTTCCTTGGAAAGTGATGGTGATAGGACAGCAGTCTGTTTTGAAAAATCGCTTCTTCTAGAAGACCACTGCTTCATGATATATCAACCACTGTTAATAATAAATATCAAATATCTCCAGAGAAATCACAACCAACCACCATTGTTATTTATTTCAAAGCACTGGGACTGGAGAACATACAGAGCAAATATTGTTATAACACAAAATAAGGGACAGCACATAGCCCATTCTCATTTGATCTGCGTTTAACTACACAAGTGCCTGTGCAAGAAGGACAGAGCTTTCTCAGACACTGAATACAACGAAGCTGAAAGCAAAACTACCCTGAGGAATCAGAAGCTCTGGAAAACAAGTTTCCTCCATTTGGATTGAGCAGTTTCCAATCTTTAGTTAATCCTATTCACAGAAGAGTTTGATCTGATAGTGTCAGAGGTTCTCTTTTTGAAATTCTATATAATGGTAACATATGCCTAATATTAAAGCCTTATTAAAAATGAATTCACTCTTTGTGAGATGAGTTACTGTTACATACATGGAAAATGGAGTCATTAGGGGACACTTTGCAACAGCTGTTAAAATTATTGTTATAATGCAGACTACAATTGTGGCTGAGGTCTCATGTATGAATTATTATGCTTCAGAAAGCATAAGATGCTGTTTATAGATAATGATGTCTGTAGGGATTACTGAGCATATTTAGTCTGGCCTCTTGTATTTCAAAGGTTAGAAGTATATATTCCTCTTTGCCTTACAGTAAACTATAGGAGCATTTGTTTTCTTTTTCACACTTGGTTCATTCTTCTGCCACTGCCAAAACTGTCTGGCAGGATCTAATATGCAATGTAAATTCACAGATAAATTAAAGAAGTAGCATCAAGCTAAAAGGAACTGCAAAGAGATGTTCTACATTTCTCAAAGAAAAACAACTGTTAAACTGCTAGTTTGGTTTTTGTTTGAGACCACATTTGGATGTTTCCTCAACTAAAGTGAAAAAAATGTGAAAGCAATAATATCTCTGTCTTTTGTGCTTAACACATTTGATACCCCGTTTATAGAAACTTAGGAATTGATAATTCAGTTTGTCTAGAGAAAGTATTACCCTAGCTAGTAGCATTACATACTTGAAAGCTTCCTAAGTACTCTGAAAAGCAGGCATTAAGTCCCTAGCTTATTTTGGTTTCAGTCTGCTGAGAAATAATCAAAGTTCCTAAACGTGATATTCCTTCTCTATCAATCTACAGTGTTAGAAATGAAAAATGATAGTCAAAGGAAGAGCTGCTATATTAGATGAGTCTCAACATGCCTTTGCAGCAGAAGTCACGTTTCTACATTTGTTGTTGAGGGTACAGGCAGTTGACTAGTAAGTAAAGAATTACTGTTAGGGAGACAAAGGATGTCCATTTATTCATGTCAAGCCCAATATTCACTATTCTGCTATATGTGTAAGCAAATCTTGGCTAGAAGAAATATCCAGCAAACTTAGAGTAATCTTGCTCTACTTTATTTATGTGCTTCTTACATACTCAGGAGAGGAAGCTTTCCACATGCTATGAAACCTGCTACTTCAGATAAAAGTGGCCATAGCAAAATTTGCACTGTAGGTGTCTCTCAGCACTTCAGTCTTTCAAAATATAAAGATTAGACACCTTAACACTTAAATATTGGAATAACAGATGATTCTGAAGTGCAAGAACAGCACTATACAACATTAAATGGATAGTAGTCTGTCCATTTCTGCACAGATATTCCTCAGGAAAATAATCTAACCTCAGAGTTAGTGATGTGACTTTTTTTTAATTTAAAAAATGTAATTAATGTTATATCCCATCAGAAGTTTAAGCCACGTCAATTCAGTGTAAGGTTTTCTCTTACTAAAAATGTTGTCTCTACGACCACACACCAGTACTCCATTTAAGAAAACATACTTTGAGTTTTGTATTCACAAGCACGGGTGAGGGTCAGTGCTTTCTACGCTATATGTTTAACTAGCCTCTTTTATGCAACATGTTTGGGGGAGACATTAATACAAATACTATGCAGTACACAATGACTGAAAATTACCTGGGCTGCTGTACCCTGGACCTCAGTCACTGTTCTGTTTCTGTAAAAAGTGAGGGAGAAAACATGTTCTTTTTCTTAGACCTACTTGACAAAGCAGGATCTACTATAGGGTGCTCTGTAAATACAAATTGGTTGACCTTTAAAATCATGTGGATTCTTATAAGTAGAGTGCTTTTCTTTCTTTTTTACCTGCAAATGTCATAGACCAGATTCATTCAGGAAGCAAGCTCTTTGAACTAGATTTCTCGTCCTTTAAGGGACTTAGGGAGCCTAGATTACATCAGCTACTTCTATTTTCAGCTTTCTTCTCCAGGTAGCTGACCAGTCTGTAGAAGGTGCCGAAGGCTGTTTTGTGAGCTGACTCAGACTCTACTATCTTTTTTAGGCAGATCTTCATTTCCAGCCATGTACCTGCAAAATGTTGTGACAAATTCCTGTAAAATTCTGTCCAATACTTTAATGCATTTCCCAAAGTAATTTCACATCTTCTTGGGGTAATAAAAGTAGATTTGTATAATTCTATTATCGCAATTGTCCTCTCAATTGGTGTTAAATCTAGCAACCTATATTTATTGAGGATAAATAGTAGGAATTTAATGAATAGAAGCATGTGCTTTGTTTATTTCACCAGGTATCTTGTGTGAGTAGACACTCCTGTTTCAACTGAGCAGGATGCCCCCAACTGAAACAGCACATTCTGCACCCCTCCGCCAATTGTCGGCAACAAAATTGCATCAATTTAAACAAATTGGTAAACCCCTGTAACTGCAAAGACAAACCCTGTATGACAATAAAGATTTCTCAAGTTTTAATCAACCTAGCTGTGGTTTAAATATTTGGAGAGTTGAAAGGGGTTCTGTTGAGACCTCAGTATTTGTGCTGAATCACAGGACCCCCCCCTCTCCTTAGTATTGCTGGAGATAATGAAACGGTCAGCCTAAAGTAAGAGAGCTTTCCTCTGGTGCACTTGGTTACTGGTTCTATAAAAAATAATCAAACGCCAAGTGTGCAGACATCTGAATAGTACCCTTGACCTCTCTTAAACAGGTCTCTATCCCATGATTGGAGGTTGTAATCCTACTTGATCTCCAGCAAGCCTGTGCATGCAAGGGGGAGTGGAAAAATAGCAAGGAAGAAATAATCTTTAGAAGTACATTTTCTTCTTTGCAGCCAGCTCAATTTTATACAGGGTAGATTAATTAAACCACAAAGAAGAAAGTGTTTATTTTTGTTGTTGTTCAAAGGGCTTTTTGTTCTACTTTTGAGTAGGAAATATCACAGAAATGTAAACTTTTTAAATGGTTTCTGCTGAACTGTCCAGCTACGTTTCCATAAAATCTCTCATTTCCAAAAATCTCTCCCAAACTCTCTGCCATGACAGTGAGGGGGCTCACCACCCAGGCTAGCATACCATGCAAATGGGACAACAAGTCGCTGCTTGACCCCTTCTCATGGAAACACCTGACAGCTACCCACTGCTGGCCTGGGAGCCACAGGGCTGGCATGGGCTTGGGTTGTCAACATGTTAGCTAGGACTTCACAGCAGGATTAATTTGTTGCAATTTTAATTCCTGCCAGTTTGTTTCTCCTGTGGGGCACCAAGTTTGTGTGAGCCCAGCATTGAGCTACACCTGTTTCCAGCTCAGCCCTTTGAGCCAAAGCTGCCATGATGACTGTGTGAAGGCCAGCACAGGTATAAACAGACAGAAGAAACAAGGCTTTTCGTTTGGCTGACATCAGAGCAGCACAGCTTCTCTTCTGGTAAAGCTGATTCACAGCAGCTGCCTCTTCCTTTCAGAAGACAGGGTAGTTTTGAAAATCTGTAAATACAAAGATGCCTTTTAGTTTTTGGCAGAATGTGATGGATTTGAAAAGTGGGGAGGGGAAGATCAGGTGGTGGCATCAGGGTTTCACCAAATTGTTTGAATTTGTCTGTCCTATTCCTGTCCCCATCAGCACCTCTTAAATCCAAGGTTTTTCTAAACATAAGTGATTCTAGATGGACCATCCACTACTTAAAGACCCATGTTGCCAGCTCTGCTTCCTCTTTTCACTTTCACAGAAACACAATCCTACTGCAAATCCAATTCTGTTACCAATGCTAGGTATCCCCCTGTGGAAATGCCAGGTTTGTTAAAGAGTGGCACAGCATCCAGCCCAGCAGTCCAAGGTTGCCTGAGCAGCATGCCATCTTCCTCCATTAGAAAGAGGAATTTGTGTTCAAGATTTTTTTTTTTATATTATTATTATTTTAATGTCAGTGGTAAAACCTGAATTCTTGTCTTCCTCCCTTAATAACTCTGGTAGCTATGGTAGCTATCCTAGTTAGAAAACTGCGTGGACTAAAGCCCTGTTTTCTCCTGATTTCTTACACCAGTTTTGAAATCCGAAGTACCTTATAGCTGACAATCTGAAATGAGTATCCTCCTCCCAAGCCTTTGTACAACCTGAAGGCAGAAGTCAAGTTCTTTAATACAAAATATGAGACCTGACAGACTTGTAACCTTAGCTTTGGTTTTGACATTGTTTCTTTCCCAAACAGTGACTATGTGCTTTGGAACTTACTTGGTGAAACAGTGCTTACTGATGTTTGAAAGGCCATCTAAAATGCACACGACTCTGCTTCACCACTGGTAGGCGTTGGCTATTCTCACAAAACCTCAGCCATGAGCTCTCAGCTTCTCACAGGGAAAAGAGTAAATACAAGTAAGTGTACAAAAACCCTAAGTAAAAAATGAAGAAAGGGAGGTGTTAACCACAAACAGCTCTCATTTCAGTGAGTGCATGCTGGTTCCCAACAGCAAGCTAGAGACGGTATGCACAAAAAATTATATGCTATAATACTTAGAGTCTTCACCAAGCCCCAATCTAATCATAATGACTTGGGAAAGTCACTGCAGTAGTCGGTGAGTTACTTTTCAAAGCAGGCGTTTTACACAACAATACAGATTTCAGCTTTGGAGGGTGGCAGGGGGAGAACAGTGTACTTGCATCAGTGTTTCATTCAAATTGCATTTTGCTTCCACTTTTCCAAAGTTTGGCTTTGATCCTTCAATTGGTGATATACGAATCCTACCCTGGAAGGAGACAAAATCATTTCTGAACAAGTTTGTTCAAAACTAGTATGTAAAGATAACAATAGCAATGAATTATGAAGCTGATACATAAAACCCTGTGTTGAGTTTTAAGTGCAATTAATTGATTTGCAGATACCCTTCACCTGTTCCAAAAGGCCATAAAACATGGCATTCAAAGAGCTGTTGCATTTCATTTTTATGGTAGCTAATATGATACTTACTTTATAACATTCTTTCACACATTAAAACTGTTCCAAAAATAACATTAATACAAATATTTAATTAGCATAAACCAGTGCTGGGAAAAAAAAAGAAAAAAAAACACCAAAAAAAACGCAAACTAAAACATGCCCTTGGAACAGGTTCCTTTATTAAAAATAAGACGGAGCCCCACACAGTCACTGTATAATCCATTTATTAACATATCTTGTGAGCCACTGGTGTTGATCCAAGGGAGATGACAGTTTTGGCAACAGCCTGATTTTAGAGGTACTCAGTCCCCAGTTAGTAGAAAGGGGTTTTAATAGGACTGAGTGGGCTGAGTGTTCCTCCTTGATGTAGGGAATTAAACATTTTCTTGAACAATTAAAAACAAAGCCCAAGACATTGGTCCAGGTCAAAATGCCTCATTCCACAGGGAGCTGTCCCCAGCTGGTAACCACCAGGGGCTCTTCTGTTCCTGTGTCCACATCCTCTAGGTGCAAGAAACTCCCAGCAAATCTATCAATATGGTGTCACTTAAATACAGTTCATCTGCCAAAAGCTTTCCTCTGATGGTTGAATATACACATAAAAAGTTGTCTTCAAGTGGTTTATAGATCATCACAGCTTCAGGATACTGGTTTCAGAAAGGAAGGCAGATAGACAAAATCAAGCCTAGTTCTCCTACCTCTGAAAATGCAAATATCCATGTTCCTGTATCCTAGCCAATCACTCCACTAATACCTTTGAGGAATTGATCTGCTAGTCTTTGCTATAAAGGTACAAGGATTACAACAGTAATTGACATCCTGTCCAGGTTCATAAACAGCTGGCTGATTAATTACGGCATAGAACAACTCCTAGAAATCCTCTGAACAGCATTCAACTGCAGGAATAGGTTAAAACTTTACCCCAGCTTCAGCTGGCCAAAGCCTGGGTTGGTGTCAAGACAGGGCAGAGGAGGGTACCCAGGCAGGCACTACAGGTCAGAACAACACCAGCACTGGGTCAGCCTTTGCAGAGCACCAGGGTATTCTCTTAGGAAGAGGGATAACTGGAGCATTAATAGCTGCACCTTAGACACTTAACATAGACACCACCTAGTCAACTGTGTCTTTCTCACACAGCCAGCGTGTACCACACTGCTATAGGAACTTATCTCACAAAGCGTTCCCATGGCACAGTGCAGTTGCCAGCAAGAGTAACTGAGCCGTCAGCTCCTAGAAGTGCTGTAAGGACATCAGCCTCATTCCACTGACTAATGCTGCTAAGACAGACTGTCTCAGTCCTATAGTTATGTCAGCCAGGGCAACACTCCACACAAATCATCAGGTATTCTCTGCCCAGAGCTGCATTATACTTCACAGACATACCTACAGCAATTGCTCTGAGCTTAGAGGTGCTGCTGCACATGCCAGAGACAGGGTAAATTGACCTTGGCTGGTTTTCTCCCCATTGTAGCTGCCACCAAAATTACACCAGCAAGGTTAAAGCTATCTCCAGTATACATACGTAATATACATACAGTGCTGAAATCACTTACAGCATTGCCTACTATAGAAAATAGTACTGAAAACAATCAGTAGATAATTTTCTCAAACTGAATTCAGTTTAGGCTCAGAGCTTAAACACCAGCAGAAAGAGAAGGCATGGAGAGAGAGTTAGCATCTTATCAGATAGCTAGACAGTTTGAGTTGCAGAGAGACAGAGAAGCCACAGTTCTAGGAAGGGAACTATCTGTAAAGGATGACAATATAAAGCAAGGCCCCTTATTTCCTCTTACAGCTGAGAACACAAGGATAGATGGGATTCAATGAAAACAAAAGGCAACTCATTCTGGAACTATAAAAAGGAACAATGTACTACAGAGTATAAAATGATATTGGTTATCATTGCCAGAAAATATTGAGGCTTAGTTGGATTAAATAAGAGATTAAACTTTTATATGGAAGATGAAGTTTGGTTAGGTTAAACAATTTTTTAAAAGTTAGGGAGATGAACTCTGACATTAAGGAAAATTAAAAAAAATAGTGCATAGTGTTTGTGCAATACCTAGAAGTCTGAGTACTTGTACTTTTATTTTAATCATGATAGCAATGCAAGTAATTAACTTAAATGGGCCAGGAACAAAATTTCCCAAAAGAGAAGGCTGTTAAAACTTGCTCAATACAAATGCACACGCACTGTCCTTTGAAACGTCTGCTGCTGGGCAACATTAGGTACAAAATACAAGCTAGAGTGGCTGAGTGCTGCTCATCCAATCAGACAATTCCAGTAAGCCCAGTGGCAAAGCATGTGAGTTTGGCTTGGACCACAAAGAGCAATAGTGGTGTTCTGAAACAGGTTGGGACAACGGAGGAGAGTATTTGCAGGCTTGCATACAGTACAAGTAAGGTGCAAAATCAGATGGAGATAATTCCTTCCCTCCTCCTGGCTCCTGGAGGACTCGCAGAACATTAACTACAATGATTCTCACAGCTTCCACAGTGACAAAATCCAAGAGAAATATTTTGAGCTGGAACATGGGAATCTCAGAATACACTGCCAGGCCTGTGTCTCATACATGTTACACGGTCATTTTTAATAACTCCTGAAGGGCAACCAGTAGGCTTAAGGAAATAACCTTACAGTTTCAATCCTTTCTATATTTCTGTGCCTCTTTGGATTACAGGTATGAGCTGAAAGATCAAACCAGGTTAAACTAGAGGTGTGACAGCACTCAAGGCACCTGCAGCTTTCCAGTTTGGGAGGCTGAAGGTTAAAGCCAAATCCCTCTCTATTCCCAAACAGGTACTGCTTCTGCCAGAATGGAACTTGGGATTTAACCCCCTGCAAGACAAGAGGTCTGTAACATAATTGTCCTCAGTTCTCCTGTTATTTTAATTCCTGGGTGATAAGGAACAGTCATCAGTTTGTTTCATAGGGACTCTCTGCCAGTAGGTGTAGGACAACCTAGCCAGCACGGAGCCAAGCACGGCATTACTGAAGGACCAAACCCGGCTCTTCAAACAGGGTTATCAGCACAAGCTGACTGCAGACATTCAGCCCCGCAAGAAGAGGCACTAACAGATCAGATCAGTCTCAAATGCCAATTTGCAGGGGTTCTTACACTGCATGTTTTAGAGATTCCTACAATTCTTTTTTAAAATAAAGTTTCCAAGCAGGATATTTAAACAGCCCATTGCAGCAGTTGTAACCCAACTGTCTTGTAACCTACTGGAGAGAGTAAATGCAACTGTTTGGTTTAACATTCATACACAAAAAACAGACACCTCGCCAGGTCAGCACCTTTAGACTAAGCTGCTTTATAGGTGACAAATTAAAACTTTAGGCAATCACTGCTAGTTGAACCCAAGACAATTTCTAGGGCGCTGTCTCCACTTGTCCTGTAAGATGACATGGTTAATCCACAGGCCGTACTCTGCCTTTCGTTCTCACCTTGCTAATCCCTAGGTATTGAACATTTCGGTGCCTTGAGTACACACCTCCCGGACAGCAGACCAGTGTCTGACCCAGTCAGTGCCTACACCACAGTGCATGAGTGAACCCAAAACATGCACATTTGGCACAAGTTCCACATGTCCCATACCATTTTATTACTCCATGTTTGGATCATCAGTTATGCAGCAAAGCTGCTCCTGAACAGACCTTTCTTCTCTCTGGCTTGGCCACACAGCTAGAACACACTGTTGTGCACTGCACAATTGTTAACACACTTAGTCCCTCTATTTGTATATTTTTCTACACACTCAAAAAAATTAGCTTTCAAAAGTAAGGAAGGCCTAAGAGTAGGAAACTGTTCACTTGTTTTGATAAGAGGGAAGGAAGAAATTGAAGTATTCAACAACCCCTGCTTTCTCTCAGTATTTTTTCTGTTCAGGCTGAAAGGTCTGAGCCTAAACTATAGCTTGATGGCACTGCTGTCATACTCTTAAGCCAGTTTACTTCCACTGAGAGGAATGAAAAGAGAAATAGTGCAGAGAGAAGAGAGGAAGCACAGTCCAAAGGTTGCAAGAATAGCACACACTTCAGAAAACCAGGAAGCTGCTTTGCAGCACACTTCCTGTTTTACACCTCAAGCAAATTACTCAGTCCTTGTGTTTGTTTTGTCTCTATACCCCAGAGTATTTCCATGTTTCATGGGAGAACTGCGAACACGGAGATGTTAAAGACTAAGACCACAAATAAAGGGCAGTTAATAACTATGATAAATAAGGTACCAAGAGAAAGTCCCTGCCATGCTGTTAAATTGTCTCAACACCTGTTTGAGATTAACATTACATTTGGATTTAAAGAAAAATAACATGTCTATTCAGCCTTTTGGAGTCACATTTTTAAATTACTCACAGTAATCATGAGGGCAAGAAAGCTGTTGTCTCTTAAAAATGAAGATTTACTCTCACACAAACAACTGATTCCAGGAGATGCTACTTCATGGAAAACAAACAAACAAACACCAAAGAATCACTATATGGAGAAAGCAGCAACAAAACCACAGCGTCTGACAACCAGAAATGTGTGGCACAGGATTACAGCTGGAGGGATAAGCACCTCTTAGGAGGAACAGACACTAAAGGGATCATGTTGCAGAGGATCTACTATTCAGAAGTGAAAAGGTTCCCCCTAGAGATCTAACAAGGAAGGAAAAAGAACACAACTGTTAGCCTGTTGATCAGCTCAGTCAAATCTTCTGATTCCTGCAACTGATGAGAGACACATTAGGAAAAAATATCTGAAGATTTCCACTATGCCAGAGCCTGTTGCCATCTCCGAGCATCTCACCTCTCCTTTCAGTGTTTTTCAAATGTCAAACATACAAAAATTGGGTAATAGATTTACAGAGACAGGCATCTCCAATTCTACCTTTTCTGTGTGCCAGGGCAAAGAAATAACTGTGACTGCCTTACAGGACTTGGATGGTCAGAGCAACACAGACTTATTTGTCCTACCAGTGTACACCCGCTTTCTCTGCTCAGATATTTGGGACTAAAATGAAACTAAAGAAAGAATCAGCCATAACTGGTTTTCTCCCAGTTCTATATTAAAGTCTTTTCCCAGTGTCCAAATGACAACATAAACCTCCACCAGTCACAGGCCGGAAGCCACAGCCTTCAGCTGCTGCCGGGCAAAAGGACAGTACGTTGAAGTTCCTAGGGCTCGGACATTTTCATTTTAGCTGGGTCACTTTCTTGATCCAGGGTACGTATTTGCTGACCTTCGTGTACACACCAGGGGAATCCTTTCGACCACAGCCATAACCCCAGGAAGTGATTCCCAAAATGATCCAACGTCCATTTGACCTCTGACACATGAGTGGGCCTCCACTGTCACCCTGGCAGCTGTCCACCCGTTTATCTTCAGAGAGGTTCCCAGCACAAATCATGCGGTTAGTGAACTTCTGTCCATAGCGGGCCTCACAATCTTCCCGGGGTAGAAGAGGCACCACCCCCTGCAGTAGTGTTCTCGAATAGGACTTCCCTGGAACAGAACAGATCAGCCAAACCAATTCACACGTAGACAACAGACGCAACCTAGAGCAACAGTTCTCAGCACAAAACCAGATATTTGTACATTTCATCTCAGGAATGTGGCACAGAAATAGGCCAAACTCAGCATCTCTAAACCATCAGAACTTCAGAAAATAGTACTGCAAAGCCAGACCACAAAAAAAGAAATGTAAGATCAAAGAAATAGGGAAGAGGTTAGAGAAAGAGGTTAGATCAAAGGATGAGTCTTACTCCTGGTTTTGCCAACAAGTAACTTGAACCTTGCGCAATTTATTTCACCTCTCTGAGCCTCCATTTCCTTCGCTATAAAACAAGGACAGTGTTTTCACAAGGGAATAAATGCAGTAACATTTGTGATGCACTCAATCCTCAGAGAAGTTTTGGAACATGTTTCAGAGGCATCCAAATATTATTCAAAGGGAGCTTACTTCATCTTTGGCCAGACTCGTCCCTATTTGCTCAGATCTCTTTATTACCACAGACTTGGTCAGAACATAAGGATCATGTGCAATATTATAGCATAAACTTTCTATGCCCAAGATTTACAGTAATTTACAGACTTACTGTAGGTTCACAGGGCAGTAGGTAACTCGTTTGGAAAGCTGGTTTTGGTGTGTGGGAGGGATTCTAGCCATTAAATCCCACTACAGCTTAAGGGAGTCACATGGCTAAGTTGCTCCTTGATCCTTCCCAGACACCCCAAAATGACTCCAAAGGCAAATGTATGCTCTCAGTTGAGTAACTGAGTAACACTTGAGTAACAGCTAGAGAAACAGCTGGAAAGGAGGGGTAAGGCCAAAATCAACATACAAGCCCCTGGGGCTATTTGTTTTTTGGCAGCAAGTCCTTCTAAACATATGGATTTTCTCCAGTCACGGCAGCCCTAGAAAGGCCTCCTTTCCTAAATCCATGTTTTGCATCTATGAACCCCAAATGTGGAAGGACTGGTCAGCCAGTCACAAAGCTTCATTTAGTGTTTAAAGCTGTCTCCAAACTAGTGGATCCATGTAGGGACACCACCGAGCCCAGCATTTTAAAACATCACATTGAGAGAGTTAAGGATTTAGTAATTAATACATTTTAGAATATTTCCTGCTACCTTTTACCTAGGAAGCGTCATAGCAACGCAAGAGGGCAGGCACAGGCTGTCTCAAACCTAGTGCAGAAACCAATGTCAGAGCCCAACTGCCCCTGGAGCAACATCCGGGGAGATTCATCAGTGACCTGACTTCCAAGAAAGGTCAGCTACTTCACAGGAAGAACACTGTCTCAGGTCTCTCCCCCTGCACAAGCTCTTTATAAACAACATAGTCTGAGAAAGACACTTTCCATTGCTAAGCTCCCACTACCACAGCAGGAGGTCATGGAAACACGAGGGCCTCCCTGAACAGTAGATAGGCTTTGTGCACCAGCTCTGCACAGGTTGTTGCCTAAGGGTTTTGCTGTGGGTAAAAATGCACATAGAAGGGGAGAAGCAAGAGTACTATGACCAGGTGGCAGCATTCTTCTCTCCCACATCTTCAGAAGGATGCTATGGCTACTAAAACTTCCATCATGGGCAGACCCAAAACAGCTTCAAAAATCAGAAAACAGTGATCAGTGCCACAAAAATCACCTTATTTCCTGCTCCTTGACACCACGTGCTTGGCACAGACAATAGGAGCATTAAGAACATGGCCTTGAGTTGGGCAGACATAAATTAATAGCGCATATAGACTCCTCAGTCCAGAATCCCCCATCCATCTTGCTCCTCAAAGTCCTGTCACTTACCTGTGTCTCCCCAACCAGAGATGATGCAAGCTTGCCTGTTGATGTCAGACTTCTCTTTCCTATCAGGAAGGCAGACAGGCAGAACGTGGTAATTGAAGTAGAGACAGTGACCTTCTCTGCCCCGCATTCGGACCAGGGCAATGTCATTATCATTGCTGCCAGCCCAGTAGTTTCTGTGGAGGACAATCCTCTCCACAGGCAGCTCCCTCTCAAACTCATCCTTCACACCTGTGTGGTAATCGCCTACCCGCAGCAGGTAGCGTCGTACATCAACACCAAACCTAGAGAAAAAGACAGGTAAGACCTTGACATTCCTACTCACAGAAACAGACTGATGCAAGCCTCAGTTGCTTTGAGACTGAACCACCTCCTCACAAACTCATAAAATAGTGCCAGGTTCAGAACTGTGGGATCTCTTTAGCAGACGTGATAATGCCAGCTGTTGCAATCACTGTCTAAGACGCACGAGACTTTTTTCCATAAAAAGGGCTACAGCAGTTGCAATAGGCCTATGATCTCATCTTTTCACAGTTCCTTAAACCACAGGAAGAATGACAAAATGCTGGTTCCCTTTAAGTGTAAAACCTCAAAGTTAAGAAGGCAGGTGTAAGCAGTGAGGGATAAAGCAAGCCTATCATGAGTCATCACTGTAAGAGCTCCAAGATCACACACAACATAACCTGAAGGTTTTGGTTTAGAAACTTTTCTCATGTAGTTCCACTGCACTGGGAGAATAACCTTTTATGAGGTTATCTTGTTTGTCTTTAACAATCCCTTAGGGCTCCCAGCTCTCAGACACACCTTTTGAAGCAGTGGGCTGCAGTCACTACCCAGCAGCTGCTGATCAGTGTTGCTCCACACAGCAGTCGGGTATCTCTATGAAAACCCTTCAGCCGTAGTGAGACCTGCCATGGCCAACCACCTCTGGAGAAGAGACAGCAGAATAATATACATCACATACACAGGAGCTGTTTTCTTTTCCCATTTGCTCTGCCCTATCTGGGCTCAGTTGGCATGCATTCTCCTCTAGATGGACACATTGGTACAAATGAAGTTCAAAAATCACAAGGGAAAATGTTTTAATAAATTCACCATCTGCCAGGCTATTTCCAGAGTCCTTAGGAAAGCTGGAACCAGTTCCGGCTTTTTCAGCAATTACCTGAGAGCCTTGTTTCCACCTATGATCCTTTTCTTGCGACGGTGAAGCAGGCGCATGCCACACACACCAGACTCTGGACCTGTACAGCAAAGTTAGGACAGCTGGGTAGATACCTTCAGCTTAAATATCAACTGCTGTCAAAGAGCCAAGATATCATTCCCCTTCCCTGAGGGCATTAATCTTCCTGGTAGCTGACTGCATTGTGTTGTGCAAAGGAATTTACAGAAGATTTGTTCCCAAGGCTTTCCTCAGTTTTAGTGGAGGTGCTTACCTCCAGTATTTGTAGTCTTATGCCAGGAATAGGACATCTACAGCTATTTCCTCGGTGCTCTAAAACCCAAAACTTGCTCATAGTTACTGCTCTAAGAAGGGTGTAATGACATGGCTCAAGGGAAATTCTGAAGGGTCAAAGACCTGACACAAGTAGAGCTCCTGAGACTAGGCTGGAGCACCCTGTGTTCCTAAGAAGAGACAATGAAAACAAAACAAAACAAACAAAAACAAACAAAAAACAACAACTAGGAGGTGCAGGAGACTACATGCTTGTTTTGTAGCTAAAGCTTCAGCCAAAAAAAGAGAAGAAATACAGTGCAAAAGCATGCAGAGATCCTACAGCTCAAGCTCCGTAGAAAAAATGGGCATATCACCTGTTCTCCTGATATCTTGGACCTTCTCTTCAACATAGTCACAGATCACACCAGCATCTCCACTGTGCCAGCAGCTGTGAATCCCAGTGTCAGGCCTGACACACTGCCCCAGGGTGTGCTCCACACCACTACATTCTATGTTGTTCAGATGGATGGGCCCTTGGCCTTCACCAAAATAAGCCATTGCCCTGGCTTTTGCTGTACCACTGCAATGAGAGAGAGGGTGGCTAACCTGCAATAAGCAGGAGGCAAGTGAAACTCAGTACGTTTTAAGAGAAATTATATTTATCGATCACTCCACACACAGACAGTAGGCTAGTACCTGCTGAAGGCAGCATGAGAAAAGGATTCTAATTCCTCAAGCATACACAGGTCTGCCTGAACTATGAAATGAAGCTCCCAGCAACAGGCCCAGAAAGACACCATTCCCCCCAAGAGCTATTTCTATTTGTAAGATGTATCAATCAGATCTCTTACCTGAAACCAAGTTGCCTGCAAACTACTGCAGCATCTCTGTCTGTCCAGCCATCATCACAGACACTGCCCCACTGCCCATTCACAAATACTTCAACCCGTCCCTCCTTGGTGCTTTCTCCATCCACTAGCCGCACAGGAGGCCCTGCAGGAGAAAACACACGGGTTGCTGCAACCAAAAATACCAAAGGGCATGAGGTGCCCAGAACTTGGGTTCTATAGGAAAAACTGAACCCTAGAGATCAATAAGCTTAAAAAAAAGGGTGGAGATCATATATGAAAACTGTATCCCTCATTTCACCTTCTTGCTAAATCAGTAGACTGCATGCATATTAATTTATTTAATACACACTGTAATTCATATTCTGAAAGCTGAGTAAAGACAAGAACAAAAACAGAAGGAAAAGTATTAAGTGCTTAGGCAAGAATGGACAAGCTTAAACATGCCTTGGAAATAAATCCGTTAAGTGTTAAAACTACTGCATTATTCTAGGCAAGAAAAGAGTTCTATGTCCAGGAAAAACAATAACAAAAAATTAGATGCTGTATATTTCAATTAAAAACAGCTGACAAATTGCAAAGTCTCCTGCAGTAGAGAAGGCAGAGTCTATCAGCCCTCATATAAACAAAAAGTATGATGCTAACTTAAGATACATTTACAATTTGAATTAAGAGGGTGCCATCCAAAGAGGAGAGTGCCAATAACCACACAACAGCCCCTAACATCTGAAGTCCTCTTGTCTTGACAAGGTGTGACGCTAGTGTAACTACATCAGTTGCCTGATGTGTCTAGTTAAAGGGGGTTCCCATGTTTCCATAGACATGGGGCTGAGGCATTTCATCAGTGAGCAATGGCACAGTAAGGCAGCCACCATCCCTCAGATTCTCAGGTTTGTTTTAGAGACTGCCAACATAATTCTCTCCAGTTTCCATTTCTCTACAGGTCTGGCTGTACATCTGGTAGCAGAGCCACAGCTCTGTGGTTCTGCCCCCAAACAGCCAGGGCTCATTCCTATGAATTCTTCCCAGAAAGCAGTCTTCTCATTGAGACAGCACAGGGAAAACTCCCATATCTGCCATAGTTTCCAAAGGAACAAACCAGCACGAGATACTTTCTCACTGCCCAGAGCAAGATGCAAGACAAGTTACCCAGGCTGCCATCAGTGACGGTGCTGCTCTCAGGGGAACAGCAGACCCCCACATCCTCCGCGTGCGAGCAGTCGTGCTGCCCCCAGTTGCTATGGGGACAGTCCAGGAGGGAGAGCTCTGTCCCCACACAAGCCACATCATCCAGCAAGATTAAGCCTTGGCCAGCAGTGTAATCTCCTTCAGAGGCCAGGGTAGCAGAACCACTAGAGGAAAGAAACAGAACACAACATCAGATTCATTAAAACTAGCTAATCCCACAGAGGGGCCCAAATTCAGACCCAAAGGGAAACCGGGCAACTCCCCTGCAGACGTCAGATCTGGTATTGGTGCCCTCCCTACCTAAGCTACTCAGTGACACACTGGATATCAGCCAAGTAGCTTGCACATCTCACCAGCTTCAGCTTTCAGGAAGGCCCAATCAGACCATTAAGAAAACCCTTAATACTACACTTTTTTGTCCTGATGGTCTTCATTCAAGCACTGAAGCAGTTGGTATAGTTTAGCTACAGAGCAAATGGGTAATAAAGTTTAGTTGACAGAGTAAACAGGCTGGTAGTGCTGAGCTGATATATCTGGAAATTTAAGGAGCCATAAAACATTATCAAGCCTGTTATCTGTTTTCAAAACAGGTCAAAGCAAGAGGTAACAATGATATCTTTTTCTTGGAAAAGTATGTGGACACCTAATAATTTTTCCTGAGTAAAAATTGCATAATGATAATAACCCTTCCAACAAAGACAGAATTCAAGGAAGTAATGTCTAGCCAAACCTGTTAAAGAGACATGGAATCTAATCCTTGAAATTAGGAAGCACAGATACTACAAACACTCATTCCTACCTGAAGCCCAGCTGCCTGCAGACCACCTGGGCACCAAGGTCTGTCCAGCCATCATCACATACCGTGCCCCAGTCTCCATTGTAATAAACTTCTACCCTGCCTTCACTGGAGCTGCGACCACCAGCCAGTCTGACAGTGCCCTCTGCAAGAGTTGGGAGAACGAAAGACCAGAACTCAGTAAGGGAGAAAAATAGGCTGAACCCCACTTGTTAAAACCCTCTACAGCCCACAAGAGGAAGAAACCAAAGGCACAGACAGTTGTGGGTACTCAACAAACAAACATCCCTCAGCCTTTCCATGCCACCTGTGGAAAGCAATGAGACCACCACCTAGGCTGGCTCTGATTCATTTTCACCTGTGTAATATGGCAGTAAGGCTGCATCTGGATGGCATAGAGCTGTAGGTATGTACCTGTGAAAGGGTCACAGGAGACCCCAGCATCTTCAATGTGGTCACAATTTTGTTGTCCCCAGTCACTTTTCTTGCACTGGTCAAGTGAGAGTTCATTGCCTGAGCACTCCACTTCATCCAGCAGGATTGGGCCAGATCCCTGCCCATAGTGAGCCCATGACAAGGCTTTTGGGTTCCCACTGCAAATGATATATACACATGCTCAGTAAGGAAGGTCACAGTCTTGTTCACTTGTATTCTGCCTTGCACAAAGACTCTCCTACACTAGACTGACATCCTTCCATAGGTAATGTGTATTCCTGGCACAGTGGTGTTGTCAATTGTTAACCAAAATGCCTTAATAGGAAGTCCTGTAACAAGACCTCCTCTCCCAATACATAAAAAACATGTCCGTACCAAGAATGGTTCAGGTACTTGAGAAATTCTGAGGACAACAACGCCTCAATCTCAATGACAGGCAAAACTCTCAAAGTTGGAAGGATTTCAAATTTGACTTATCTATTTTTAAGCAATCCTGTGCCAATTTGTTTTTCAAGATTGCTCAGTATACAACAGCTCCCATGTTAAATGCTGGATGGCACAAAGAATGATGTGCTCTCTTGCTTTCCCTGACTGAAGAGGATAGGGGCAGTCACTGAAACTGAAGGTACTTAAATTTAAACAAATGACTGCCATTCACCTATGGAAATCACTATGACAAGTTATCAATGAGGCCAAGAAGATATGCATTAGGACATGTATGTAAAACTAATGAACAGGGATCAACACAAACAAGCCTTGGATAGGGATACACCATCTCTTTTTTATACAGCATAAACCCATAAAACTGACTGATTTTATACTGAATTAAGTACAAAATCCCTTTATAGGATGACCAGGGTTCTGTTCCCTTTCCATAGAAAGGACTGGTATTATAGTGAAAGGAGATGCTCTCACATTCTTTATTCAAACTACTTCTGTTACCGCTCCATGATGAACAGCAGGGAAATTACCTGAGTCCCAGCTGCCTACAAACCACTTCAGCATCCCGGTCATCCCACTGGTCATCACAGATGGTACCCCACTTGCCATCGTGGTAAACCTCCACCCGCCCTTCAAAGCTCTCCTTTCCTCCAACTAAACGCAACGGGACACCTACACCTGTGTTGCAAAAAAGAAAGAGATCAAAGCAGAGCAAGACAGAGACAAAGCACATCCAGCAGTTGAGGGTGTAGAACTATTCACAAGCCAGAGGATCTGTTAGGATGCTCTCATCCCACCCTACCACATCCTCCCCTCCAACCCCCCCAGAAGCATCCATGACTGCATGCCACAGCATGGGGTGCAACTGGTCCACAGATGGCTCTTTTACTGGCTCCTACAGTGACAAGGACTTTACTATCTGCGAAAAACCCATCTTTAATAAAAGGGGATGTGCTCATAGGCAACTGCCATCTTGCAATAATTTTAGAAGTACGCCCACTCTGAGTATTTGGGATTGGGAAAAGATAGATCATTTTTCACTGGAAGGAAATAATCTGCACAGCAGGTGAAAGTAGAACATGCTCCAATGATTTCCTCTTTTCAGCTTCCTGACCTCAGATTTAGCATCTGATCAGTAACACTGGATTTCAGGTAACATACACACAAGAAATAGGTAACGAACCACCCCTGGAGATTTACCTTCTGGAGGGACGCACATTACCATGGCGCTTCCCTGGTTACAAGTTCCTGACACAGCTTCCTGATAGCTACACTGCAGCAGGGCTTTCTCATCCCCATGGCAGTTTGCTGACTGCAGGTGCAGGGGAATAGGCCACAGTCCAGGATGACTCTTCTTTCCAGCTGTGCCAATCTCACTGGAATGGAAAATGCAACAGAATGATGAAACACTGTTATATTGCTTAACTCACACTTGTTTTCCAGCCCAGTTGTGGCATTTCACATGAGCCCAGTTGACTGGGAGTACATAATGGAGTGTCCATTTTCAGTCCAGTGGAAAAATCCAAACAAGCACAAAGCAATTCCCCCTCTCCCTCCCCATGTAATCCATTCTGTTTTCCCACTTACAGCTGTGGAGTTGAACTAGTCAGAAATGGTACCCTCATTTGAGAGTGAAGGAATGAACCAACCCATCAACAGATTGTAATATGTCAGCACATCTAAGTATCTGAATAAACTTTCTTTCTCTGTTAATCTCATCTCCTTGCTGTTTGTAAGTTTGAATAAGTCCAAATAAGAGATTCCCTTAGAAGGTTCATAGTCTCAAAATCTCTAATAGATCAGTACAGTAATTCCAGCTGTTAATGCTGAAAAGGGAATATAGTCACTCATCACAGACTTGAACACCAAGTTTTAGACACTGTTGTTTTAAAAAGTTCTTGCAAATGCTGATTGGGGTTGGACATAATCATGGGGGGAGAAAAAGGAAAAAAAAAATCCGGTAAAGGACCCTGGTAAGTGGGCAATCAGCCCACAAAACAAATTCTTCTCTCCCAGCCAAGGTATTATGCCAGAGGAACAGTAACCAGAGAGGCTGTTCTCTCAGAGACCATATGAGCATGTAACACTTGCAACCACAACAAGGTTCTCACCTGAGACCTAGTTGCCTGCAGACAACACTGGCATCCCAGTCAGTCCAGTGGTCAGCACAGATGGTGCCCCAGAGTCCACCAAAGTAGAGCTCCACACTACTATCTTCAGCCAAGCGCACAGCACCTTCCAAAAAAAAATAAAAAAAGAAGTCTTGGACTTGGGTGTAGCTGAGCTGGACCTGACTTCTCTCATCCCTGTTTTGGAGTGCTGTTACTGAAATGACCTGTATGAAGGCGTGCAGAATGTGGCACCTCGACACAGGCACACAGCACACCTATACCTGTATCCTTCACTTTAACGAAGCCATCTTTGAAAGCACTTACACTGGTGAGGGAAGAGACTTTGCTATTTCATTTATTATCTGTTCTGCAAAATGCAGCTAAAAGGAGCATCAAAAAACAGGAGGACAAACAGAAGCGTTGCTCGTGAGTTGGTATATTGAGAGAGCTCAGCTCCTTTGCATGCCTCAAGATAAGCAGCTATCCCTGTATTGGCACTGCCAGGACTTCTATAGTAAGTCTAGGACCCACGTTGCTGCAGAAGATTTACAAATCTATCCACAGAATATTTGTCCTTGTTTTATTTGAACTACTGCAATTATATGAGGAGAGCTCAGATATGGCTACTTAAGGAGTTGGAGAAGGTTGTTTTCCACATAACTTAAACTGCTTTCAAAATGGCATGTTAACAATAAGAAAAAGAAGTCTCCTTATATGAGAATTAAAGCATTTATACAAGGCATTATAGCAGCTTAAATCAAATCCATACTATACAGATGTTCTTCTCTCACACAGATTAGTTTTTAGTCCTAATTCTTTTGACAATTTGGGACACTTAGTGTACTGTGCTTCTTTCATAGGGTATTACTGTATCTGCTACTTTCAAGTCTGTGCAGCACCTGTTTCTGGCCTGAACCCCTTGAGACAGTGTAGCCCACACTCTGGCAGAGATACTAAGCAGCTCTTACCTTGGTTACAGTCGCAGTTAGCCCAGCCTATGGTCCCTGATGCAAGCCGGTAGAAGCACCAGGGTGTAGATCCCCCTTCTGGGTTCCTGCAGTGGTTGTGGTCCCCTAAGCCACGGTCTGGGTACTGCTGCACATAATCAGGGAAATCTGCCCAGTTCAGGCACTCTGCCCCGGCCTCAGTGACCGCCAGCGAGCCATTGTAATACCCAAGAGGTCCGATGCCACACACGCTAGACACTGGGCACAGAAAGGAAGCTGTTAGCATAACCTAAGGCATCTCACATGGAGGCACAAACAATACTGGACATATCGGCTGATTTTCTGAACCCCTTTTGTGTTTACAGTCTTGATTGCTACTTGCTTGTTTGATTTCAGTTACATCAGTCTTTAAGGCAGATGCTACAAGAATGTTAATACATACTATCTAAAAACCAAGTTGATCTGTAAAAAACAAAATGCATAGACCTTTAAAACATGTTAACTCTGGGCCCAAACGTGGACTATTTGAACTAGTTCCCATTAATGATTATTTCAATAGAGGCATTCCCTTTCTCTGGGCCAGCAGATGAGCCTGGCAGACTCTTCTCCTCTACCTGTTTTGGTACCTGAATATGATACTCTTAAGTTTGATCCTAGGCTCTTCAAAGGATTAACTGCCTGTCTAAACTGATTGTGACTGAGAAGAGTTTAAAATTACCCGTCATTTCTATAAAACAGGAAGGTGGGAAATAGTACCGTACTTCACTGTATGTATGTTCCTTATACATATTAGCATATAACCTGGCTTGTCTGAACTTATAGGAAAGGAAAGGGAACCACTTTCAAGGGGGAGTGTAGATGCCAATATTCCAGGCCAGTGCCTACACGAATTATCTTATGCAAAGAAACCCCAACAAATAATTAAATATGGGGGGAGGGGGGCGGGTTGGGAGACAGAGAGAGAGAGAGAGAGACAGAGAGAGAGAGAGAGAGAGAGAGAGAGAGAGAGAGAGAGAGAGAGAGAGAATTCACCATTCATGACCCTGAAATAAGAAATAGGGAAACCAGAATAAGATTGTGCGTGAAGGCGTGCTTTTTAAGTGTGCATAAAACGGGAAAAGACAATTCAGAAGTGGGTAACAGTTGTAGTTCTATTCACTGAATAAACAAAAAATATTTCAGAAAATCCTTCTGCTGTAAAGACATGTAAGGTAAACAGCAGGGGTAAGTGACAGCTAAAGGTTAGCTACAAGGTACAAAAGTGAGAGTTACAGTAAGCTGTCTGGAAAACACACTGTGCTCCTTGGATTGACTGGGACCCTAAAAGGGGGGCATATGACAAGACAGTACTTACTAGGAGGAGCAAGCATGCAGAAAAGACTGAACAGAAAAACAGATGAAAGGAAAAGAACACAGTAAAGGAAGAGAATTGCAAGAGTATTAGACATGAAGAAGAGAAAGTAGTCTGAGCATATTGGTGAAAGAGATAAACAGACACTGAGGCACAAAGGAGAAAAGAAATGGTGGAAAGAAAGCAAAGAAGCCAGACAGCAGTGGTCCATCGTACCTGTAGTCTCAGATCACCACTGCAGAAAAAGAGTCTGCTTGATGACTGAATTAATAACTTCTTGTTCTTACCTGCACTCTGCAAATGGTTTTGGCTGGGCTGGGATCCCAGAAGAGCCTGGGAAAAGAAACAGAGCAAAAGCAGAGAGATGATTATCCGATGAAATAAACATGGGCATGTTCTGAAAGCATCTCGGCCTTTTGCTGCTTTAGGCAAACACACCTTGGTAACCAGCCTCTTCCCTGTTCTCCCTATTGCTCTTCTTCAAATCCAATCACAGCTCTGCCCACTGACAAAAAAAAATGAATAATTACTGACCTGCAGAGATTTACCCTTGATCTAAGCACTACATTACAGGGCTCTGCTTGTTCTTTCCAGGGTTTCAGCCCCAATGCTCTGAGCAAACAGAAATGTAAGTCAGAGTGAGATGTCTACCGAAAGACAAGCTGGAAGAAAATCGTTGTTACCAGTAAGAAAAAATGAACAGCCACTCATTCTCTGTCCATGTAAAGGGTAAGCCTTCTATGATCACACGAGTAAACAGATATATCTACCTGATGGGATGATGCTCCCAGGGATCCCTGTTAAAATAGCAATAAACATCCACATATGAAGCAGGAAGCATGTAAAGAAGAAAATCCAACATGGCTTTTTGAGTATTTTGTTTTTGCTACATCAAAGTACGATATGTCCTATGATATTATTATCCAAGTGTAATAATATAGCTAAAAACAAAGAATATGGAACAAAGAATTCCAGCATCCTGTCCAGTGCCAAAACTGCATTTCCTCTTGTAGGCAGTGTTTTGGGTGATTATAACTTGACTGCTGGTTGAGAGATAGGGATCTCAACTTCAACACCATTACATGGTATGCAGGCAGGTGCAAGACCTTCACAGACCCAGAGTGAAAAGAAGAAACTGTACGTGCTTCTGCTAGCTCCATGTAGTTTAACTCTTTTCTAAATACAGCTGCTTATGAACAAAGGCTTCTACTTCACAGAGCAGAGGTGTGCATATAAAGAAAACTAGCTATTGCAAATAGTTCTGTTTTTCTTCAAAACGCAGTAATTTTGCTTCTCTCAGCTTCACCTCTCCTTGGAAAAAGGTAAGAGTAAACTTTGGGAATTAAACCAAATCCACCTCTGGAGTAAGCCAGGAGAATCCCCATAGATGCCACACACCTCCTCATGGCTGATTTCATTTACAGATTGAGCTTATGAATAACGGTCCAACAGGTGTTGAGAACCACAGCCAAGCTTCACCATCATCCTCCAGAACTCAGAACGTGATACAGCATATTGAAAATGAATTCCTTACATGGTTCAGGAACTGTGCGTCAGACCTCAGGTGCATATGCGCAAGGGGATGCACAGATAAAACAGTAATTAACTGTCAAAACCCTATTCAGCCAAAAATCCATTTGTCTTCACATATCCAGCTGTTCTGAACTCACATAATGTTCTGTAAAACAGCAATGCTGAAGGACTCATCTGAGGATCTCAAAGCTCTCTGTAAAGAGAGGAAAGTGAGCTAAACTATGCTTTTCTGACTGTCCAAGATCACACACAAGACAGGTGATCAAGGCATAATCCAGGTACCCTGACTTCTGGTTTCTAGTGTGCACTTGTACACACATATAAGCCTGCAAGAGATAGAGGGATTAATAACTGGCTGTATGAACGACCAAACACGCTCTTCCTGGAGACTGACCATAAATAAAAGAACCGCATTCTAAGTAATATGCTTCCCTTTTAATGAAAAACTAGTTGCCAGTTTCTGTAGCAGTTTCCAAAATCCTTCAATAGTCATCATCACCAAATTTTAGTGCAAACAACCTGTGCTGCAGTCACTGCCCCAGGTCTGTGTGGCTATAGATCATCAGTCCACAACAGCAATAGGGATAATCAGTCCATCAGTGAAGAACAGAAACAAAGGATCCCTCCTGCCAGGGTCACTGCAGTGCTTGAGTAACATGGGAAACCTGAGCCAAAGCATCTGCAAGCCCTTGCGCATCTGCTTCGCTGCTTTGTTTCCTTTCCTGAGTTTCATATGCAGAATGAAATAAATCCCTCCCCAAGCCCCCAACCCTTCCCAGAGACCACAGCTGCCTAGATACTTGAGAAAACATATTCAATGAGAACATGATCCACTTACAGTGATGATATTAAAAAAAAAAAAAAAAAAAGCAATGTGACTTTTTACAAGCAGATAGAACAATAATTTCTTACCTCCCTGCTTCTGAGACAGGATAACAGACTCAAGAGCTCTACCAAGAGTGTGAGTACTTTGGGGATCTTCATCCTTCCTGTACAAAGTGGACAGAAGCTTTTTGAAGCTTCACAGTCTCATTTTGCTGCTGGGCTCAGCTGCTGCCTCCTCTTCTTGCTCTCCAGCTCAGTTTCCCCAGGTGCAGGGCACTAGCTGCTACACATTGGAGGTAGTGGGATGCCTCTTTCATTTCTGCATGGGGAAAGGGGTGGAAGGGAAGGAATCAAAGTTCCCAAGAGCATCTTAAAATTTCACTTTCCTCTTCCTCTCCCCATCTCTTCTGCTTGACTCTTCTCCTCAGAAAGGGAAAAAGAAGGGAGAGAAATAAGGGAGGAGAACATGCCCCAGAATTTCTCTATCACCTTTAAAAACAGCAGGAGGCAAGCGCAGACGGGTAGGGCACAGCCCTCAGCTTGCTCCCACACCTCAGCTATCCCCTCCCTTTCCCTTGCTGTCCCAGCCTCTCATTTTGCTGTGGGTATGCATTTCTCCAGAGTGCCAGCCTCCGCCTCTCCACCACTGTCTGCCCAGCAGCCCGGCCAGCCGCTCTCTCTTCTCTTGAAATTCCTTCTTTCCACAGCTGACTCTTCCTTCCCTCCCGTAAGCACAAAGGCTGTAGCGGCAGCAGGGATCTGGGGCTTCCTACTGCAACAGCTCCAGCAGCGAAACTGAAAAAGGAAATGGCTTGTACAAGCACATTTGCCAGAGATTATACTTGTTGGAAGGAATCTGGACTTTATCCCCCCTCTGCTGCCTCCTTGATTAGCTGCTTGCAGCTTCCTGAGGTCAGACTTTCCTCAGGCTTGAACACAGATAAATGGGTCCCAGAAAATTATTTTAAGAATCTTCCAGATTTCCCCAGGAAAAAAAAAAAAAAAAGAAAGTGGCACAGCCCTCTCTAGGACGCTTTCCCACTTTTCAGCTCTGCATCTTGTCATTAAGGATATTGCCTCCAGAGATCTTTTCCATCAAGTGTCTTCTTGACCTTGGACTGTAACGTGATTTTTCATTTGATTGGCTAGGGCGATTTCTAGAGGACTGATCATTATTTTATTGCTATGAATAATCTTATTTTTTCCAGTGTTTTCAGCTTACTGCTCCTTCATATAAATTAGGGCTAGAGGCTATAACAAAAGTTTTAAACATTATTAAATCTAAGAAGGCTATTGCTCAATTTGAAGCTGTTCAATTTTGGATTTTTTTTTTTAACATGTTCCCCATGCTGCTCCTCAGCTCAGTCTAATGGACATTTCCTACTTTTGTATTTGGATTATGGAGGGATTAACTCTTAGTGTTCTGCAGCATAAATCATGAAGGTCACCTTAAGAAATGAGCTCACTTCTGGCCAAACCTGCTGAGAAGCATTTCCAAAGACACCTTCAGCATAAAAACAAGAAACAGGCTGATACAAATCCATTGGCTTGATGAAAAGCCTCTTTTTTTCTTTTCCCACTTATTGCCCATTACTCACTTCACATGACAGTTTTGTGTTGCCTCTTCTTTAGTTACTCATCAAATGCAATGAAATTGCACTACAGCTGGATCTTTTACAGGAGGACTGAGTGAGTGGTAGGAGGGAGCAGTTTCTTGAGTGGCTTTGTACCACAGTGCATTCTGGACACAGTGGATTTGGCCAATAATTACACTCAGTTAATTAGAAGAAAATCTCCTATATCCTATGATCCTCGTAGCTCAGGAGGCAGATGATCAGGTCAACAGAAGATGGAAATAGCTTAGATGCTATAGCATTCTGTAACTCTCAGGCAGCATTGGTAAAAAGGAGCAAAATGAAAAGCAAAGATGAGAATGTGTTGGAATTTTAGAACCGCTTACTCCAGTGAAAACACGAGGAAAGGATGTACTACAAACAATAACAGAAAATCCACCAACACTTAAAGAACTCTGCTCCTTAGCCAGGAGTTGAGAGGTTGTTGATGCCACTTCAAAACTCCCAAGATGATGGTCACCTATCTAACCCTTTAGAACCGGAAAGGAACAGATGCATTCAATCTCTATCTGACATGTACTAATTGAGTTTAGAACCTACAGCAAAAGCCTGTACTGGATTTCTCTCACAGTAGCTTGCTTCCCTCTTAAGTAAAGGCTTTTCTAGGTATTTTAAAGTGATTTACTCAAAAGGAAAACACAGACCAGTGCACCAAAAGCAAGAGAAGTCCAAGTTTGTTATTCAGCTTCCTGATGAACAACAAACCATGTCAAGATATACTGGTCTTTGCAGTAGTCTCCTCTATGGTGGGTCCTCTTTTGGAACTATTTCCTTCTTGCAAAGACCTCCCCCTGGTTTTCTTGCACATGTAATGACATTTCCTTGAGATGGATTTCAGATACAAAAAGAGCTTCTCATGGCTATGCATCTCTTCTTCCTTTCCTTATTTGCTTATACTCTGCTATGAGTCAAACAGTATCAAAAGATTTGCCTACACAGAAGGGTTTTGCTATTTAAGTGACCACAATTTTACATCTAGTTACACTGGCATCAGTTCTTCTCTGGACTCTCTCAGCTTAAACAACTTGCAAGAAACCACAAACTAAATTAGCCTTGTCTGTGTCTAAGACTGACCAAGCAGGAAATCATGCCAATATAACTATGGTACTTTAAACATGTTTTACTTCATCTCTAGATACATTACTTAGTTAGAACTTTCCTGTGCGTGCAAGTTTGAAGTAGCTGTGATTACCTAAGTCCACTATTTAACATAAATCACCTTCTCACCCTGATTAAAAATAAAAAAAAAAACCACACCTGCCTTCTAAAACAAATGTACACCTCAGGAATTAAACCGATTACTCCTGAACTGGCAGGACTACTATTCATAAAACCCAGATGAACACCAAGTTTTCCCATTAAAGGTATATATTCATCTCTCTAAGTTAAGAAGCAAGAAAGTAATTTTGCTTGCCACATTAGGAATAAGAACAGGTTCAAGTCAGTGACAAGACTGACTTGGCGCCAGGAACTGGGCCTTAGTGTTTTTGCTAGTCTCATAGCTGCATGTCAACAGAGAAGGTAGGGCAAATACAGTTAAAGATTACAAACTGATGCAAGTGCATATCCTTCAACAGAGGTGGTTCTTTGCTTTCTCAAGTGACCATTTTAGTGCAAACATCATTTATACAGAGGTGCTATAGGTCATTCTCTTGTGCATCTACTGAATACTTTTTGGTAGCCAGTAGAAATCATTAATCCTTACCAGCTTTGTTTGCAGACTACTAATTACAAAAGCACAGTAAGGCTGCTTCTAATTGATAACTAAGGTGCAAGTGGAGAAAGAAAAGTATTTAAAAAATGTAAAAGTACAAATCTTATTCTGACCCTCTAAGGGCATCAGGCATGCAGATGCTGAAGGCTATCTGCTCAACAGAAAAACTAATCAATAGCAAATTTCCAACAGGAGTACTAGGGAGCAAAGGCTATTTTAAAAAGTTGGAATAATCACAGCTATTTTGCAAATCTAAACAAACAAAACAACACAAAACATCAATAAATCTCCCTCTGGTTCTGGGCCTAGATGCCGGTCAGGCTAAAAAGAAATTAGCCAGCAGGGCTAGGGAAGTGATTGTCCTCCTGTACTCGGCTCCGGTGAGGCCACACCTCGAGTACTGTGTTCAGTTTTGGGTCCCTCGTTACGAGAAGGACATCAAGGTGCTGAAACAACTCCAGAGAAGGGCAACGAAGCTGGTGAGGGGTCTGGAGAACAAGTCTTATGAGGGGTGGCTGAGGGAGCTGGGATTGTTCAGTCTGGAAAAGAGGCTCAGGAGCGACCTTATCGCGCTCTACAGTTACATTAAAGGAGGCTGTAGCAAGGTAGGGGTTGGTCTATTCTCCCACGTGCCTGGTGACAGGACAAGGGGGAATGGGCTAAAGTTGCACCAGGGGAGGTTTAGGTTGGATATTAGGAAGAAATTCTTTACTGAAAGGGTTGTTAGTTAGCCATTGGAATAGGCTGCCCAGGGAAGTGGTTGAGTCACCATCCCTGGAGGTCTTTAAAAGACGTTTAGATGTAGAGCTTAGTGATATGGTTTAGTGGAGGGCTTGTTAGTGTTAGGTCAGAGGTTGGACTTGGTGATCTTGGAGGTCTCTTCCAACCTAGATGATTCTGTGAAATAGACAATGGTATTAAATCATCTTTTTTAACTTCTTTGAATGTTAGTCCAAAATGACAAATCATTTGGATGAAATGTAACTCTTCCCTTTACATCTATGTGTTTGTCAAAAAATTCTGAGAATTTCCTACCCTCAAGCAGAGACTGAGTTCTGAAGTTCAGGAAAATAAAGAAAAAAAATAATCAGTGTTTCCTCCCTAAGAGATCTTCAGTGAAACCCTAAGAAACATAGAAACAAGAAGCATAGTTAACAGCAATCATACACAGAGCTGGTAAAATATTCAGGCTATAAGGAACAAGAATAATATCAAGGAATTCCAGCAGATTTGCTTCAATCCTGTAAATCCTACTTAGGAGGGTAGGACAGCTAGTCAGCTTTTGCATAATTCTTTCCCCACCATGCAATCACGTACAGGTCTCTGCAGCAATTTTCTTAACCAGTGAGCTCAGCACCAGGAGCAACAGAACCCAGTTTTCTTTTATGCCCCAGCAACAGTACAAGCCCTGAACTCAGAGCAGATGCTGTCATGTACTGCAGTTACACATATTAACTATTAATGGAACGATCCTAAATGTAAGCATGTCATGAAACATGCTTATACATGCGATATAAGCTTTACATGAGATATGGGGAAACTGCAGCAACTCAAATGACAATCAGTAACATAAGTCTTTTTGATTACTGCATAGGTTTTCTCAGCCAAAAGAGCTGCTAGAGTACTTTTTAAAGAAACTGTAAAACCTGGTTGCATCTGAAAAGCATTCCCTTTCCTCCCTTCTTCCTCCAAATATACACATTCCTTTACTGACTGGAAAACAGCATGGTAATTTTAAGCTTACAGTAAGTATATAAAGAGTCAGGGAAAACAAGAACTGAACTTGGGAAGCTCACTGTGAAGCAGTAAAAAACAATAGCTGTCTCAATTAGTGAGAACTGAGCAAAATTTCAGAATACAACAAAAAAGTATTACTTTCTCTGTTACAGCCTCTTATATAATGATGTGGTTCTTAACAGACACTAGAATTTGGTACATTTAGCATAGCTGCTAGCTTAAGAGGTGCAAAACTATACTTTATATTGTATTTTAATACAAAGAAAAAACATAATAGAAGTGAATTTAGAATTAATCTGTTCCTCATTACCACCTTAGCTTGTCTCCTGCAGAAAAAAAAAGAATTAGCAGGTAGCTCTCCTTCTCAGAGAGCATCTTACAGACTGAAAATGCAATGTCACATAACAGAAGCGTTTTCCCAAACTAAGATGTGAATGTAATGTTCTTAGTGACCCCGAGTCCTCTGAAGGCCCCATCTATGCCGTAATAGCAACAGCACAGTAAATTACCCTCTGGGATAACCCACTAATGAACATTTAAGTAATACTTACTGACAACTGCTTCAAAAACTTGAAAGCATATGCTTGAGCAAGATTTATGTGATGAAGAGGTGTAGACCTGGGGCTCTACAGAAGCCAGCTCCAAACAAACTACATGTTCATACAGTCTGCATGTACCATCCCCCATCTTGATCATTACTTTTTCTTTATGCACCAAAGACTTAATAACATAAATGGTTATATTGCTAGTTCTCTGAGGAACTGTTTTTTTTTTTTTTTTTTTAAATACCAATTAGGTACTGGTCCTTGAACTAGGACCTGATCGCAGTTTTCCGTCACCCTAATGAAAAATAACAAAATTAAGTTAATTATACAATTTCAGTACCAGAACATGCTCGAACTTTCTTTCCACCTTTTAGCCATGCTGCCCCCCAAATAAGCAATGGAACATTTTGCTGTAGACCCACAACAACCAACAGTCTTTTATTATTTTATTACAGTACAGACAACATAATCAATGTACATGACACTGTACCTGCAAATCATAGGGTCTAAATCACAAGCTTCTATATTAAAGCTATATTTCATCCTTACCAATGTATTGTGTATTAGCAAGGTATTTTGGTGAAGATTTCTTTCTCATTCTGCAGCCTTCTTGTACATCAGCAGGAATTCAAAAAATTTCAAGAAGAACCAAATTGTGTATAAATACAAGTATGAATATGAATCACGGTGTTACTATCCATTTTAAGTTGGCCAAATCTCTGGGCCTGAACACTTACTGATAGCAGCTCCTAAGTTAGGCAAAAAATGTATATACAAAGAGAGATCACCCCTTAACTGAGAAAATATGTTTACACACATTCCTAGAAGATTTTATTTCACAGTGAGCACCTGCCTCCACACTGCTGCTGGTTGGACAACTCACTGCACAAATCCTTAAGACTGCAAGACCCAAGAACTTCATTCCAACAAACTCAGCCAATGGTCAAGAAGGCTGTTCTTCCAGCCTGGAAACAAAGATGCTGTCGAGATCGACACAGCAGTGCTGACATAGCACTTGGCATCAAACACTCACAGAACTGTATTTTTCACTTATTTTCTGAAGACCCCAACTTTAATTGCTTGTCTGCGGTCCCTTTAACAAAGCACGTTATACATAACGTGTAATATTAGGAAACCTCCTCAGGAGCTTGTTCACTTTGCTTGAAGTTAAGTTTCTCTGGGGCGACAGTGTCTCCTCATCCTCTTTCTCCCTGCGCTCCTTCTGAAACAGGAAAAGAAAGCTCAGAATATTATCTGTTTATTTGCCACCTTAACCCTCACCCTCAAACACTACTAATAATTGTATGGGAATGTTTATTTCAGAAGAACACTATTTCTTTAAGGAAAACTCATAATAGCACTTGGCTAAATAATCACAAGGCTTTTAAAAACTAGTCTTCTTTAAATTGTGAAATTAATGAATAACTGACACTTTGTGAAGATATCTTTCCATATTCTTAATCAACAATATTATAAGCTTATAATAGCAATACAAATGTTTTACCTTTTACTTTCCGTTTTTCAATCTGTTTTTATTGTAATCTACCAAATAATTGGAGGACAATTTTTCATTTATGATGTCAAACTGCAGCAATAAAAAGCTACTTATTAAATTATGATACTATTACTAAAAACATAAAAACTTGAAATCAGTTTAAGGACAAGTTTTGTACCTGTATCAACATTTAGACTTTGCTTCAACAGTGCTGAAATTTTAGAGGTTAAAAACTGGAACATATTAAGAGAAATTAAGAGAGCTGGCCAACAGCATCTGAACTCCAAGAATTTGACAACACAAAAAGGACTGGTTGTGACTACTGTTTTATCCCTAGTTATACCATACAAAACATCTGGTGCCCTCCTATGCTCCTTTAAGGAAATTTCAAATTCAAAAAGGAAGGGCTGTGTACCTGATGTACATCATCCTGCATCTCTCCTACAGTTCAGACGGCTTTAGGTCAAATCGAATTGTTCATGGAACACTTATTGGCACACAAATATGACTGAGGGCCTCTCTTCCTTTCCTACCACTAGCCTTAAAGAAGACAAAATTGGCTTTAATTACTTCTGCCCTTGCCACACAGTCATAAAACATCTGGATCTCCTTGGCGCAAGCTATATCATTGAAGTCATTCTGCTTCCAGCAGGCCATCATTACTGACATCTCTGTAATGCACGTTGCCTCTAGAAGGGAAAAACAGAACAATGAAAGCTTAGGTATCCAGGATTTCATTCTAACATCCTCCACAGTACATAAATCTCCAAAGAGGAGTTTAAAATGAGGTAGAGGAAGATGAGAAAAAACAACAGTGAAGTAAACAGCAGTATCTCATCATTGCTTCAATTAGAGAAGAAGCTCCTAGCACAAGGATTAGCACAATCAGAGCCACCTGGTTGTTACATTTTGATACAGCATGTACGTTAATAATTCAAAGTGCTTTATATGCAGGACTTGCACATGGAATATTGTAAAATACAGACTGGGGGTTGGAGTATGGGAAATTACTCTTTTAAAAACTCCTCGTGCACTAATTCCATGGCACAAACCGGACCCCCTTGCCTGTTGGAATGCTTCTGGTCTTTTGTCCGACTTCCCAAGGGGCTGCTGAACAGCTACCACAGATGTTTTGTTTTGCGTTTTATCTCTGTATTTCCTGAACGTTCAGAAAACGCTGTTACACCACAGCTTTCCAGCTGCAACATTTAGAAACTTTACAGAAACGTTCCTCAGAGCACACGGCGCTCCCGAGAAGGGATTAGAGCACGCCCTGACACCACGACGACCCTTTCCGGGGCGAGGCAGCAGGGCCAGCTACCAGGGACGAGGCTCGGGAACACCGCGTTTACCGGCCCCGCCGGGAACTCACCCCCTGCCGTCTCCCTGCGGTTCGCCACCTTGTCGGCCAGCACCAGCGACCGGGTGGGGCGGACGATCGGGGGCCGCTTCTTCTGCCGCCACTGCCCGGTGAGCCAGCGGCCCACCCAGGCCGGGTACGCGGGCGCCGCCATCTTGTGTGCGAGCGGCCGCCCACGTGAGGCGGCGCGCAGGCGGGCGGGCGGCGCAAGCCGGGCCCCTCACGGTGCCCTGAGGCAGGGCGAGTGAAGCCGCTTGTGGTGTGACCTCGCTTTTCTGCCCTCAGTCTGCTTCCCAAAGTCCGTATAAAATTCATTACCTCTTCGCAGCTTCTGTGCTACACGCTAACAGCTCCCCCAGTTCACACCTCTAAACCTTTTCTATGCAAACCCACTGGTCGAAGGGGCATGCACACTTTAACCCGAGTGGACAAAATCGCCATCGTTTCAAATAATCCAAACGCACCTTAAGGAAGTCTTTTGCAATTGCGTGGCAACTTTCATAGTGCCTGAAATTCAGCATCACCTCACACTCTCAGCCCCACATTTCTCTCCCCTACCTCTTAAAAGCTGCAGCGCCCCTGCCTTATCTACTGGTGCCCCTACTGTGACTCCCAAGAGCATACTGACACCGCTCCTTCCGAAATGGCATCGCTGTTCTCACAGCCCCGTACTCGGTAACGGAGAGAATCCAGATATTCCCAAAAGTTTCTTAATGTTGCATTTAAATCCCTGAAGTTGCCAACGCCACTGGCTGATTCTAGAGCCCTGTGCCCGCAGCTGAAAAGACAGACACTGTAACAGGGAGCACGGCCACATTTCAAGAACTAGGGTACCGAGATCTGCACAGCATGAGGGGCGAGGCAGAAATAGAGAGGTGAGGAGCAGACACTGGGGACCTAAAATACTCAGTTCTCATCATACAGTAGTCACTGAACTGCACCATTTTACCACTGTATCACAGCCCTTCTATGCTGTAGAACATCAGAGGAAACAGTTTTCTTCCACAGGAATGATTGTATCATTTTGGGTTTCTCTGACCATATACAGAATGTCAAACCAAAGAAACTTGGGAGGTGGGTTTTGTTTTTTTTTTTTTTCCATAGGATATTGGTTTGGATAAAAGGAAAACATTCAACCTCCTAGCTATTGACATAAAATTTAAAGCATTCCCCTTGCCTCTGCCTAGACAAGGAAGTTAAGACATTGGACTTTTGTTACTTTGAGTTAAATACAACCAGACCTATACCAGAATATTTTCAGCACCATTACTAAAATTTGCTGCATCTGCAGACTTAATATATTCTGGTATGTGTGACTATAATTATTTTTTGTGTTATTTTTAAAATAGTATTTTCTTAGAGTCCAATTTTTAAAATATGAGAACACATTTCCAAGTAAACAAAAGTGATTTTGTTTTGTCCTCTTCAGAACCAAAGTGGCATTTCTTCAGATCCAAATTCAAACATTCTGACTGGAAGTTCTGGAGCATTTTGGTAAAGGATATTTATATTTCTCTGCTTCCATTTTTTTTTCCTGATGGGACGGGAAATTAGCTATATTTCTAGCCTGGCTACCAGTGGAGAAGAAAAACAAGCTGACACCCTCAAAATAGAGGGCTTGCATCCTGAAACTCTAAATGTTATAAGTCTTTCAGCTCAACATAGAGATGTCACTTCAGTGTTCAACATTCCCATTCTTGTGAGGTTGAGCTGTTCATATTTTGCCTCTTCTATTTACACCCCCTGATAAACACTTTTCTCTGCTGCATTTGACTGCTGTAATTACTAACAAGGCTTGCACAAGAACAAAAGAGAAGCAGCAAATGTTAGGACATAAGAGAAGTTGAGCTGCATTCACTGTAAATCAACCTCCCTTTTTCCAAATTACATTAGCTAATGGTGGCAGCACCTTCAGGTACATTCACCTTCAAAAGCTGATCTCTCTTTTAAACAATTTCAAGAAAAATGGGGGGGGGGAAGCTGGGAAAGAGAAAGGCAAGCTACACAAGGAGAATTTTAATAGCTTCCTGTCAGTTACTCTGCATTATAAACCTTTTTTCTTCTTTTTTGGCATTCAGCCTGGGATTGGAGCATCAGCCTAAGAAATTCCCAAGATGCCAAAAAATGTATGCAATTGTCTGCACACCCCATGCGTCTGAAGTGTGGCATAAACGTTGGTTTCAAAGGGAGAATGTGGAACCACAAAAGAGATTTGATACCCAATAGCCAAGTCTCCCTATAGCCTGTATTTTTCACAACTGTTATCACAGAGTCACAAATGGATGAGGCTGAAGTCCTGACTTTTCAGGAAAAGTCAGAAAAACAGTTCCCTCAACAAACTGAACAGTGAACCCCACAGAAGTTTCACTGTGCGTCCTGAGCATACACCTATGAAGAACATGTGAAATTCTAACTTTGTTTGCAGCTTCTTTACTTGAACGAGTATCATTAAAAGGTGAATCCTAGGCTGTGATCCAGCTGAATTCAGTGTCAAAAACAAAATGACCCAGAGACAAAACTATTAGCACTAGATTTGAAAAGAAAACCTACAACACAACTAGAATAAGGGGCAGTTATGATGCTGCAATAAATGCATGCTAACAATGCTGTCCTAAAATATATTCCAGATTGCTGTCTTAAATACTTCTTTAAGAGATGAAAAATTACACCACAGATTCCTTCTTCTTCTTGAGTAACTATCCAAAACCTCCAGGGCTTTTCCAAAAAACAATTAGGGTCTAAAAAATCCTGTTTATTGGGAAAAATGAAGAGAGTTCATAACCACGTCTTTCTGAACCGTTTGGATCCATCTTTCTTCAGGTAAATTCCAACGTATTCACCCAAGTTTACCTTTCCCATACAACCTCATAAAACCCTTAACTATCACGATTTATTCTCAGTTGTCTCACCCTGACCTCTCTCCTTAACCTCAATGTGAGCTGCCCTAGGGCATCTCAATTTAATTGGAGGTGCCTTGACTTTTAACTAGCCCCACTAAGAGGTGCCCCACTTTAACTAGCAGTAAGATTAACCAGTTTGCTAAGATTCCAGTCAGTTCAGACTTACTCCTGTCTGCTGAGCTATTGTGTTTGGATGGTACTAGCACTTAATGCATTCATTAGCACAATGACAGAGGCAATTTCTTTCCTCATGTCACTCTCCCCACACTCCAATGCTAGCCTACCTTATCCTGAGCTATCTCAATCAGATCAGCCTCCCTGAACTATTTTGCTCACCTGATTAGATCTGAGCTGCTATCCCTAATCCCTGACTCCCAGACCTATTTTATTCCAGTCTGTGCTACTATAAGTTACCTGATGTCTCCTTATTTGCTCAGAGATGTCTTTAAGTGTCATGGTCTGCTTTGATCCATTCCAAGATCCCCCAAGCCATCTCTAGTTGAGCCACTTCAGTATTAGATTGGTCTTTTCTGCAGGAAAGAGCGTATATAACAATAGAAATTAAGATGCCAGTCATGTCAGGGTTCTGGAACAACTCCTGCAGTTCCATTCCTCTCCACCCTTCCTAATCCTTTTGCAGGGCCATGTATCTCTCACTGCCAGCTCTGAGACACTGAATCAAAAGAGAATTGCACTTTGTTAAAGCTTGACATAGGCTTTGGCTCAGCTGGTCATATCACTAAAAGGATTTTGTCTCTGATTAATTCCAACTTGTCAGTAGAGGTCTCTGAGCAGAATGAAGGAAGTGGCCACCCTGTATGTTTCTGATATACATGTTTCAGACGTTTCTGAAATACAATTTCTCAGAAGGTGCCTGGAGACCCATCAACAACCTTAATTAAATCCAACCAAACTGAAGACAGCTAATCATTAAGAAAGTGGCACTCTTGGGACAATGGGTGAAGAATGGGTATGCAAGGATGGTATGAGGGACAGATGGCTGCTTGTCTAACACAGCAAAGCCTGTTTAAACAGTTATGTCCCCGATGGCAGTGTTCCAATGCAATTTGTACTGTTCCTAGCCCTTGAGGAGTTATTTGTTCTTCCACCATCTACTGTTTCACAAGCCAGTTAAAACTACCCTCTGTCAAGGTACGACAGGAGAATTTTTGCTCTGATTCTCCAAGCAGCTACACTTTGGAGACCATTTCCAGGAAAAACATTTCATTCCTTTTTCTCCCCAAACATATACTTCCATTGTTGCTTGGCTCTTAAATTGTTTCATTCTACTTACCATCAAAAATGACCCATAGATCGGTTCAGTTTGAAAATTACTACAGTGACAGAAATAAGTGTTTTTTTTTTGTTTCTGAAATGGATTGCTGAATTTTTAACCTTCAGTTGGACATTTATTTCTCCTCCCTCAAATCTCAAGATGCCATAAACTTATCGTATTTTTTCAAGTCAATTTTGAGACACAGCATCAACAGAATCTACTACTGTTTCATGTAAGCAGTTATGAGAAGACAGCTATTTTTAGAACATTAATGCTAGCGAATCAAGCTGTCTTGACGGTTTTGAAATCCTCCCTCTAGTCACATAGTAAACATGCAAAATGCATGATAAGCAGTGAAGTGACTCACCCTGGTTGGTAGAGGCTTGCCAATGGGTTTACAAGGGTAATCTCTTTGTCACCTTAGTATTTGATACCTTTGCTAAAATTCCTGATTAGTCTCAGTTGTGTTTTCATAAATACGGGCACCTGCACAGTAAGAACAGGATTAACATAGGGGGTTGTATACACCACTCAGTCTGAATATCATATAATCCTCCCAGTAGTCACAATATGAGTGATAACATGCAGCCACTATCAAGCTGGTTTGGATTTAAAGCAGTGAAACGAGAAATCCACAAATAGCAGTCAAGAACTTGCATAATACCTTTCTCCAAAATATTAATAGTTGCTGCAGTGACCTTCCTCCTTTACCGAATCCAGGTATTTGCATTAGTAGAAAGACGATTAGGATCATAAACTGAATTCACTTCAGCTAACGCTGGCAGTAGTCTCTGAATGTTACAGAGCAATCCTTTCAAATGAATGATTATGTAAATCAATCTCAAATTCTTTATTCCTGATAGAATTCAGTCTTAAAGACATGCATTCTCAGAAAGAATGCTTTGACAAGATAGAAAGAAGAAAAAAAAACAGAAGAAATTATATCAAAATTAGAATCTAAGGTTATAAAACAGTTACAAATATTGCACTTATAAGGGAGTATTTGTAAGGTAGTGTATATTCTTATTACAGTACTGGTGTAAGCTACAAGCAAAGTGGACAGTAACAAAATGCATATGCCCTTCAAGGCTATGAAACCCAGCTTCTCCTTCTGCTTCCTCCAAAAAAAAAAAAGAGAGAGATGAAAGCAGAGTCCTGGTGGGAAGAACTACCATTATTCAACATTTTGTAGTCCTTGATGTCCAGAGAAGCAAAGGTTGTGAAGGTCAGTCAGCACCCCGGAAAAGAACTGCAACCACAACTCTTTAGCCAGCTGGGAAGATTAGCGCTTCTCCTGCCACAGAAGGGTTTCCCTGGCAGGTACAGAAGTTATTCATACTACAAACTGGAAGAAGCATTTTAACCTTAATACTTGTCCACCACTTAAAACAAGTAAAATGCATTTAGTACACTAGCATACACAAAAAAACACTTCATAAATCACAAACATTAATTGTGACATATAGGCGAAGATACAGGTAGTACGATCTATTATTTCAGTAAAAACTCTGCAGGTACAAGAGAAACACAGTTTGGGTGAATGTCACTGCTGTAGATTGGTACCTGATATTCATTACCTTCTGGGAAGTTCACCAATTGTGAGACTGCAAAAACAGTTAAATCTATGAAGATGGTGATTAAGAACTCAGAAGAGAAAGCTGTTGAAGTTGGCTTGTGACTGACTAACAAGTTATAAGTGGCATTTTGAAAGCTTTAGACAAAATATAAATAAACATTTGTGACAAAGTTAGTTTCATATCTGTGTTACTTTTATAACAGCATTAGGAAGGAATGTTGCAATTAGAAATACTCATGTTTGGCAACAGTCACAAAGCTCAAAGCAACAGCCTTCTGTAGTATATACATACAGTGGAAAAAAGACTGTAGAACAAAGAAACAAGCTTGTTGGACTGGGGGATACAATACACTGAATACAGATAATAAACAGTGGTGAAGGAATACTGGTGGTGAAGGTTTTGAACTAATTCATGAATAAGAGTCTCAAAGAGCCTCTGATTTTTATCCAGGTTGCTAGCTACTCTTAAGTTTGCACACCGTATCTTCAATTCTATTGTTAGTTGATAATAATATGCTCATTTTGCTGTGAAGAAAGGTGAAGTGAGGGTATAGGACCTCGTTAATCAAGAACTAAACAAGTGCTATGATACACAGATGGTTGCTATTGATACCTACTCCTGCTAGTCCTGCAAGGACAACACATTAAATTCATTATGTCTAATTCTGGTAACAGCAGAAAAAAAAAATTTAAGAACAAACTGGACTTGGTTGTTCATCCCCCACTTCCAGAAAATCTGCTTAAATTATTGGATAAAATAGCAAAAAGCAGAATGTGCTAGTACCTGGATGTTATTTTTATGTTTATTACAAAAAGCAAGATCAGAATTTCTCCTCCTGCCTATCTCAACAAAACTTGGATAAGAAAGGGTTTTGAGATATAGCTAATTAAAAAGACAGTCAAAGGGACCTGAATGATTTTCTATACAGATATGTGAAACAAAGAGAATCTGAAGTAACTCAAGACAAATTCAAACAATTTATTTAGATCTCATTAAGCTGTTCAGTAGAAATTCCTGTTCAGAACTAAAGCAGCCTTAACTTGTTCTATCTTAATTTACTTCTCAAGCCCTGTGACCACTTTAATCCTGAATACACCTATCTATAATCTTAATCTGATTTGAGTAATCTACTTTAAAAATTAATTCAGATATATTCACTTAAGTATTCCTATACCCTGAATACCTGGAAAAAGGAATATAAACTGGTGAAGGCATTTTGGCTGAAGAGACATTTCTTACTATTATAGAAGGGAGATTTAAAAAAAAAAAAGCAAATTTCTCCTTATTCTATACAAAAAAGTCAGGTGCACATTTTATACAAAAGTCATGCATTTTCCACATCCACATGAATGCAGCAATAGTTGTAGGTCTGCTCTGTCCCAGTGCCCACATTTTAACAATGCAACATTGTGGTATCACCTGAGAAGCACACACTGGGATGTATGTCATTACCTATGCTAGTATTGTATCTATACCTAGAATATTATGAATTTGAGAAAAAAATGAGATTAAGTGATCCATACACAGATAAGCAGCAGATAATGACTTAATTAGGGACAGAATGTGGATGCAGCCTGGTTCTCTACTTTTACTAATAGGCTTCAGGCTTGCCCTAGCAATGCATGAACTACCTTACAAAATAAAATAACACCATGGATTCTACACTTTTCGTTACCAAAATTCTAACATAGGCATGGATAAACTCTGGCTATTTAGTCAGTAGTTACTTCTGAGGAGGAAGGAGAAATGGGAAAAAAATACTATTGTATCATTAGAAACATCACTGCAGTGTGACCTGTGATTTGAAACCCCTCACACTAAGGCAACTAGTCTCACTTCAATGCAAAATCAATTTTTTTCAGAAAGGTACCAGCATGCCAGGGAACAGGGGATTTTATTTATTTTTGTAAGAGATACAGGCTATGCAGCAAAGAAGATTTACGTGTCATCACTTACTTTTAGGAATTCCAGTCATAGGCCAGGATCATAATGTTTTAAGATTAAGTATAGATACAAAAACAATCTCACTGCTCTTGATTCTGATCATCCACCTTAGCACAGGAAGACTGCATGGTTTGTATCCAGACTGTAGAGACTACTGGAAAGGCACTATCATTAAGATGTTTTTGTCTTTGCAGAAAGCTGCAGATACCGAAAAAGAACGAATCAAAGGCCCCCGAATTGCTGGCATTAAGGAGAGAACAAGAAGTCAAGATTATAGCTGGGATTTCAGATTTTATGGAAACTTAAAAGAATCAAAGCATACTAATTCTACTGTGGTTCTGCACAATACCTTTCAAATACTTGGTTGAAAGTTGTGAGTTAAATAATTAATTTAGTCTCTCATCCCATTTGTGTCACCTGGAAAGTTAGCAAAATAGGAAAATTAGCGAAATTATCAGAGAGAAAGTGACCTGCCTGTAGGTATCCAGTTACCCTGAAAAAGTAGGAACATTTGAGGCACATTTACTTGGAGAGAAAAGACTATTGCTGCAATTTCATGAGGCACAGCTGCTCTCCAAGGACATCAGTCTTTCATAATTCCTTCAATAGAAAAGGTATTTGTTAATAGCAGGTAATAGTACACCTTTACTGAGGAGAGTAAGTGGTGAAATATTTATTAAAAAAATATGAGTATTTTGGATATAAAAAAGTCCCTGAAATAAGTTAGGGTATTTGAGCAGAGTCTGAAAACATGTTCCTCCATAGTCACAGAAGCCACAAACTATACCAAACACAAATGAGAGTAAATTCTTCTTTTGCCTCTTATGTTGACACCTGTACATCAAGAGCACCTTCACACCACCAAGCTGAAATTCAAATAAAAGCAGTTGCTAACATCTCCAGAGATGAAATCCGATGACTACAGCGAACTACTCACTTCATGCACCAGAAAAATAGTGTCTGCAGGAGGCTTTTCTCCTACTTCAAGGCAAACATTTGGAGCGAAGTAAGAATTCTCAGTCTCAACTTTCAATGTAATTTTCAGATCAAGCTCTTACAAAGGTGGGTCAGTGTTGCCTGGTCCTCTTGAGAAAAATCTCATGCATATAATCCCAAAATCTTCCCTGATGCGACTCATTGCGATGAATCATAGCAGTGAGGGCCTCACCCTGATCCAGGCTTTGCCAATAATCCTGCAGCCACATCTCTTTCCAACTGAAACAAAAAAAGAGACATCACCATAAACCATTAAAAAAACAAATGGGTCTGCAGCTGTAATAGCAGTAAAACTTTTTTTTTTTTTTCCCTCTTTCACCTAGGAGGAAAATAGGTCCAGGGAAGCTCATGACAAAGTATGTTGTTTCTGTGCCATTTCACTCCAACTCATTTAAAGGAGCTTGCCAAGAGAATTCACTATGGAAAACAAAGTTAATATTAGCTTCAGAGTATTTTAGAAATATCAGCATGTGACTGTAGAGTTAGCCGAAGAAACTAAATTATTAATTATTGAGAATAAAACCTTCTATTAAAATAAAAACTTAAAGAGTCCTCATATGATTTTAAGAGTAGCTTTCCATGGTCAGTACGCATATTGCAGCAGTTAGACTAGGAATCAATCCTTTCAGACAAACCATTTAACAACTACAGAATTACAGCCAGTCACAACAAGTTCAGGTAATGCATGACAGAGAGAAAAATCTCCATGTCCCTCAGCTGACTCTGTTCTTTATCTCCAGACCACGTGGCCAAGTACATGCTTTCTTTATCAATACACATATTTTTAAACTTTTCATAGCACAGACAATGTCACAATTCCTGTCCCATTCATGATCTGGTGGACTACTACTCTCATTTGTATTACATCAAGGTATAACAATAATTTAGCTAATAATTAATAACCTTCCTTCTCATGATTAACTGATTATCTTTTCTCCATTACAGCTGCTATCCAGCCCTATCAAACCATCACACATTCCAGCAAGAAGGATCAAAGGTCATGTTCTTTTTAATCTGCCCATGTGAGTTGCCCAATACTTGCTAATTTATCTACAGAACTTTTTCTTCTCCCCCCAGTCACAGAAAAAAGTACAGTGCCTTCCACATTCACTCTAGACACCATATATTAAAGCAAGCATGACTGCACTGCCCAGAAGCAGATCTCACCCGTTATCCCAGGATAGCAAACGAAATGCACAACGCACATCATAGGTACTTTCTTTGTGAAGCAGCACACAACATGTATGCCATGGGAATTAGTTTTTGGGAGTCAACAGTGTCATCTACAGTGGGACATTTCTGCAGAGTACACCAACAAAGACCTCAAAATAAAGCTTTTAACATCGATTATAATGTGAAGGATCACAGACTGAGGCTTACTTCTGCATACAAAAAAGTCTGCCTACAGGTTCTTTTGTAAAATGAATCACTTGGACATACCATGAGATCACACTACTTAACAACTAAATTCATTAACCTTTGTTCAAGGGTTGCCAATATGAGTTACATGTTTTTTACAGCATTGAATAAAAGCACACATTAGGAGAGTGAGTATAGTAGCATAAGTCCTAGACACAAGGATAAGAGGCAGCAGGTAACAGAAAATGTTCTGCAGATGAATTCTATGGCAACAACACGGAAAGAAATTCCCATATCCAAGTGAACACTTTGTCAAAAACATTAAATGAACACTTGACATTTTTCTTTTTACACTGCTGTTATTGTTTTTTTAAGAAACAAATTTTACTCTGATTCTGTAGCGTGGAAAAAAAAAAAAAGGTATACCAGGATGAACAGGACTGCACAAATATTCTTAAATTATCAACTACATCCACTGAAATACTATGACCATGAGCTAAGGATCTATCTTTAATAGTGATTGTTTTTTAAATTCTATTGCAAGGGACACCTTACACTGGCAAAGGTGATACCCTTCTAAGCTGTTTTTCTCTCATCCTAAATAAACTGTGACATCAGCATAAAATAGAACTAGCAAAACTATGATGGTTTCAAAATATTTCAAAGGCACACTGGCTTCTCTTTTCTTGAGAGGAGAAAAAAGAAGAACGTGCTACTGCAGATTAAAACTGCTTAGGTAACTAGAAAGGTGCTGTGACTTAGCGTTCTTATATTTACCTTTGCAAATTCTCCACCTTTGGAAAATTAATCCATAACACTGAAACAAACAAAACATTTCTCTTCACAAAGGTGACGAGAAACCATTATCCAGTCCAAGAATAATTGCAGATTCCAGTTCCTATTAAACAGATGTTCCAATCACAAGGAGCACCAGAACTCACTGTTTTTTTTTGTA